>NC_142367.1:22938437-23275937 GCF_059441175.1 Urocampus carinirostris | reverse complement strand
GGTCGTAAGCCAGAATGGGAGAGTAGTTGGGGACAAAAGAGGTCGGAAGCCGGGACGGGAGAGCAGACGGGGTCAGGAGAAAAACAGGTTGTAGCCAGAGACAGACAGGAGCCAACGAATAAATGATCTGCATTTTTGATCTGCATTTTTTATAGAGCGCTTTTCAAGAGCTCCCAAAGCGCTTTACAATGTGCTTCACACTTACCCATTCACACACACACTCACACACCAATAGTGAGTCAGCCTCCAAACGTTTTGAGGATAATCAAGATGCTAAATGGTAAATGGTCTGCATTTCTATAGCACTTTTCAAGTCAATGCAGATCTCCCAAAGCGCTTTACAATGTGCTTCACACTTACCCATTCACAAACACACTCACACACCAATAGGGAGTCAGCCTCCAAACGTTTTGAGGATAATCAAGATGCTAACTGCTAAATGGATTGCATTTCTATAGCGCTTTTCAAGTCAATGCAGATCTCCCAAAGCGCTTTACAATGTGCTTCACATTTTACCCATTCACACACACACTCACACCAATAGCAGCCGTGCAGCCATGCAAGGGGCCAACCTGCTTATTGGGGGCACTAGGGGTTCAGTGTCTTACCCAAGGACACTTCGACATGTAACACGGTGGAGCCGGGATTCGAACTGCGATCTCTTGATCCCAAGACGAGTGCTCTACCTCCTGTGCTACTAGTAAAGTATTTACTAATGCCCTGAAAGAAAAGGTGATTGGCGGCTGGTGAGACGGGAGAGCAGACGTGGTCGGGATCAAAAACAGGTCATAACCAGAGACAAAAACGGGACAGGTGGGAGTCAGGGTCGAAAAAGGCTTGCCTAGTATACACTGAAGTTCGCAGACGGACCGACAACAAGATATTGACAGGACTGAGTTCAAATACCGACAGGGAGCCAATCAGAACCCGCCAAATGAGCGGGCAAGCCGAGTCACATCAGTAATCACGAGAAGGAAAAATAGGAGAAAAAAAACATGAAATGATGGAAAAAGACAAAAAAATCAGGAAAAGAGGAAAAAAGCCAAGAGAAGGAAAAAAGGTAAACATATTTATGAAAGAGGAAATCGAAAAAAGGAATAGTAATAAAGATAATACTTTAAAAAAGCAAGAAATGATGATAATGGGTTGGGTGGGGGTAAAGGAGAGTAGGATATTGTCTTATTGTATGTTTTTAAACACAACACTCTGAGTTCTTTACAAAGAAATGTGATTTCGGTTAAATACTTCGAGATGGATTCATGAACAAAGTGTTTAGAGTACAGTAGTATCAATAACGTAGTACATTCCTTAGACGGAACGCAGTAGTTGTATGTGAAAACAGAATGTTTTATTTCCAAAACAAAGATTAATACTGCATTGACATTCGACGGAAGCTCGAGTGGCGCCGGGGTGTGCGTGCCTGGAATTTACGCGTGTGACATTGTGACATTGAAGTGCACACGGCGTTTAGATTCCTCATGCAGGGTCTTGCAAAAGTATTGCCCCCCCCTAAAAACTTGTCATCGGACTTAAAGCTAAAACACAGAGTACATTTCCGATTAATCAATTTTGAGAGGAAGCCGAATGGTAAAGTGCTCGTCTTGGGATCAGGAGGTCGCAAGTTCGATTCCTGGCCTCCGTGTTATATGTCAAAGTGTCCTTGGGCAAGACACTGGATCCTTAATGCCCCCGATAAGCAGGTAGTTGCCTTTCATGGCTGACTCTCCATTGGTGTGTGAGTGTGTGCGTGAATGGGTAAGTGTGAAGCACATTGTAAAGCACTTTGGGAGGCCTTCATTGACTTGAAAAGTGCTATAGAAATGCAGACTATTTACCATTTTCCATCTTGATTATTCTCAAAATGTTTGGAGGCTGACTCCCTATTGGTGTGTGAGTGTGTGCGTGAATGGGTAAGTGTGAAGCACATTGTAAAGCACTTTGGGAGGTCTGCATTGACTTGAAAAGCGCTATAGAAATGCAATCCATTTAGCATTTAGCATCTTGATTATCCTCAAAACGTTTGGAGGCTGACTCCTTATTGGTGTGTGAGTGTGTGTGTGAATGGGTAAGTGTGAAGCACACATTGTAAAGCGCTTTGGGAGGTTCGCATTGACTTGAAAAGCGCTATAGAAATGCAGACCATTTACATTTACACGCTGAAAAAAATGTTGTCCCCCTTTGAATTCATACTTTGTTTGCTGCGATCACTGCCACACGTCATTTTCGGTATGTCACATCTTGAAACAAAAATATTTGCCCATTCTTCTTTACAAAATGGCTCATGTTCCTTAATGTTTGATGGCAATCGTTTGTGCACAGTATTTTTGTCATCTTTCCACAAATGCTCTATAGAGCAGGTGTCAAACAGGCGGCCTGTGGGCCAGATCAGGCCCGCTAAGGGATTGAATCCGGCCCGCGAGACAACACTCAAAGAAGCGCAAGAGAAAAACGAGCTGCAGGTTGAAATATGTCAACTTGATGTTGCCAAAGTCAGGTGCCTCGAACAAAGACACTGTACTTGTATTTATTTCTCTCTCTCTCTCTCTCTCTCTCTCTCTCTCTCTCTCTCTCTCTCTCTCTTTCCCTCTCTCTTTCTTTTCCACCCCTCTTCTCCCACTCGAGGGCAGATTTATGCGGAGTACGACGAATAGTTGTTTTATGCACAGATTGTTACACCTTAGCTGTTTATGCCTGCAGGTCATCCAATGAGATCATGGGACCTCTTGGTTGCTTCTCTGATTCCTTTTCTCTTTGTTTTTGCTGAATGTTTAGAGGTACTGCTAGGTCTTGGTAGGTTTGCAGTGGTTTTATGCCGTTTGGATTTTGATATTATTGCTCCCACAGTGCTCCGATGGATGTGTAAATGTTGCGAAATCTTCCCATTCGTGCTTTCAACTTCTCCACAACAGTATCTCGGACCTGCCCGGTGTGTTCCTTGTTCTTCATGATGCTGTCTGTTCTCCAGTGTCTGCTTTCACAGTCCTCTGAGCCCATCACATTTAAACCAAGACTTAATGCACTTTGTCATTGTTAGTCATATAGGTCGACATTGGATGAATCGGAAGTCTTCAGGGAACTTTTTGCGACACCTACTATTCAGTTTTTATGTTGTAGATATAAAATAAAATGTTGAAATAATTCTGTTCCAGTTCACGATTGTGTCTCATATGTTTTTGATTCCTAGGAAATAATGTCAGTTTTTTAGCTTGAAGTTTGAAGCCTGAAATGTCAACAATTTTTTTGAACTGAGAGCTACTTTTTGTCATGATTATGGATTTGAATCACCTGTGCCCGTCGTGGGTTCTGATTGGCTCCCTGTCACTATTTGAACTCAGTCCTGTTGTCAGTCCGTCTGCGAACCTCTGCGTATACAAGGCAAGCCTTTTTCGACCCTGACTCCCACCTGTCCCGTTTTTGCTCTCGTCTGTCTCCGGCTACGACCTGTTTTGATCTGACCACGTCTGCTCTCCCGTCCCGGCTTATGACTCGTTTCCGACCCGGACCACACCTTGCTCTCCCAGTCCCGGCTACCGACCAGTTTTTCCGTCCCTGACACCGCCATTGCTAGAAATCGCTGTACTGTTCAACTGCTAGTGAGAATATGCACATATTCATTGTATATCATTAATATATTGTTTTTGTCTTTACATTGTATATATTTTTTTACTTATTTTATCTTTTTAATTAGTATTCACTTTGTAATGAAAGGAGATACCCACCAATTCCATTGTACGATTGTAAAATGACACCATTTCTTTGTATCAATTTCATTAATCGTTAATACTATGTTGTTACTGTGTTATTATTATGCTTTTACCAGGTTGTAATTATCAAAAGTATGGTTAAAACGGGCACAGCCAACAACTTAAACATCTGGAATTAAATCCGGAAGAATTGATCTGTTATTTAGAGACACTGGTCATGGCAATGATTTCTTATGACAGTTAGGAATTAAATGTCTTAGAAAATCACAATGGCCCGCCATTGGTGAGGTGTTTTCATCACGGATGCACGAGCTACTCAGGATCCCTTAGGGGCCACCCACTAAACATGTTTTTTGGGGGGGTCACGAATAATTAAATTCACTTTTTCACGAAGGTGGGTTCTGATTGGCTTCTTGTCACTATTTGAACCCAGTCCTGTCTGTCCCCTGTTGTCAGTCCGTTTGCAAACCTCTGTTTGTACCAGGCAAGCCTTTTTCAACCCTGACCCCCGCCTGTCCCGTTTTTGCTCCCGTTTGTCTCCGGCTACGACCACGTCTGCTCTCCCGTCCCGGCTTACGACCCGTTTTCTATCCCGACTACATCTGCTCTCCCGTCTCGGCCTACGACCCGTTTCTGACCCTGACCACGTTTTTACTCTGCTGTCCCGGCTATCGATCTGTTTTTCCGTCCCTGACCGATTGCGAGAGCGACTTGCTTCCCTTCCTCTTTCTATTTAATAAAACTTTAGTGTTTAAAGATTTATAAAATTGAATAGAACAGAATTGAACAGAATCAAATTCAATCAAATAGAATAGAATAGAATACAATAAAATGGTATACCTGTATTATATGTTTTTCAAAACACTCATTTGATTGGTCGGTTCACAATTTTTAGGCAATTATTCCACCGTTGACGAAAAATATATTTGTACAATAAATTTGGAATGAGCACAGTTTGTTAAAAGTCACTTTTTCTGTTGCTTTTATTTTGAAAATCCAGAATGTTTAATACCTAAAAAGTTGTGGTTTCAACAGATGAATATGTGTTCTAGAAATTGTATTCATTTTTAATTCTACTATTAGATTTTGTTGTTGTCATTTGAAAGATTATTTTCTCATTTTATGTAAATATAACAGGGATAAAAATCATGTGTTTAACTCATTCAGTGCCATGATTCCAGAAGCAGTGCCAAAACTTTTTTTTAACTTTTATTATATTAAACTTTTATTAATATTAAAATATATATTTTCAAGGCTTTGGCGCAGCTGATCAGTAAGCCTCTGGGAATGATTTCAGCATGCTAAATCACCACTAGATAGCAGGAATGGCCTTGATCAGATCTTTGTCCACACATCGAGAAGCTTCTACTTCTTCGTGTTGCTTCCTAGATCAAGCGGTTGAGAGTGTGTAGGCAACCCCACATGACGAGTAGGCATAGTGAAGCACATTTGGAAACAAACAGACGGTTAATGCTTTAACAAAGTGTTTTCCTTTTTACAAAAAAAGATGACAAAGTCCCTTTGTCACCATCGGAGGAGAGAGGGATGACGGTTCGTGCAGGAACGCTATGGCTATGGTGACTTAAATCGTGTGATCACGCCACAGCAAACATCGGACGCTGAAAAGTTCTTGCATAAGTTCCGTCTCCTTGCAATAAATTGTTATTTTGAGTTTTCCCTTGCCCTCATGTTGTTTCCAGATCAGGGGATGGTGTCATAATAGTCTGAAACAATAGTCTGTGAAATAACCTGTGCAGCCCTTTGAGACTCTTTGTGATTAAGGGCTATATAAACTGGAGGGCAGCACGGCGACGCAGTGGATAGCGCGTGTGCGGCACAGTTCTAAGGTCTTGGGAACCTCCTGTGTGGGTTCAAATCCAGCTACCGGACTTCTTGTGCGGAGTTTGTATGTTCTCCCCGTGCTTGCGTGGGTTTCATCCGGGCACTCCGGTTTCCTCCCACATTCCAAAGACACGCATTTCCAAATTGTCCCTAGGTGTGAATGAGCGAGCGAGTTGTCTGTCCCTGTGTGCCCTGCGATTGGCTGGCAACCAGTTCAGGGTGTCCCCTGCCCACTGCCCGATGATTGCTGGAATGGGCTCCAGCACCCCCGCGACCCTACTGAGGATAAGCGGTGCAGCTAATGAAATGAGACTTGACTTGCAAGAAAAGAAAGCTTGGGTTTCGATTTTGGAGGTGCCATGAATGCAAAATAAACCAACCAAGTGAAAGTTGTGCTAGAAATTCATCCTTTCTCAATAAGTCTCATTTTGAAGAAACTAGCCGTTTGCTAGAAAAGGTAAAAACATCGTTTTTTATTCTAATAAAAGATGGTTGAAGCGTCATTTCGATATGTCCCAGGCTGATAAAGCTGGTGAAGTAAATTATCTGTAGGCCATCAAAAATGGCTGCCATCGGCTCTTCCCATTCGAGAGAAACATCTGGCCTTTGGAGTTCAAATGGACAAAATTCGAAAAGCGTCAACAGGGTTGGGTAGGGTTACTTTAACTGGATTACTTTCAATTACTTTTGTATTACTCCAATGCCAAATATGCTAATAAAAGACAAAAGAAACTAAATAGGAATCAAATGACTCAATTTTGTGCCGGCTTGGGGAGTAACAGAATGTTCGTTTTGCCGGAGATCAAAGAGATCAAAGCCAGGAAAGAAAGCTTACCACGTGTTGTGAGTCATCATTTGATTCATATGTAGTTTCTTTTGTCTTTTATGAGCATATTTGGTATTGGAGTCATCTAAAAGTCATTGAAAGTAATCCAGTTAAAGTAAACCTACCCAAACCCTGATAATAATAACTGCTAAGAGTTCATTTTGCATTGATTCTAATCAGGGTTCGTATGGGTGCTTGAAATCCTGGAAAAATTTGGTCGTTTAATGTGTTTTTACCCACTGAAAATGGCTTGAATTTGGGACAAAGTGCTTGTAAACGCTTGAAATTGTTGCCATGTTTCCCGGTAGACGGACTTAATAGACCACGCATTGAATAAATATGTGTATTTGTTGCTGTATTATGCATCATGTATGGACATTTATTTTGGGAAATGCAAAAATGAAGGTAACGTTTCCAAGTGGTATATTGTAATAGAAGAACTTCCTTCCATTTTCATTTTGTTTCTGTCGCATTTTATGTTCGTTGTGCCGGAGATCAAAGAGATCAAAGCCAGAAGAGAAAGCTTGCCACGTGTTGTGAGTCAATATTTTATTCATATTTAGTTTCTTTTGTCTTTTATTAGCATACTTGGTATTGGAGTCATCCAAAAGTAATTGAAAGTAATCCAGTTCAAATAACCCTACCCAACCCTGTATATCTTATAATAGTTGAGATATAAGTGAACAGGGTTGGGTAGGGTTACTTTAACTGGATTACTTTCAAATACTTTTGGATGACTCCAATACCAAATATGCTAATAAAAGACTAAAGAAACTAAATATGAGTAAGATTACTAAACATTGTGCAGGCTTGGGGAGTAACGGAATACATGGAACGTCAAAGGGTTACTTTAACTTGATTACTTTCAAATACTTTTGGATTACTCCAATACCAAATATGCTAATAAAAGACAAAAGTAACTAAATATGAGTAAGATTACTAATATTAGTGCAGGCTTGGGGAGTAACGGAATACACGGAACGGCAAAAAGGATGTCGGCAAGCTGTTTGGATTGATTTTCATTTTGTTTCTGTCGCATTTGATTTTGGTTTTGCCGGAGATCAAAGAGATCAAAGCCAGGAGAGAAAGCTTACCACATGTTGTGAGTCATCATTTGATTCATATTGAGTTTATTTTGTCTTTTATTAGCATATTTGGTATTGGAGTCATCCAAAAGTCATTGAAAGTAATCCAGTTAAAGTAACCCTACCCAACCCTGGGCGTCGAGCAACTAAATAAGAACTTTGGCGGGAAAAGGGACCTTACCTTAGATAGTCGTCCACCGAGCGGGCAGAAACGAGAGGAAAGTGCGAGTATATACGCGCGTGGTAGGGTGATGGGTGGTCCTCACACTCCATTGACAGTCCGCCACCCAAAATATTGATAGTATATACAGTCCCTTGGTATGTGCAGAGTCACACTATGTCATTATCCAACCAGCGTCTTATCCTGTTTAATGTCTGTGTTTGGAGGGCAACAAAGGTTTGGATTACACCAGGGGTGTCCAAACTTTTTGCAAAGGGGGACAGATTTGGTGTTTTAAAAATGTAGGGGGGCCAACCTTGGCGGACGTTCTTTACATATAATACATTTCAGCATTTGCTTTTTTATTTTTATTTCAGCTATCATTATCATTCGAAACATCGCAATCATCGGGCAGTGAGCAGGGGACACCCTGAACTGGTTGCCAGCCAATCGCAGGGAACACAGGGACAGACAACTCGCTCGCGCGTTCACACCTAGGGACAATTTGGACCGGCCAATCCACCGGAAATGTTTGCCTTTGGAAACGAACAAACAATTAATGATGACAAAGTCACCATCAGAGGAGAGAGGGATGACGGTTCGTGCTGGCACGCTATGGCTATGGTGACTTAAATGGAATGTGGGAGGAAACCAGAATGCCCAGAGGAGACCCACGTAAGCACGGGAGAACATACAAACTCCGCACAGGAAGTCCGGTAGCTGGATTTGAACCCACACAGGAGGTTCCCAAGACCTTAGAACTGTGCCGCACACGCGCTAACCACTGCGCCGCCGTGCTGCCCTCACTTAACTTCACATTTTTATAACACTTTAATTCACTTTTTTGTAACAGTTGAAGAGTTTCATGTTATCCACGGCAGCGCAAAGAGAAGAGAATAAATCTGTTCCTCTTTTTATTCATCACATCAACTACACAGCATTATCTCCAGACAGAAGAGCAGCTTCAGCGACAGAGTGCTGTCACAGTCTTGTACCACGGACAGACTGAGGAGATCTTTTCTTCCTCATGCCATGAGGCTCTTTAACTCCACCTGGCGGAGTAAAGGCCCACATTAAACCTAACCCCCCACATTGCATATTACTGTATTTTTATTGCAGTGTGTATTTTGTGTAGCACTATCTAGATACTCTATATAACACGCTACAGTGGGTATTAGCACGTCACATTGGCTATTTTTGTATTGTATTTTTTATTTTTTATTTTTTTCTGCATTTATATAGCGCTTTTCAAGTTAATGACTTCCCAAAGCGCTTTACATTGTGCTTCACATTTCCCAATAGCGGCCGTGATCTGTGCAGCCATGTAAGGCGCTAACCTGCTTATTGGGGGTTCAGTGTCTTACCCAAGGACACTTCGGCATGTAACACGGGCAAGCCGGGATTCGAACTGGGATCCCTCAATCCTAAATAAGTATAAAGAATCTATCTATCTATCTATCTTTTTGTTTTTTCAGGGTCAAGTAGTTCTTCAGTGATATTAATTTCGTTGTCCACTCCTCTCAAAAAAATAAGTCACTGAGCAGTGTCAGAGACGTTTGTGCTTTTGTCGCAAGCTAGTGATAAAAAGTCAAACTCCTTTCCTCTGACTCCCAATTGTCTTTTCATGTCCGATGACACCTCCTCAATCCTGCGCGCCACAGTGTTACGTGCCAGGCAGACTCTTACTGCTTCTCAGGACAGATTTTTTTACCATTGCAGTGTTCATTTTACCTCTGAAAAGGGATGGGTCCCGGGGACTGGCATGCTAAAAAATCTATGGGTCCCAACAGAGATCTATGGGTCCCAACAGAGATCTATGGGTCCCAACAGAGATCTATGGGTCCCCAACAGAGATCTATGGGTCCCAACAGAGATCTATGGGTCCCAACAGAGATCTATGGGTCCCAACAGAGATCTATGGGTCCCAACAGAGATCTATGGGTCCCCAACAGAGATCTATGGGTCCCAACAGAGATCTATGGGTCCCAACAGAGAACTATGGGTCCCAACAGAGATCTATGGGTCCCAACAGAGATCTATGGGTCCCAACAGAGATCTATGGGTCCCCAACAGAGATCTATGGGTCCCAACAGAGATCTATGGGTCCCAACAGAGATCTATGGGTCCCCAACAGAGATCTATGGGTCCCAACAGAGATCTATGGGTCCCCAACAGAGATCTATGGGTCCCAACAGAGATCTATGGGTCCCAACAGAGATCTATGGGTCCCAACAGAGATCTATGGGTCCCCAAAATTTAGTGTGCTCCATGCCCTTACAAACTGTCATATTTTCCCTTACAAAATACAAAAAAATCCTTTTTTTTCAAACATGTTTATTTAGGTAGTTTAACATGTTATATTGCACATGTGTTTCCTTATATCATATATATTCTTAATGAATATTTTGTTGTGAGACACTGAGATGCTCGACATGAATGAGGTTTATTGTAAAAAAGTCGCTTGGACGTTCACTGTAGAAGGAAAAAATACATGCAAATTGTCATGACTACTAACTCTGATCACCTGGAGCAATCATGTGGGCGCCTTCTGATTGGCTGGCACTTCTCTCTTAAGAGCGCTGCGTCCAGAGTCCAGTGTCAGAGTGTTCATTTGGTAATTCTGTGTGTTTCTCATGATATCCCGTTTATTTAAGAACTCTGCTTACCCGTTTCTGCCTGCCTCCCAGCCGACCTGTTTCCGTCCCACGCTTCGATCTCCTCTCCAGTCCCGGTAAACACGACCTGCCTGACTTCCGCACTTCGATTCCAGACTCGTTCCGAAGTGATTCCCCGGCGCCGCTGCTGATGTCTGACGGCCATCACGTCTCCCGCAAGCACTGAACGCTTCCTTAAATAAAAAACTAAAACTAATGCTCTGGGGTTTCCTGGTCTGTTCTGGCTTCCTGATACAAATAGAATTAAGTAGAATAATACAATTTCTTATTCAAATTATTAATTAATTTTCTGCAATAAATTATTGTTGGTAATATACTGATTAAAAGGGATCACCACAGACCTCTTTTTTTTCATTTTCTCCTTTTATACTTCCTTTTTTTCTCAACTTCTTTATACAACATTATAATTCGTAATATAATGCATCAAAGCAAGTGAGCCGTTTGAGAGCCGGCTCTCTTTAATGAGATGAGCCGAAAAAGCCGGTTCTCTAAAAAGAGACGGACTTTCACTACACAACTCGAACTGGAGGTCGGCGTGCAGACGAAAACTCGAACCGCGAGACCAAAACAACAATGGCGGATCTGCCTGACGAAAAGTTTGGAGTGCGGTAAATCTTTGTTAAAAAATGATAATGACAATTTGGTGTCAAAAAAGTTGCGTCCCGGGGACACGATGCGTCCCAAGCAAAAATAATGCGTCTAGGACGCAGGGACGCGGGCAAACCAGAACACTGCGCCATTGTCATCACACAGTCTTTGATAAATTCACCCTCGGTGAAAGGTTTGCAATGCTTTGCAATCAGCGCTGCTACCTCGTACAAACTAGCCTTTGTAGCATTCTCATTTGACTCTCGAGCTATGGTCAAAATGTGCTGCTGTGAGATTAAGCTAGCTTCAAGATGTTTCAGTTTTTCCCTGCATTTGTTACCTTGTCATACGCTTCATGTTTTGTTTGGTCGCTTCACATTGAACTCTTTAAAAACAGCCACTGTCTCTTTAAAAATGAGGCAGACACAGGTGTTACGTATTTCAGTGAAGAAATAGTCCAATTTCCACCCATCCTCGAACCGTCGGCCCTCGCAGTCAACTTTCCTTATTTTGTTAATTGCCGCCACTTTAGAAAATTGGGGGGTCTCACATACTAATTTGCTGTTCCTATTTGAGCCTCTAGAGGGCAGCACCTATAACACACAGGTAACAGCGCTGCTGCTCAATGTATTACCGGTACATAATTCTACACGCGGGCCAGGCGTTATTGATTTTATGACAGAAGCTGCGGGCCGGATTAAAATCGACCACCGGCCGCAGTTGGCCCCCGGGCCGGACTCTGGACATGGGTTTTGTGCTCACCTGATAGATGCAGGAACTTCTAGTAGAGAAGCGACGAGGACCGTCACGGACTGTGGGTTTGGGTCCACCTACGACCCATCTTGCAAAATACCCCCAACAAAGCTTTACTTCAGGTATGCTAGATTCCACAATTGAATCGATTCATGGGAATCGAACCGACAACCTTGTCTAAGTATGACTAAGTAGCTGACAGGAAAAACGTATAAAAAGGATTCAACACAGCCCAAAAGCTCATCGGCTGCTCTCTTCCCAGTCCAGGGAACATTGCCGGCTTGTGATACTATAGCACAGGGGTGGCCAACCTGGACCTGGAGAGCCCCCATGTCCTGCATGTTTGGAGGTTTCTCTGGTCCAATTGCAAATTTTAGCTTGTTAGCAAGCTTTGTGAGAGCTTGATAATGACCCAGGTGATTGGAATCACCTGTATGGAGCAGAAAAACTCCAAACACAGGCAGGGCATACGACTCCCCAGGACTGGGTTGACCACCTTTGCTATAGCTGTTGTTGACATGTTGCTACAGGTTCCTCAAAACAAAGACAAACAGGCTCAGAGATGGCTTTCTTCCCCAGGGCCATCACAACCCTAAATGAGCGCACAAAACTGTGAAAACTTATCTTGCAACATTTTCTGTTTTCTTGTTTGATGGACTAATCTTCTCTATTCACAAACTTTGCACTAGTATTATTATTTAGGCCAGTATCTGAGCACTATATTTTTGGGATCTTACATCTTCATATTCTTTTTGAAGACTTTACCCTCAAGTGTCATGTATTGTTTAACAATATTGTTTTCAATAAAGATGATTAAAATTCAAATCTCGCTCGCTTTTACTACCCCAAGTGGGACTCGAACCCACAACCCCTAGCTTAGGAGGCTAGTGCCTTGTCCATTGGGCCACTGGGGCTGAAAGTACTAAATAAATCCCATGGAGTTGGGCTCAAGACCATCAAGTCAAGAACTGAAAACCAACTTCTACCCAAAGGCAATTATCACCCTCAACGGTGCAAAACTGAACTCTGGTTCCATATGGGGTGCCTTCTGGACCACAGTTCCGGATTGGCTCTCACCCTTGCACGTGAAATGCTCTTAAACTAAAGATTGATATGTTGAAAACAAACTGGTCTAATGCTTTCATGTACACTGCTCAAAGATTTGTATACACGGGTTAAATGCTCACTTCCACTACCGCAATGGTCTCATAAACCTATGTCAAAAGCTTACATGCGTACTCGACAAAGGCTTTCGCATACACTGATCAAATTTGCTGACTTACACTACTGAATTGGTCTCATGTATTTAGATAACAATTCAATCAAAATTTTCCACTGTATGGGATGACTAGAAGTACAGTGGCAAACATAAGGGTACACCCCAGATGGGACTTGAACCCACAATCCCTGGCTTAGGACGCCAGTGCCTTGTCCATTAGGCCACTGAGGCTAATAGAATTTGATATACTCATTTTATCTTCTTTACAATCACAGAATTGCTGACTCAAGTAGTCAGGAAAGCAGCAGAGGAGAAAAGCAGATGTAGCGGGCAGGGAGAAACGCAAAAAACCTCAGCATGAGGAAAATATACATCCTACATAGAATAAGGAAAAAAATGGGGTTCTATAGCAGATATGGAATCATTTAGATTTTTTTAAGGATCGGTTTTATCGTACAATATTTGTCAATAATAACTAAAAATGGGAAATACATGAACAGGGAAAAGTAAGTTGAGGTAAATTATTAAAACACACAACATGCAAAATTGATACACCCTAGATGGGACTTGAACCCACAATCCCTGGCTTAGGAGGCCAGTGCCTTATCCATTAGGCCACTGGGGCTGGTGAAACACCTCAGATGGTGGCCCAGGATGAGAGAAGCGATGTCGACACTGATGTCAGTCCAGCTGGCTCACGAGATCCAGAGCCGAAGAGGACATTTTAATACCAACAGAGAAGTGACCATCCATGTACCAAAAGTCAGTTTTCATATCTCACCAAGGACCTGTTCGTCATAGACGACATAGTTTCATTCACTGATAGGTTGGTCGTTTTGGTTGTAACATTTCTCAGAATTCACTGTGTGAATATAACTCATCTTTCACACACACACACACACACACACACACACATGAAGTAAGTAACGTTTCAATAATCAGTCTAATTGCATCTCTTGTACGTTTATCAGTCTTGTACTCTTTTATTTTGAAGTCGCATTTCCGGTGTATTTTTCTGTTTCCTGTGTGAATAAAGTTAACTACACACACGGGAGGGGCCAGTGCTGCCGAGGTCGTGGCCCGGATGGGCCACGGGACAGTGCTCTTCCGCTTGGGAAATTTATTTACCTTAATGCTTGTTTTTATTTGAATAATTCTGCCAACATAGGGTTTATATAAGTTTTAACTTTAACATTCACACACACTAACGGTATACAAATCGGATACCTGGGATGCACAATTTGTCATATCCGGAAAGACTACAAAGACTGAAATTTTTTGGAGCTCCGCAGAATTCGATTTGATTTAATTTTTGTGTTCAAAGTACTGCATGGAATGATCAATGTGCCCTTTGATCAATTTTTGGAGTTCTGTCGTGTTGATGGTTTACGTGGCCACAGATATAAGTTACAGGTGCCTAGACCTACCAGCAACTTGCATGGAAACGTTATTTCTTTCAGGATACCAGCGATATATTTTTCAAATTTTCTTAGGGGAGGGGGCGTAAGGTGACCAAATTTGGCCATGCTCACTCTCAGCATTAGTTTTGTGTCATGTTTTGATTCATGTATCTAACAATACTTTCAATAAACATTACATTACTTACTTACTAACTGAGATCATGCAGTATTGCTAGCATAGATTTCACAGGTAGCGTGCCTCATCAACAAATCAGAATTGTCTACTCTTTCCATACCAGGGGAATAAAATAACCATATTACATACAAAGGCAAGAAACACAAGTGGACACCCCAGATGGGACTCGAACCCACAATCCCTGGCTTAGGAGGCCAGTGCCTTATCCATTAGGCCACTGGGGCTGATGGTGACACTGTTGTCAGCTGGCTCACAAGATAGAATAGAATAGAATAGAATCTACCTTTGGTGTAGCATGGCGGCGCAGTGGTTAGCGCATGTGCGGCACAGTTCATGTCTTGGGAACCTCCTGCGCGGGTTCAAAACCAGCTACCGGATTTCCTGTGCGGAGTTTGTATGTTCTTCGTGGGTTTCCTCCGGGCATTCCGGTTTCCTCCCACATTTCAAAAACATGCGTTTCAGGTGAATTGGCCGGTCCAAATTGTCCCTAGGTGTGAATGAGCGAGTGAGTTGTCTGTCCCTGTGTCCCCTGCGATTGGCTGGCAACCAGTTCAGGGTGTCCCCTGCCCACTGCCCGATGATTGCTGGGATGGGCTCCAGCACCCCCGCGACCCTACTGAGGATAAGCGGTGCAGCTAATGAGATGAGATACCTTTATTGTCATTGTTACAAAATGGGTTAACATATTGTGACAACGAAATTGGGCATGACACTCCAGTTTAACACATTCACAGTGAGGTAAAAAGCCAAGAAGATAAAGGAACAGAGAAGATAAGGTTATAAAACAAGAAGGATAAGGTTATAGTTATAATTGACACAATATTCACACAAGAAATGTCGGCATGTAGGATGTTACATACAGTTGGTATCGTAATACCGTTGGTATCGTAAGGGTGGTGCAATTTTGCATTTGGTGCAAAAGTCATCATAGTGCAAAAAATAAATAAATAAATAAAAAGATCCAGAGACGAGAAGGACATTTCCATACCAACAGAGAGGTCAGTTTTTGTATCTCATCAAGAAATCAAGATCTAATTCATGTTCTCTGTGTGTCTTTTCTTTGTGAAAATCCAGGGATACACCACCTCGTGTTAGCAAGTCCGCCTCCTCTCCGATTCCCCCCGGCTTTCGTGTCTCTGTTTAGCGGCGTTGAAGCCGGATTGCTCCGGGTAGCTCCGTGTGGCTACACGTTAGCGTCCGGAATGCTAAACGTGAGCCACGTTTCCGCAAAACACAGCAACTGCGCTCCCTGTGCGCTTCGATGTTTTCCACCAGCACTTGATGATCTTATTTGGTAGTGAGTTCGCATTTACCATGATTACGGACGGTACCGAAGACTTACAACGCCGCTAGCCGCTTCGCTAGCTCCGGCTCTTCTTCCACGATAGGCCCCTTCATCACGCTGGCACGAGAATTCTTCAGGGCAAGGAGTTGAAATTCCTTGAATACACGCATTTTTTGTGCGCTAAAACCCATGTCCAAAGGATAGAAGTAATCCATAGTGTAGTTGTCAAAACGGGAAGAAACACCGAAGATAGGAGCAGACAATAAAACAATAGGGCAGCTGCTGGAAAAGGCAGCCGCTCGTGGCAGCGCCGCTTTGATATTATTTTGAATATATTTTATTTTGAAGTCGCATTTCCGGTGTATTTCTGTTTCCTGTGTGAATGAAGTTAACTAGACACACGGGGGTGCGCAGTGTGGCCGGAGCCCTGGCCGGGGCGAGTGTGGTGGCCGATGGCACCGGACAATGCTAATAAATTTTATTTACTTTAATGCTTGTTTTTATTAGTTTAATTCTGCCAACATAGAGTTTATATAAGTTTTAACTTTATCACCACTCACTTGTTTCCATCTCCTAAATGGCGGCGCCCTCTGTTGGCTGCGGCTGCATCGGCTCGCTACAACGGGTCAGGTGTATCGACATTTCGTTCTGTGTACATTGTTACACAGAATGACAATACAAAGGAAATTATTATTAGATGACTCAAGTAGTCAGGAAAGCAGCAGAGGTGATCGGCACATATGAGCTACTTCCAGAGTCCATCCCCAATCAACAAGGCGTTCTGAAAAAAGAAGAAGTCATATCATTTTGCTCATTTAAAGTATAATTTTTCAATCCTTGAAAATGGTATCATGTAATTATATAACAAATCAATCAGAATTGTCTACTCTTTCCCTACCAGGGGTATTAAATAAGCATACTGTAAAGCAGGGTTGTCAAACTCATTTTAACATTCTGTCGGGGGCCGGACTAGTAGATTCAAGAGAAAGAAAAAGAGAGATAAAGAAATAAAAGAAAGAGGGAGGGAAAATAAGAGAGGGCGGGACAAAGAAAGAAAAAGAGAAAGAGGGAGAGAGCGTGAGAAACAAAAGATATAGTCGTGAGAGAGGGGGGAAAAGAAAGGGAGAGGAAGAAAGAAATCCAAAGAGAAATAGAAAGACAGAAGGAGAGAAAAGAGAAAAGAAAGCGCAAAGGGTATGAAGAGAGAAAAGGAAAAAGGAAGTTAGAGCAAATGAAGTTAAAGAGACACAGAGAAAGAGACAAAGAGCAACAAAGGAAGAGAAAGAGACAGAGAGTGGGAGAAAAGGGGTGGAAAAGAAAGAGAGAGAGAAATAAAAGCAATATTCAAGTTTCTGTCGCATTTGATGTTCCTTTTGCCGGAGATCAAAGAGATCAAAGCCAGGAGAGAAAGCTTACCCCGTGTTGTGAGTCATCATTTTATTCATATTTAGTTTCTTTTTTCTTTTATTAGCATATTTGGTATTGGAGTAATCCAAAAGTCATTGAAAGTAATCCAGTTCAAGTAACCCTACCCAACCCTGATAATAATAACTGCTAAGAGTTCTTTTTTCATTGATTCTAATCAGGGTTCGTATGGGTGCTTGAAATCCTGGAAATAGTTGGTAGTTTAATGTGTTTTCACGGATTGAAAATGGCTTGAATTTGGGGCAAAGTGCTTGTAAAGGCTTGAAACTGTTGCCATGTTTCCCGGTAGTCTGACTTAATAGACCACGCATTGAATAAATATGTGTATTTGTTGCTGTATTATGCATCATGTATGGACATTTATTTTGGGAAATGCAAAAATGAAGGTAGCGTTTCCAAGTGGTATATTGTAATAGAAGAACTTCCATTTTCATTTTGTTTCTGTGGCATTTGATGTTCGTTTTGCCGGAGATCAAAGAGATCAAATCCAGGAGAGAAAGCTTACCACGTGTTGTGAGTCATCGTTTGATTCAGATTTAGTTTCTTTTGTCTTTTATTAGCAGATTTGGTATTGGAGTCATCCAAAAGTAATTGAAAGTAATCCAGTTCAAGTAACCCTACCCAACCCTGCGTACAGCTCAATTATCTCTTGTGGCTCCATGATGGTTTTCTTCATGTATTTTCTTTTTACTAGTTTTGGAAGAAAATCATGATCTAAATACGAAAAAGTATTTTGTAGTAGAACATTAAATAAATAAAGTAAATTACAGCAGAAGGGATGCAAGCACACGATCCCTCTAGGCCTTTCGGAGCAGTTTTTAAATAATTTTATCGTAATTTTGATGATCACAGCTGTAAAACTTACAATACTTTGAACGGAGTAGCTGTGGATCCTTACCAACAGGGGGCGCCATTGCTTTACAAGAAAGGAAGAAAAAATGCAGAGATAAATAATACCGGATAGACACTATTAAGAATTGCTTACACAGACATTATAATTTATTTACTGACATTTTGTGTTATATAATGGCCCGCGAGACAACAACCAGAGAAGCACAAGAGAAAAACAAGCTGCAGGTTGAAATATGTCCACTTGATTTTGCCAAAGCCAGGTGCCCCGAGCAAAGACGCTGTACTTGTATTTCTCTCTCTCTCTCTCTCTCTCTCTCTCTCTCTCTCTCTCTCTCTCTCTCTCTCTCTCTCTCTCTCTCTCTCTCTCTCTCTCTCTCTCTCTCTCTCTCTCTCTCTCTCTCTCTCTCTCTCTCTCTTTTCCACCCCTATTCTTCCACTCTCTGTCTCTGTGTCCCTCTTTTTCTCTTCCTTTGTTGCTCTTTGTCTCTTTCTCTCTGTGTCTTTTTAACTTCTCTTGCTCTGACCTTATTTTTTCCTTTTCTCTTTCTCTCTTCCTACCCTTTGCTCTTTCTTTTCTGTTTTCTCTCCTTCTGTCTTTCTATTTCTCTTTGGATTTCTTTCTTCCTCTCCCTTTCTTTCCCCCTCTCTCATGACTTCTCTTTTTATCTCTTTGGTTTCTGACGCTCTCTCCCTCTCTCTCTTTCTCTTTCTTTGTCCCGCCCTCTCTCCTTTTCCCTCCCTCTTTCTCTTGTTTCTTTCTCTCTCTTTTTCTTTTTCTTGAATCTACTAGTCCGGCCCCCTGACAGAATGTTTGTTCTACCGTGTGGCCCCCGAGTTAAAATGAGTTTGACACCCCTGCTTTAGGTCATAATGTAAAACTATATAATTAGATTTAAATTTGAAAAAATATAATTAAAAACAAGCTCACGTGTCAGGACCAGAACAGAGACAGGACCCACTCGCGTACGTTTATCTCGGTTTTATTGGATAAATGGGAAAAGAGTGGACCCAAGATCCTGTGGTCGCGGGGAGCAGGTCGCTCTGGACGTGGAAGTGGTGAGCGATGGCGATGGCGATGTCGGGAACGGAAAAACGGGTCAGTGGCCGGGACAGGAGAGCAAAAAACGTGGTCGGGATCAGCAACGAGTCGAAAGCCAGGAGAGGAGAGTAGACGTAGTCAAGATGAAAAAAACGGTTGAAGCCGGGAAACAGACGGGAGCCAAAACAGGAGTGAGTCAGGGTCAAAAAAACTTGCCTAGAGTTAACTGAGGTTCGCAGACGGACTGACAACAGGTGACAGATAAACGAGGGTTTAAATAGTGACGGGGAGCCAATCAGAGTCCGAAGCAGTTGGCACCAAAGGAGCGGGCACAGGGAATCATGACATCACTTTTCTGTGGTTTAATGATCTTATTGGATGCCAGACGTTTCTCTCAAATGGGAAAACCAAATTCTTTCCCATTTTGACTCAATTTTAAAGGCCTACAGAAAATTGAGTTTTGTAACGTTTTTGCTCTCCTGTCCCAGCTACTGACCCGTTTTCCCGTTCCCGACACCGCCATCGCGCGACACGAAAGATCCACTTAGGCGTTCTGAGAAACCTGCTACCCGCGTCCAGCAATCACCGGATCGTGGGCGCAATCCTTTCTCTCTCTTCCAATCAAACTTGAGAAACGCAGGTGGATCCTGTCTCCGTTCGACCCTGACTCCCACCTGTCTTTGCTCCTGTCTGTCCCCCGGCTTCGACCCTACACACTCTAAATCACTGGATATAGGAAGCGACACTGGAAAGTGGGGGTTCCCTCGATGTGTGGACAAAGATCTGATCAAAGCAACTCCTGCAATTTAATGGAGATTTATAATATTGAAATCACTAATGAGCTGCATATTTTTACGATTTGGCACTTAGGGACAATGCTTCTGAAAACATACTGTTAGGATTTAATGTATTAAAATGTAGCGTTTCCCAAATTGTTCGAATTAGTTATCTGACTCCATTAACCAAACACAACCTACAGTCACCTAACAATGCACGCTCATTTTTTTAATGGAAAAATGAACAAGAGACTGGCATTTCCACACGGGGGCAGATTTAATTTCTTAAATCATTTAACTAAGTGAACACCAACGAATATGGCCGAATTAGCTAAATTAGTGTCGCTCGAGTCTCCGTCAAGCCCCCTCTCTCGTTTACCGCTTCCTTCTCTCCGCCCACGTTTTTTACGCAAGCTGGTGTGCCGGCTCTTCCCAGGGGCGTGGCAGGAAAGCCCCCAGGTTAGGGTTCAGTCCCTCCTTCTCTAAGTTCACCATGAGGCTAATCAATCAGTCCGAGCTGAAAGAAAAAGGCAATAAATCAAAAACGAGACAGAACTATCTTGAATTTTTATCGCGCTACGAGCGAGCATTTGCACCGTATCGAGCAATGTATCTCCGAGTGCCTGGATGGATCCATAATGACGGCATTGAGAGCCCAAAATGCCTCAGGGTCCTTTGGCCCCCCCCCCCATTTAAACCGCGTCTCCTCACATCTCATCGATACAAAAGACTCTCTGACGAAAATTCAATCTGTTGTAGAACACACGAGATTGAGTAAGAATAGAAATTAAATTGGGCTCTTTATCCAATTGTCTTGTTTACCAAAAACCATTGCTCCCATACGACTCGATTTGTACTGGCCGACCATATAAGAGTCAATCAAGTCATGTTTATTTGTGACGCCCTTGATCACAAAGAGTCTCAAAGGGCTGCACAGACTATTGCAAACTACAGACTATTATGACACCGTTCCCTGATCTAAAACCTACATGAGGGAAAGGAAAAACTCAAAAACCTCAAGACAAGTCAAGCCCTGTTCATTTTTTTGGCCCTTAATCACAAGGAGACTCAAAGAGCTGCACAGATCAAAGACTATTGCAAACTACAGACTATTATGACACCGTCCCTTGATCTAAAACCTACATGAGGGAAAGGAAAAACCCCAAAACCTCAAGTCAAGTCAAGTCCTGTTCATTTTTTTGGCCCTTAATCACAACGAGTCTCAAAGAGCTGTACAGACCATAGAATATTATGACACCATCCCCTAATCTAAAACCTACATGAGGGCAAGGAAAAACCTCAACATGAAGAAAATGAAGAAACCTTAAGGAGTTTTTTCTGTTTCTATTTCTTTCTCTTAATTTTCTCTCTGTTTTCTCTTTTTCCCACATTCTCTTCTATTCTTTTCTCTCTTTTTATCTCTTTTCTCTTTCTTTCTTTTTTCTGTCATTCTCATTTTTGCTATCTCACTTTTCTCTCTTTTTCTCTACCCCCCTTTGTCATCAAAACACAGGCAAAGACGGAGATTCACAGGACTTGGCATATCACAAAGAGTCTAGCAGGAGTTTCACGGGCGCTCTGAAACCAGACCTCGTTTAAGTAGTCCGGCAGCAATCTGTCAACGCGTTTCAGCTGGTGTCAACGGGCGGGGCCTATTGGGCGCCGTGGCAACCGTGACAGAACCTGCCGCCACACGGCAGGGACCAATTGGGCGCCATGGCAACCATGACAGTTTTGTTCCCGTCTATTTTTGTCCTGTTTATTATTCTCGCCAGTTTTCGTTCCCGTCTAGTTTGTCCTCTTTATTTTCGATATCCTGTTTCATTATCTATCCTGTCTGTCCTGTCCTGTCCGGTATCGACCCCGTCCGTCCGATATCAACTCGGGCAATTGGTATCGATCTCGTCTGCCTCTGGCTTCCTGTCTTTCCACGCCAGACCGCTGCCTAACGTGCATGACTCCCCATTTCCCGTAAAATAAAAGGCTTTTGTGAGTAACGTCACGCGTTTGGGTCCTGATCCTGTTCTGGTTCATGACATCTTGCGGCAGCGTTGCATAAATGATGAATGAAAGCATAGAGGAACAGACGGCGCAGAGAGAAATTCCATGTCAACTTCGCTAAATGTGCTTCCATTTGCCTATTTTTCATCAAAGGAGACCACACGCTTGCTTTCCTGACTACTCACTTGGAAAGCAATGCATGATGGGAACCTGAGAGGGGGCCAGTGAACATCTCATGGACCACCCACCCTTGTCCCATTGACAGATGGTCCAAAGAAGTCTTGATTCACTGACGCAGATGGAGGAGAATTCCAGTTGATTGCGGCAACTGGATAGGCACCAAAGCCTAAAAGCCTGAATGGATAAATTTTCCATTATCAAAAAATGTGTCGACTATTGATTAATTTTGTCAATGCTAGGCGTTTCTCTCAAAATGGGAATTTGAGTGCCCGCCCTTTTTGGCCATGTGTGAAAGTCCACAGGAGGTTCAGAGCTTTGGGGGTGCTGAGGACCCAGAGCAAGGGTGACCAACTATGGCCTGCGGGCCAAATGCGGCTCTTCAGGATTTTTCATCTGGCCTGCCAACCAAAAACGGTCTAAATATATTGACAAAATATATAATCATAAATGCAGTACTAGAGATAAAAAAAATATATTTTTGGTATTAGCTTTGTCCCCATTGCCCCCTGGTGTGTCTACTACTAACACAGAAACAACAAAAATACTACAAAACTAAATATAAAAGTACTTAAAAACAGGGACCTAATGTATTATTTTGTGATCATTCCAATAAGAAAAAAAAAAATAGAAATACAACAAAAATGATATTACAGAAAGGCGATGATACAAAAATACCATTAAAGAAATATTATAACAGAAATACTACAAAAACTACAACGAAATGTCAAGAACCCCAAACAGAATCAGGACCCAAACGCGTGACGTTCTCACACAAGCCTTTTATTTTACGGGAAATGGGGAGTCATGCATGTTAGGCAGCAGTCTGGAGTGGAATGATAGGAAGCCAGAGGCTGACGAGATCGATTCCAATTGCCCTAGCAGATATCGGACAGATGGGGTCGATACCAGACAGGACGGGACAGACAGGATAGATAATGAATCAGGATATCGAAAATAAACAGGACAAACTAGACAGAAACGAAAAACTAGAGAAAATAATAAACAGGACAAAAATGGACTGAAACAAAACTGGAAACCGAAATTAAAGTAAACGGGAACAATACAGGAAATAGCAACAGGAACAGGACAGTCGAAACCCATGTCTTGCGGGGCAGAGGTTCGTTGGCGGACTGACAAAGGAAAAATGAGAGCACTCAGCTTAAATAGACAGAAAGCCGATCTGTCAATGAGCCGCACCTGGCGCCACACAGGCGGGGTCAATTGGGCGCCATGGCAACTGTGACACTAAAGTAAAATACCAAAGAAAACTACGAATACATTAGTATGATTAACTCATATTTTAACTATTAATTTAAAAATACTTCTACAGAAAAAAAGAAAAAGCAGCTACAGTTAAACTATTACAAAAATAATGGTACATACATACTGGATGGGCCCCACCAGGCTGTACTTGCCCAAGACACACCACAGGAAATGGTACCCCTACGACCCCAGTGGTTAAGGAATCCAATAAAATATTACGATACAAGTACAACTACAGTACTATTGAAAAAAAACACTACACACGATTCCGGTCACCATTACCATCGTGTTCCTACAGACATGCATGAAAGTCTATCCCTCTTCGCCCTGACAACGACGAAGGGACTTTGTTTTTTTAGAAACAAACAAAATATTTCTGTACTTATCCCATGAAGTGGTGGCTCCCTCGATGTGTGGACAAAGACCTGATCAAAGCCACTCTAGCCATTTATTTGTCATGATTACCGATGTGATGCACCTCTTCCTGCTCCTTTGGCGCCAACTGCCTCGGACTCTGATTGGCTCCCTGTCCATTTTTGAACCCACTCCTATCTGTCCCCTTTTGTCAGTCTGTCAGCGAACCTCAGTTAACACTAGGCAAGCCTTCCCAATCCTACTTGTCTTTGCTCCTGTCTGTCGCCCGGCTTCGACCCGTTTTTGATACTAACCACGTCTACTCTGCCGTCCCGGCTTTCGACCTCTTTTTGTCCTCGACCACGTCTACTCTCCTTGCCTGGCGTACGGCTCACTTCTGACCCCGACCACGTTTTTGCTCTCCTGTCCCAGCTACTGGCTGGTTTTCCCGTTCCCGACACCGCCATCGCTCGACACGAAAGATCCACTTAGGCGTTTTGAGAAACCTGCTACCCGCGTCCAGCAATCACCGGATCGTGGGCGCAACCCTTTCTCTCTCTTCCAATCAAACTTGAGAAACGCAGGTGGATCCTGTCTCCGTTCGACCCTGACTCCCACCTGTCTTTGCTCCTGTCTGTCCCGGCTTCGACCCGTTTTTGATACTAACCACGTCTACTCTCCCGTCCCGGCTTTTGACCTCTTTTTGTCCTCGACCACGTCTACTCTCCTTGCCTGGCATACGACTCACTTCCGACCCCGACTACGTTTTTGCTCTCCCGTCCTAGCTACTGACCCGTTTTCTTGTTACCGACACTGCCATTGCTCGACACAAAAGATCCACTTAGGCGTTCTGAGAAACCTGCTACCCTTTCTCTCTCTTCCAATCAAACTTGAGAAACGCAGGTGGATCCTGTCTCCGTTCGACCCTGACTCCCACCTGTCTTTGCTCCTGTCTGTCCCGGCTTCGACCCGTTTTTGATACTAACCACGTCTACTCTCCCGTCCCGGCTTTTGACCTCTTTTTGTCCTCGACCACGTCTACTCTCCTTGCCTGGCATACGACTCACTTCCGACCCCGACTACGTTTTTGCTCTCCCGTCCTAGCTACTGACCCGTTTTCTTGTTACCGACACTGCCATCGCTCGACACGAAAGATCCACCTAGGCGTTCTGAGAAACCTGCTACCCTTTCTCTCTCTTCCAATCAAACTTGAGAAATGCAGGTGGATCCTGTCTCCGTTCGACCCTGACTCCCACCTGTCTTTGTTCCTGTCCGTCCCCCGGCTTCGACCTGTTTTTGATACTAACCGCGTTTACTCCCCCGTCCCGGCTTTCGACCTCTTTTTGTCCTCCACCACGTCTACTCTCCTTGCCTGGCGTACGACTCACTTCCGACCCCGACCACGTTTTTGCTCTCCCGTCACAGCTACTGACCCGTTTTTCTGTTACCGACACCGCCATCGCTCGACACGAAAGATCCACTTAGGCGTCCAGCAATCACCGGATCCTGGGCGCAACCCTTTCTCTCTCTTCCAATCAAACTTGAGAAACGCAACGCAGGTGGATCCTGTCTCCGTTTTGGTCCTGACATTAGTGGTGATTTTTCACACTGAAATCATTCCCAGAGGCTTAATACTTACTGATATATATATCGAAGCCATACCCTGCTCGTGGGAGGTGGAGTTAAGAATATCGTGCTACTTTGTTTTTGACATATTTTTAGGTTTTGGCACTCTTTTTGGCACTCTTTTCAAGATATATTTCTACGTTACCGTACGGAATGAGTTAATCAAGCTCGATGATTTCGCCCTGTACAAACTGGCCGAGCACCTTTAAAAGGGACAGCGTGTTGAGTCATGATCCGTGGGTTTTTTTTGGGCAATCAAGCCGATATTTGGCCTCAGGTGACACATTATTCAACAAAATCTGACGTCCTCCATTGCAAAAAGGCGGCAGTGTTTTGTCTACCGGTTCGACATTTTATGACTTGGATTATTTTTGGTTAGCATCAGTGTTGGGACTAACACGGAACAAAGGAAAACATCCGTGGAATGGAATGAATTTCTCTGTATTGACTACTATCAGGGTTGGGTAGGGTTACTTTAACTGGATTACTTTCAATGACTTTTGGATTACTCCAATACCAAATATGCTAATAAAAGACAAAAGAAACTAAATAGGAATCAAATGATGACTCACAACACGTGGTAAGCTTTCTCTCCTGGCTTTGATCCCCGGCAAAACGAACATAAAATGCCACAGAAACAAAATGAAAATAATTTTTTTTTTTGGGTTAGCATCAGTGTTGGGACTAACACGGAACAAAGGAAAACATCCCTGGAATGGAATGAATTTTCTCTGTATTCAGTACTATCAGGGTTGGGTAGGGTTACTTTAACTGGATTACTTTCAATGACTTTTGGATTACTCCAATACCAAATCGGCTAATAAAAGACAAAAGAAACTCAATATGAATCAAATGATGACTCACAACACGTGGTAAGCTTTCTCTCCTGGCTTTGATCTCTTTGATCTCCGGCAAAACGAACATCAAATGCCACAGAAACAAAATGAAAATAAAATTTAGTACTTTTTTCATATTTAGTTTCTTTTTTCTTTTAATAGCTTATTTGGTAATGGAGTAATCCAAAAGTAATTGAAAGTAATCCAGTTAAAGTAACCCTACCCAACCCTGAGTACTATAGAGTGCATACTAATACATGAATACATTTAAATTGAAATAGTATATTCCATAAACATGATTTAACATTATGACACTAAAATTCATTTTAGCCAGCAGAGGGCGCTTGAAGACCATTCCAGAGTGGATGTTTCTAAAAGGTAGAACAGTTAATATCACTTTTTGGGAACTATGTATTTTTGAGTGTGTCCAACATATTTTCTGGTATATAAGGCGCATTGGATTATAGAGCGCACCTTCAAATTTCAGACCTATTTGGGGGTTTGAGGTGCGCCTTATATACAGGTCTTTCAGAATAATGTGCTATTTTTTGGAGTTCGAATTCTTGAGGCTACCTGATTGAATTTTCACATGAAGTATCTTGCACAGGGGGTGTGAACCGCAGATTGAATTCACCTGTGAGACAACGAGAGAGAAGCACAAGAGAAAAACAGGCTGCGGTTTTTAATATGTTTGCTCGATTTTGCCAAAGGAACTATTCGCAAAGACACTGCTGCTGTATTTTTTCGTTCTCTCATGTTCTCTCATTCTTTTGCGCTTTCTTTTGTCTACTCTCTTTCTTTTTTCCTCTACCTTTTCCGACATATTTTTCCTTTTCTTTCACTCTTTTTTACTATATTCCTTTTCTCTCTCTCCCTCTTTCTTTTTCTTGTTTTCTCTCATTCTCTCATTCTCACTCTTCCTTTCTCTGTCTCTCATTCTCTTTCTTTTTTATTCTTTCTCTCTCTTTTTTCTCTTACCTATATTTCTCTTTCTGTTGTCTCTTTTTCTTCTCCCTTTCTGTCCTTTTCTCTTTTCTATGTTTTTCTATCCATCTATCTTTTTTGTCTCTTTCTTTCTTTCTCTTCTCTCTCCCTTTCTCTCTGACTTTCTCTCTCTCTCCCTCCCTTGTTTTTCTCTTTCTGTCTTTTTCTGTCATCTATATATTTTCTTTCTTTTATTCTTTACTTGTTTCTTTAGTCATTCTTTCCTTCCCTTTTTACATTTGTCTTTCTTTATTTATTTTCTTTTTTCTTTTTCAACTTTTCGTTTTTATTTCTTTCTTTTTTCCCTTGTCTTTCTCTCTTTTTATTTATTTTTCTCTCTTCTTTCTTCTTTCTTATTATTTCTGTCTTCTTCTTTTCTTTCGTCTCTTTTTCTATCTTTTTTGTTTTCTTTATTTTCTTCTTGTCTCTTTTTCCTTGTTTTTGTATTTTGGTTTGCCCTTACTCCCCTGTCTGTTTTTCTTTCTTTTCTTTTTTCCTTTGTCTTTCTTTCTTTTTTCATTTCTTTTTTTCTTTTTTCTGTCTTCTTCTTTTCTTTCGTCTCTTTTTCTATCTTTTCCATCTATCTTTTTTGTTTTCTTTATTTTCTTCTTTTCCTTTTTTCCTTCTTTTTTTGTCTCTTTTTCCTTGTTTTTGTATTTTGGTTTGCCCTTACTCCCCTGTCTGTTTTTCTTTCTTTTCTTTTTTCATTTGTTTTTTTCTTTTTTCTGTCTTCTTCTTTTCTTTTGTCTCTTTTTCTATCTTTACCATTTATCATTTTTGTTTTCTTTATTTCCTTCTTTTTCTTTTCTTTTTTCTTTCTTGTTTTCCTTTTTTGTTTCTTTTTCCTTGTTTTTGTATTTTGGTTTTCCCTTACTCCCCTGTCTATTTTTCTTTCTTTTCTTTTTTGCTTTTCCTTTATCTTTCTTTTCATTTATTTTTTTCTTTTGTCTCTTTTTCTATCCATTCCTTTTCTATCTATCTTTTTTGTTTTCTTTTCCTTTTATATCCTTTTTTTTTTCTTTTTTCTTTCTTGTTTACCTTTTTTCTTTTCTCTTTCTGTCACTTTTTCCTTCTCATCTCATCTCATTAGCCGTACCGCTTATCCTCATTAGGGTCGCGGGGGGGGGCTGGAACCCATCCCTGCCATCTCCGGGCAGTGGGCAGGGGACACCCTGAACTGGTTGCCAGCCAATCGCTCATTCACACCTAGGGACAATTTGGACCGGCCAATTCACCTGAAATGCATGTTTTTGGAACGCGGGAGGAAACCGGAGTGCCCGGAGGAAACCCACGCAAGCACGGGGAGAACATACAAACTCCGCACAGGAAGTCTTGAGCTGGATTTGAACCCACGACAGGTTCCCATGACATGAACTGTGCCGCACAAGCGCTAACCACTGCGCTACCGTGCTGCCCTCTCTTTTTCCTTGTTTTTGTTCATTTTCCCTTTTACTCCTCTGACTCCCTGGGAGTTTTTTTCTCTCACGTTAAAATGAGTTTGACACGCCGGATCTCTCCCTATAACCCATTACTCCTTTCGGTCTCGCTTTCTTTTTTCTTTTTTTATACACCGGTCCAAATTTCTCCAATTTCGCCTACCCGTTTTTCCACCCGGCGTCCACGCGCGCGTGTCGAACGCGCATTCGTGGAGTGGGCGTGTCCAGGGAAGCCTCGGAGCTCCCGAGCTTCTGTCACAAGAGCTCAGAGCGGACGAGAAGATCGGATGGCTTCTCTCGCCTCTTCTCGGTGCAAGCTGCAAAGACACAGCTCCAGTTTGACTTTCGGAGGCTCGCTTGAGCGCTTTTAGCATGCTCGCTGACCTTCTCCCACCTGGAAATTTGTGAGAAGATCACGTTTTTGTCGGGAAGATGGAAAGAACTTGCAGGATGAACCTGATTTTCATAACAATACTGCTGGGACAGGTGAGGAGATTTTCTATCTCTGTTTGGTTATATTTAGCTTATTTTTTCTCATAAAGTCAAGAAAAACAGAGAAATGATTTTGTTTTCCTCACATGGTTTCTCTGGTTTGGCCATTTTGTTAAATATTTCGTATAGCTTGTTTATTTTGGGTGTCATCTTCTTTTTTTTTATTTTAACTTCGACTTGAACTTCAACTTTATTGACAAATAAGTGCAGCACATGGATGAAGCTCAGTAGCCTAGATGGTAGTGTGCCCGCTTTGAGACTGGGAGGTCGCTGGTTCGCGCCTCGGCCGAGACATACCTAATTGGTATAATGGCGGCGCCCTCTGTTGGCTGCGGCTGCATCGACTCGCTACAACGGGTCAGGTGTATCGACATTTCGTTCTGTGTACATTGTTATAAAGAATGACAATACAAAGGAAATTATTATTATTATTATTATAAATTATCACCGAGAGCAAAAACAAAGCAGCTCGTTTTCTTTTGTCCTTTTTCTTCCAAAACTAGAAAAAATATTTTGAATATAGGGAAAATTGGAATAGAGCAGTTTTGCGTTCATTTAGATTCCGACTTTATTTTTTTGGAACAGAATAAGAATAAGCAAAAATCTCCACAATGACATATGTCATTGTCAAGCATTGGTTTTGTAGTATCATATTTTCTAGTAATAAAAAAAAAAAAGTAATAGAAAAGGTAGAATGCGTAAACAAACATGAAGACCTAAATGACCATGTCCATCCATCTTCTGCAACGCTTATCATCAGTAGGGCCACGGGGGTCCTGGAGCCCATCCCAGCTATCTCTAAGCAATGGGCAGGGGACAATTCCAAAACTATAAAAAAATATATATATGTTTCGAACATAGCGGAAATTTGAATGGAGCAGTTTGCATTCTTCTCGATTCAGACTTTATTTTTTTGAACATTTTTAGTAGAATAAACGTCATGCATGGAATAAGGAAAAATCCCTACAAGGACATATGTCATTGTCAAGCATGGGTTTTGGAGTATCATATTTTTCAGTAATAAATAAAAAAAAAAAAAAGAAAAAGTAATAGAAAAGGTAGCCTGCAAAAACAAACATAAAGACCTAAATGACCATGTCCATCCATCTTCTGCACGGCTTATCATCAGTAGGGCCACGGGGGTGCTGGAGCCCATCCCAGCTATCTCTAAGCAATGGGCAGGGGACACTTCCAAAACTATGGAAAAAAAAATATATGTTTCAAATGTAGCGGAAATTTGAATAGAGCAGTTTTGCATTCATCTAGATTCCGACTTTATTTTTTTTGAAAATTTTTAGTAGAATAAACGTCATGCATGGAATAAGGAAAAATCCCTACAAGGACATATGTCATTGTCAAGCATTGGTTTTGTAGTATCATATTTTTCAGTAATACATAAAATAGAACACGAAAAAGTAGGCTGCATAAACATAGATGAAGACCACAATGACACATTTCAGTAGTAATGACCTTATGTCCATTCATCTTCTGCACCGCTTATCATCAGTAGGGCCACGGGGGTGCTGGAGCCCTTCCCAGCTATCTCTAAGCCACAGGTGCCAAAGAGGCGGCCCGCGGGCCAGATCAGGCCCGCTAAGGGATTGAATCCGGCCCACGAGACAACACTCAGAGAAGCGCAAGAGAAAAACAAGCTGCAGGTTGAAATAGGTCAACTTGATGTTGCCAAAGCCAGGTGCCTCAAACAAAGACACTGTACTTGTATTTCTTTCTCTCTCTCTCTCTTTCTTTTCCACCCCTTTTCTCCCACTTTGTCTCTGTCTCTTTCACTCTCTGTGTCTCTCTTTTTCTCTTCCTAGGTTGCTCTTTGTTTCTTTGTCTCTCTCTGTCCTTTTCTCCCACTCTGTCTCTTTCACGATCTGTGTCTCTCTTTTTCTCTTTTCTCTTTCTATCTTCATACCCTTCGCGCTTTGTTTTCTCTTTTCTCTCCCTCTGTCTTTCTCTTTCTCTTTGGATTTTTTTCTTCCTCTCCCTTTCTTTCCCCTCTCTCATGACTTTTTATCTCTTTTGTTTCTCATGCTCTCTCCCTCTTTCTCTTTTTCTGTCTTTGTCTATTTTTTCTTTCTCTTTATTCTACTAGTCCGGCCCCGACAGAATGTCTGTTCTATTGTGTGGCCCCTGACTTAAAATTAGTTTGAAACCCCTGCTCTAAGCAGTAGGCAGGGGGACACTCTGAACTGATTCCCGATTATCAAAAGATACTATTTAATTTGAATCATGCACCTCAGATGGGACTCGAATCCACAATCCCTGGCTTAGGAGGCCAGTGCCTTATCCATTAGGCCACTGGGGCTACACAATTATCATTTTGGGCCTGTATATTCCCATATAAAGGTTTCTATGCATATTTCAGACTACAGCTGTTTTTTTTTCTCTTGTGCTTCTCTGGGTATTGTCTCACCGCCCCAACTAAAATACCTGAAGGGCCTGATCTGGCCCGCAGGCCGCATGTTCCACTCCCGTGCTTCCAATTGGACGGGGTTCATTGATTTAAAATCTTATTATTTAGATAAATGATGTTTTATTTTTTAATAAATTGAGTTTTTTTTACTGCTAGGTGGCGCTATATACACATATGTCCCTTTATAGCAGGGGTGTCAAACTCATTTTAGCTTGTGGGCCACATGGTAGAAAAGAAACTTTCACAGGGGCAGGATTTGTAGAATAAAGAGAGAGAGAAAGAGAGAGGGAAAGAGAGAGAAAGAGAGAGAAAGAGAGAGGGAGAGAGAGAAAGAGAGAGAAAGAGAGAGAAAGAGAGAGAAAGAGAGAGAGAGAAGGGGTGGGAGAAAGAAAAAAATAAGAGGGACAAAAAGAGAGAATGAGAGAAAGAGGGGCAGGGAACAAGCGAGAAGAAGATTGAGAGAACAAGAGGTAGAGAGAGAGATAGAAAAAAAGAGACAACTAGAGGGAGAGAGAAAACGAGAGGGACACAAGAAAGAGAGAAGGAAATGGAGAAAGAAAGAAAATAAAAAAGACAGGAAATCAGAAAGACAGAAAGAGAGAATGAGAGCGAGAGCCAGATAGAGAGAGAAACAGAGAATAAGAGAGAGAGAGAGAATAAAATGGCAAAAGAAAAAAAAGAAAAAGAGAGAGAGAGAACAAGGGAGAGAGAGAAAGAGAGAGAGAGAAAGACAAAGAGAGAGAGAGACAAAGAGAGAGAGAGAGAGAGAGAGAGAGAGAGGGTGGGAGAAAGAAAAAAATAAGAGGGACAAAAAGAGAGAACTAGAGAAAGAGGGCCAGGGAACAAGCGAGAAGAAGATTGAGAGAACAAGAGGTAGAGAGAGAGATAGAAAAAAAGAGACAACTAGAGGGAGAGAGAAAACGAGAGGGACACAAGAAAGAGAGAAGGAGATGGAGAAAGAAAGAAACACAGGAAATAAGAAAGACAGAAAAAGAGAATGAGAGAGAGAGCCAGATAGAGAAAGAGCAAGAGATAGAACCAGAGAGAGAGAGAAACAGAGAAAAAGAGAGATAGAGAATAAAATGGCAAAAGAAAAAAAAGAAAAAGAGAGAGAGAGAACAAGGGAGAGAGGGAGAGAGAGAGAGAGAGAGAGAGAGAGATAATAAGCGAGAGAACAAGATTGAGCGAAGAGCCAGAGAAAGAGAGAGAAATAAAGAAAGACATGGAGAAGAGACTAAAGGAGAGACAAAGAGACAAAACTGAAAGAAAATGACAGAGACAATAAGAAAGATCAACAGTGATATAGAGGAAGAGAGAGACAGAAACAGAAGAAATATCAAAAAGAGAGAAAAAGAGAGAAAAGAGAGAGTGAGAAATAGAGACTAGAGAGAGAGAAAGAAACAGAAGAGATAGAGAGAAAGACAGACAACGAGAAAAGAGAGAGTGAGAAAAAGAGAAAAGACAGAGAAACAGAGAGAGAAAAGAGAGTGAAAAAGACATGGAAGAAGAAAGAAGAAAAAAGAGAGGGAGGTATATATGCAGAGAGTGAAATAGAGAAAAAGAGCGAGAATCAGAAAGAGAGAGAGAAAAGAAAGTAATACAGCTCCAGTTGTTTTGGGAGCGTAACCTGGCTATGGTCATATTTCAAACTGTAGCTGTTTTTCTTTCCTCTTGTGCTTCTCTGGGTCGTTTGACTCCCGTGCTTCTAATTGGGCGGGGTTTATTGATTTAAAATCGGTAATCGTAATCGTCCTGATTCATGATAGCCAGATTTTATCTAGTGGCCATTTTTGCCCAGTCCCAAAAAAGGCTTTTCAAAATAAAACATCTTATCCCAGTAAAACAATAGAAAAAATAGTGAGTTCATTGTTGTAAAAACGTCACAGGACTCCATTTTAGGGTTGAGGTCTGCTGAATTTAGGGTCCGTGGAAAATTCCTGAAAAAAATAAATGCTTCATTGCAAATGTGGGTCATGTATGACCCAGAGGCAGTGGCAGATGACTTTTGGGGGAATTTCAACCAATCGGATTCGTTCTTTCTATTGTTAGTCACGGCGTTTGGATACGGTTAATTAAACTAGTAGGGGGTTAGCTAAGAACTTTTAATGCAGTAATTGGAGTTAGCGGTTAGCGTTTGGCTAGGCAGGGTTCCCACCAGTGCTTCATCAGCCTGGCGGCCATCATGAATAATAACGTCCAATTGTTTACTAGCATCAATAAGGCCCGCCCCTTTCCTTAATTACAGCCAATCAGAGAGATTCATAACCTATTTCCACTCAGTGAAAAATAGAATTCAGCATATCTTCTATATAGTTTGATGAGCATATTTTCCCAGTCTGTCCCATCCCTGAGTACCAGGCTTAGCAACTTTTTGGGTGGAAACCCTACCAGATTTTATCATTATACAACTCAATAAAGCCAATTGGGAATCAAATCGTCAGATATATGTCATTAGCTTTCATAGATTTTTGTGGTATCAAGCGAGAAGATTGTTTTTGTCTTATTCTCTAAAGCCAGGTTGTTATTTTCTTATTTAGAGCGGAAATCAAAAGTTTATTTTGGAAGGCGATGCTTTTATTCTGAAGGTGTCACGCCGAGGGCGTCCGTTTCCGGGTCTGGGTCGGCAATTAGGAAAATGTCCGCGAGCCAAACAAACAAATTTTAGCAAAGTTTACAAAAGAGAATGTGAGTCTGCTAAAAAGAGACAAAAGATGATTATGTGACGAGAACCTGGTTGATAAGGGCAAAAGGTAGGTTTAATATTGGTTATTTCTCGTTTGTTTACGCAAAGGTTCATTCCGTGGATTGTGTTGGTCATTAGCATAAGTGCTAATTAGCACTAATTCTAGACTTTTCCGTGTTGGCCTGAAAATGGGACGATTTAAATGTTTAATCCTGTTAATTATGGTCACAATGGGAGGCTTTTGATGAATTAGAGTGCTCTTTTTTGTCATGTTTGTTAGATCAGTCTTAGTGCGAAATTTCTTTCATTAATTTAATTAATTAACTTTAATTTGATATGCAATTAAAAACATGTAACATCTTAATTAATGTAATGACCCTCAATGTGATCAATGAGCCACTCGGTCGCTGATTAAGTCCCAAGCCGATATAATGAAAAAATAAAAAGCGGTATAAACATTCACACAATAGCTACTGTTGGTCGTAACTTGCACCGTTCGCATGCCCACACAGACTGAATTTAAAGGACCGAAATTCTTATCTTAAAGGGTCCATGCGTGATCATAAACAACAGTCACAAAAGTAATTAAGTAATTACACTGCTTTGATGAAGCCCCTTGTTTTGAGGGGGCAAGCAAGAAAAATCATCCAACAGCCTTCGGATTCGCCTCAGTCTCTGGGGTCGTCTTTGGGATTGGCCAAGTCCATCTTGGGGAGGGTGAACTCAGCTCAATCTATCGTCGAGCGATGTGGAGTGGGGGACCATCCCTGATGGTGAGTCCGTCCTGGGTGAGCAAACTCTACCCGGTCTTCTGTTGATGGCTGCAGATTCATAACTGGCTGCCATGTCCAGTGTTCTGGTTTGCCCGCGTCCCTGCGTCCTAGACACATCATTTTTTCTGGGGACGCATTGTGTCAAATCAACGTCTTTGACACCAAATTGTCATTATTACCCGATTCCATTTTATTTATTTTTTTAACAAAGATTTACCGCACTCCAAACTTTTCGTCAGGCAGATCCGCCGTTGTTGTTTTGGTCTCGCGTCGATCTCGGCAAACGAGATCTCGTTGCTTCGAGATGACGTCATTGTTGTGGCGGTTGCCGAGTGAAAGAGAAGTATGCCTCCGAAAAAACAGTTGGTACTAGGTGCAAATGAAAAAAAAATGGTAATTTCTTCAGTGTCGGTAATAAGTCGAAATATAACACAGAAAGTGGTAACGACGGCAATAATTCCGGCACGAAAAAGCAGCGGAGAAATTCTTCAGAGGACTGAGTTGCTCGACATGAATGACGTTTATTATAAAAAAAGTTCAGAAATGAAGTCGCTTGGATGTTCACTGTAGAAGAAAAAAATACATGCAAATAGAATTAAGTAGAATAATACATTTTTTTATTCAAATTATGAATTCATTTTCTGCATTAAATAATTGTTGGTAATATACTGATTAAAAGGGATCACCACAAACCTGTCTTTTTTTCATTTTCTCTTTTTATACTTCTTTTTTCTTAACTTCTTTATACAACATAATCATTCGTAATATAATGCATCGAAGCAAGTGAGCCGTTTGAGAGCCGGCTCTCTTGAATGAGTTGAACCGAAAAAGCCGGTTCTGTAAAACGAAACGGACTTTCACTACACAACTCGAACTGGAGATCAGCGTGCAGACGAAAACTCGAACCGCGAGACCAAAACAACAATGGCGGATCTGCCTGACGAAAAGTTTGGAGTGCGGTAAATCTTTGTTAAAAAAGGATAATGACAATTTGGTGTCAAAAAAGTTCATGTTGATTTGACACAATGCATCCCCAGCAAAAATAATGCGTCTAGGACGCAGGGACGCAGGCAAACGAGAACACTGTTCTCCGCTTGCAGGTTACCTTTCCCCATAAATTGGAGGGGTCCGCGTAGTCCGGTCTACACGGACCATTTTTTTTTGTTTCCTTGCCTTTCCACCATCTTTGGGCAGGGACAAAGCAGGTGACCTGGTTGTCCACATCCCAAGCCAACTGCTGGGTGTGTTTTAGGGTCTTTCACCTCTTCCGGCTGTGCTGTGCCGGTCTCGATCGCACACACGAGCTCCTCCATCTCCGCCACTGACATCACCGAAAATCGGTTGTCAGTAGCACCCTATTGGCTGGAATCTCCCTCTCCACGGCGAGATGAAGCGCCTTTCCCAGGGCTGATGAGTGAGCGAGCTGATCTTGCAACCCCACTTCGCCAATTTAATAACAAGCAATATAAATATTCACACAAGAGCTAATGTTGGTTGTTACTCGCACCTTTGGGATGCACACACAGACTGAAAACAAAACAAAAATTCTGCATCTGTCACCTCCCCTTCCCTTCGCGTCTAAAAGGGTCCATGCTTAAACACAAACTGCAACGAAAGTAACAGACATTACACTTAGAACTATCTCTATGTATTTTACTTTTCATTATTTTACAGCTTTTACGTGGCCTCGTAGTGAAATTGACATAAACGGTTGCTTGAATAAAACGCTGTGAACCATCAGTTTTAAGGCTCGACCGTTATTCAGCCAGTACGGTGCATTAAGCAATAAGTAAAAATACATGAAGTATCATAAAACATTCTTTTTTTTTTAAAAGAAATACGGAGAGGTCGAGACATTTGCCTTTATTTTAGCCTCATCGAGAGGGAGGTGGCATAATTGTCTCCCATATTGTTGCTACGGTTACCCAATCAGACAAAAAAAAAACCTTGCAAAAAAATATAGAGAAAAACAGTGTAGTGTTGGTTACATTGAGTTTCCGTGGTTTGTATTCCTTTTTGTGCTTTTTAGCACTCTTACGGTTGACTAAACTATACACATCAAGTGGTCAAATATGACACAGTTCATTTGACGTAAAAAAAAACCAAAACCTGAACCCTCAAACCTAGCAAAACACTAGGAGAAAAAATAGCAAGGAAAATGGTGCAGTTTGGTCATGTTGAGTGTCTGTAGTTTGTATTATTCCTCGTGCTTGTAGCACTCGTTTTCACTTGAATGACACAACAGTGACATCCAGTTAAAAACTGTCCCGTTAACTTCTAAGACTGCTACTTTCTGTTGATCTGGACTGTTTTGTGCATCATTTTGGGATGTCTTCCATTTTTCTTTACATACTTAAAGTATGCTAATGATGATGTGCTATGCTAACGCCTAATGTCTAGCTAGTCTTGCAATGCTAGCTTCTATTTGGAAAAAAACAAATAGGTTATTAGGATAAGTAGGATTTGTTGTTTACGGACTATTTTTAAAGACTATTTTGGGGGGATGAGCCTTATAGTGCACAAAGTACGATAGATTGTTTGTACCCTGATTAAGTAACGCCAATACATGTATTCCTTTAGCCTGATTATTTTAGAAATGCCTGTCAAACGTTGTGCCTTTTGAGCAAAATGTTAACAAAAAGTAGCATAGTGTTTCTGCCCGTCAGGTTAGCACACACCCGGGTAGTAAGGAATGGCAGCTAACACCTAGCGAGCGAACGAGGGTCAAAAGGGGAGTATATGAAAAGCGCTCGGGGAATTGGCGTGTTCCCAAAGGTGTCACTCAAACATCCGGAAACAGGTTAGTTCACATGCGAGGCCCTTTGACATTCGACGAAAGCTTTACGTTGCCGCTAGTCTGTGGTCTTTTAGCCGTCAGGAAAACAAACCATGTGGTCGTAGGCGTCAATCGGGGGCGATTTTAGATCCGGAGCTTTGGGGGTGGGCAAACTATGGGCCACATAATGCTTAAAGGGGCCAAGAACCGGGTACTTTTTCAAAATGGAAAATAGGGCTTCTCAATTATCCGAAATCGAACCGATATCGCGATATGACGTAGTGCGATAGCGCTCAATCTGCGTTTTTTTTTAAATTTTTTTAAAGGATTTATACCTCCAGTTATTTGAGTGATTGCGTGTTTGGCCAATAAGAAGTGTCACATTTTGTGGTTGGAACAGGGCCGGCCAATCAGAAGCAGGTTTTAATGGCAACTGCCAATAAAGGCGAGGCAAAGTAAGCGCTCAGTCTAGCAGATGGGCGCTAACGGCTACGCTAACAACTCTTAAGCCACCGCTGCCGAACGGGGCCAGTCACCAAAGCCAGATCCATTACCCAAGAAACAGATGACTTGCAGATACTACTTGTGAAAAACCGCTCCATTTGTGACTTGCAGAAGGCGCGGTTACCCGACGCTAGCATTTAGCTTGCCAGCCGCTCCCTAAATCGCTTTCTTACACAGAAAGGAGTAGCCCTCCAATTTCGTTGAACTTTTGTATCATGACAATAGACTATCTATTCAACTGAAATTCTGTTTTAATTTGTAGATCTATAGTTATTGTTAAAGTCTTATACAGTGGAACCTCGGTTCTCGACCATAATCCGTTCCAGAACCCTGTTCGAAAACCGATTCGTTCGTTCACCAAAATCATTTTTCCCCATTAAATATAATGTAAATCGTTTTAATCCGTTCCAACACCCTGAATGTTTACCTTGAATGTTTAACGTAAACATAAAGCTAACCCAGGCTAATCGTACGTCCGCGTTATCGTAATCTTCCGTACGAAAGATTACGCTAACATGAATGTGTAAAAATAAAAAACTCGGGTCGTTTACAAGTCATTTAGCACCCGGGTCACCACAACAAGTGGTGAGCGGTTCATTGGAAAGGGGGCTTCGTTCCAACACCCTCAATGTTGGGCTCCGTTCGAACACCCTGAATGTTTACCTTGAATGTTTAACGTAAACATAAAGCTAAGCCAGGCTAATCGTACGTCCGCGTTATCGTAATCTTCCGAACGAAAGATTACGCTAACATGATCGTGTAAAAATAAAAGAAAAAGAAAATAAAAGAATTATGAATAGGATTTCTTACCTTTGTGGTGGTCAGCAGAAGGCGCAGGTGGACGGTGGGGTATTCCCTAGTAAGATCAGCACACCTTCTTCATATTTTGCTATTATTTCTTTCTTAAATGCAATAGTTGTGCGCACTACTTTTCTTTTTTCACCTGTAGCAACACTTCCTACACCTATATTAATAGCGAAAGCAAAACGAAGCACATCCGCACGCGAGAACACTCGTACGCCGCTCAGCATGGCACCCTAGCATACCCACTCACGCATTACCGGCGTTCGAACTCCGATTTTTTGACCGAACAGCAAAGCAAAAATTGAAAATCATATCAAAATTGCAATGTTGATGTGAAAAATCCCAATTAGTTTTTTTTTTTTTTTAATTGTGCAGCCCTAGTGGAAAACCGAAAAAGGGGAGGTGAGGCAGGCCAGAACCGTGTCGTGGAAAAGGGGTTATAGCCAATGTTCCCTGTAATTTTCCACAGGTCTGAGCGTGCACACAAAGTCGGTGAGCAACGCTTGAAACAACAGTGAGCAACTATAATCCCAAGTGTGGCAAGATAATTATCAAACACGTCCAAAACTTGACATCAAGTTACATTTTGCTGAGTTTCCGGCAATGCAAAATTATTTTTCTCTTTTGAATGAATTGACTCATGTACTATTGCAAAGGTTTTACGGCCTACAAACGTCGTTTGTTCTTACAATTCTTTCACAAGATATCCATTTCTTTTTATTTCCTGATATATTTTGTCGCATAATACTAACATTTTAGGCGGCTTATTTAGTCTGTTGCACAATACAGAAGTGTAATTACATTTTTTAGTGGAAGTACAATGTTGGCAACAAGATTGACTTGATATCATTGGAAATTATTTGAATGCAACACAAACTTTTTCTTCTTCTTTCCGTGTTTTTTTTCTCTTTTTTAAAATTCCTTTAAAAAAATCTCATTGTGTTTATTTTTTCCAAGCTGTTACTTTTTCTTTTTGTTCTCTATTTACTTTTTTTCTTACATTTCTTTTCTTTTTTTTCAGTCTTTTTTCTAAAATTTCCTTCTTTTTTTTTCTCTTCGTTTTGTTTCTTTTTTTCTTTTCTCACAACTTTTTCATTTTGGTAATTTTTTTTCTTTTTTGTTCTATTCCCCCCTTCCTTAAAGTCATTTTGTGCATAATTTTACCTAATAATTGGTCATGTTGGGATTAAAGAAGCAAAAACAACCTGAAGAGCCGTTTAGGACCCGAAAGAGCCGGTTCCTTTTAGTGAGCCGAGCCGAAGAAGCCGGTTCTCGACAAATTCTACTAACTTTACTCAACTTCGTTCTACTTCGACTTGACTTCAAAATAGCGCATTTAGGACACAACGTCGGGGGAACCAGTGTATTTTGACCTTCATGCACTGTAACTTTGACTTAAGTCGCTTCTTAATTAGTAATTTTGAGCCCTGATTTTTGTGCGCTGGCTAGATTTTCTTGTGCGAGCAGTGTGCAATTGCGCACGCGCACAGCTTAGAGGGAACACTGGTTATAGCGGGTTATCCCCAAAAACACATGTTCATACAAACACAGATCCACTTGCTTGGGCTCAAACAAACACACACTACCTACCAGCTGACTCACAAGAGCCCGAGGGCGGCACTTGATGTTCTGTCGAGAGCATTCCGTACACACAAGTTGGACGATTTATGGCCGCTCACTTACAATACCTTGCAGCCACATGCTGTGTCAAAAGTCTTGCATTTTATGAGGGGTGCATCAAAGACAATTGGGGGATACATGTAGTCACAACATTAGGAACTCCTACGCAATTTAATGGGTTTTCTACACTTACAATACTGTGGGGATTTGGCGGTGGACCAAAACACGGGGATGGCGCTCAAAAATGATGGAATTTAATTATAAAATCTTCAACAAAGTAACAAAGTCAAAAACGACACTTAAACAAAAAACAAACCTCACAAATCAGGATTAAACTGGAAAAAGGTGGTAAAAAATGGAGTGACCCGACAACGGGTGCTCTCCAAATTGTCCTTATGAAGGCTCAGTGATAGGACACACCAATTCCAAACGCATTAGTTGGATAGAGGCGCACCGGACCCCCAACAAATTTTGTAGCATTTCATTTCTTGTGAGGCACTCTCAGATTTGCAAAATATAAAAAATGGTATCGGGAAAAAACTCTCAAAAACGGTCAAATGTCTGATAATCTCGATGATTGATCGTAGCAAAGGGCAGCACGGTGGCGCAGTGGCTAGCGCGTGTGCTGCACAGTTCTGAGGTCATGAGATCAAACCTCCTGTGTGGAGTTTGCATGTTCTCCCCGTGCTTGTGTGGGTTTCCTCCGGGCACTCCGGTTTCCTCCCACATTCCATAATCATGTATTTCAGGTTAATTGGCCAGTTTAAAATTTCTTTATGTGTGAATGAGCAAGTGAATGGTTGTCTGTCTCTGTGTGCCCTGCGATTGGCTGGCAACCAGTTCAGGGTGGCCCCTGCCCACTGCCTGAAGATAGCTGGGATGGGCTCCAGCACCCCCGGGACCCTACTGAGGATAAGCGGTGCAGATAATGGATAGATGGATGATCGTAGCAATATTAGACTTTGGCTTCAACATGCCATCCTTTTTTTCTTTCTTACAGAAGATTTGTTCATTTTGTGATTTGATGTTTGTTGCAACATGATTGAACAGAAAAAATAAACGAGAAAGTACCCCAAAAATACCATAAAATACATCTCATTCATCATTTAATTGGCAGAGCAAAAATGCATATAAATTAAAGTAAAAAAGGGAATTTATTTTCTTAAAATAATAAAAGCATCAATAGATGGGTCATTATGACCAAGTCCAGTCACGCCCACCCAACACATAAAGCCCTACCTACCTTTTAGGATTTGCTGTGTGCTGTCTGCTCATAACACAATGCCCAATACGTTGATATTAATGACAATAAAGACGGTTTAATTCAAAATACGCAAAGCAGTGAACCTGCAAAAACCCAGACAGGAAGTAAAAAAGGGTTTCTGTATTATCTCTAATTTGGGGTTAAGGTGAGCACTAAATCAAATTTTTTAATCTCACTATTCCCCTCTGCCTTGAGGCAAGAGAATCGAGTGCCTCACTCTACACTGTAATATGTTCCACACTTATTACATATATATTACAATACGAATTCGGCGATTTTGAAAAAGAAAACGGAAAAAATGTGCTGTTCGTTGCTTCACGATTGAAAAGTAAACAAGAAAATATAAAGAAACTAAAACAAACATCCTAATTATCATACACGTGCCTCCCCTTACTACATATCACCGTAATACTGTATGATCACTCTTTTGGCTTCACAAGCAGATGGCTGTTGCATCTTTTATCAAGGTTCGCCCCGGAAAACGAGTTGTGCAGTGAGTAAACATACGAGCACACCCTGGCAAAAAGTGTGTCACGCAAACATCGCCCTCTGTCAAAAACCCTTGACAGTTGTGGAATGTCTTCGCATTCTAGGAGGCACGAGCCACTTTTGTCCGTTTAAACGACGGTAAATCTTTGCTGCTCGGAGGGAATCATTCACAAAGAAATGCTCGCAAATCAACTACACGCTTATGTAACTGGTCATGTGTTAGCATTAGCAAATGTAGCATGCTGTGCTTGTACCAACTTGCAAAAATGATCAGACTGTGGAATCCAATACACAAATGACTTCTTGTCTGGGAAACGCTGGGACTCAAAACAAAAATACAATACTTACAGTGGCTTGAATTGTATTGAGGAACTTGTTGATGTTTTGCCATTTTTCCGGCTTCAAACTACACGCTTCTTTAGAAAACACTTCAAGTTCCTTAAGGTTTGATTGTTTGTGTTCAGCATTTTTCATATCTTTCCACAAATACTCGCTAGGGTTGAGGTTTAGACTTTACTTGGCCCTTCTAACACCTTTATATTGTTAGTTTTAAACCATTTATATTGTAAATTTTGCTTTAGTTTATGGTCGTTGTCCTGTTGGAAGGTGACCCTGCGCCCCATTCTTAGATCTTTTGCAGAGTACAACAGATTTTCTGCCAGAATCACCCTCTATCTGGCTCCTTCGATCTTCCCATCAACTTTAACCGTCTACTCAGTCTCTGCTGAAGAAAAGCAAATCCAGGACATGATGCTTACGCCCCCATGTTTGACAGTGGGAATGGTGTTTTTTTTTTAGGGGAATTTGCAGTGTAATACTGCATTCAGCCCAAAAAGTTCTATTTTGGTCTCATCTGACTAAAGCACCGTGTTCCACAAGTAATTTGTGTCTCCCATATGTGGCTTTACTGGCCTTTTTATATTCTTTCAGAATTGTCTTATCTCAGTTGTGTATACTTGTAGGTCATCCAATGTGATCATGGGTCTCTTGTTTGCTTCTCTGATTAGTTTTCTTCTTTTTTGGGCTAAAAGCGTTGAGGGAGGGCCAGTTCTTGGTAGGTTTGCAGTGGTTTTATGTTCTGTTTTGATATTATTGCTCGCACAGTGCTCCAATGGATGTGTAAATGTTGCAACACCTTCTTGTATCCCATCCCTGTTTTGAACTTTTCCACAATCTTATCTCCTGTTGTGTTCTTTAATATATTTTTTTTCTTTAATTTAATTCTTTATTCTTTAATAATGTTCACAATTCTCCAGTGTCTGCTTTCACAGACATCTGAGACATCTCATCTCATCTCATTAGCTACACCGCTTATCCTCAGTAGTGTCGCGGGGGTGCTGGAGCCCATCCCAGCAATCATCAGGCAGTGGGCAGGGGACACCCTGAACTGGTTGCCAGCCAATCGCAGGGCACACGGGGACAGACAACTCACTCGCTCATTCACACCCAGGGACAATTTGGACCGGTCAATTTATTTTCAGTTATTTGGCTTTAAGTTTGAAGCCTGAAATGTGGTCATGACAAAAAATTCTTGGGGTGGAGCAATAATTTCACTATGTACAAATTATTTGTTGTTTTATAATTAGTTTCTCAGAAATGTGTTTTAGCTTGTAAGAAAAGACGACTAAAGAGTATTCCTTCCATAGCAGACTCTAGGGATGTAAAGCTATCTAGTGTTTATGTAACTGCATTGCTATAGCAAAGAGGGAAAACGATGATGTCACTGACATCTCTACTTTTCAATCCAGCGTGGGAAAATCGAGCCCATGATGAGTCTGAAAATATAAAATACTAAATATAGAATCCTATAATTCGAGTCACAGTAATGTATAACAGGACAAAAAACATACAATACCAAATACAGTAAGAAGCTTTCACAAATGACAATGAAAAATAGGCATTGCAAAAAAAGTTGTTTGATATTGTTTTATTTACCATTACTTTAAAGGGACAGTGTGTATTTTTTAGCCTTACCTTATTTTTTACTTTTTAGTCTTCATGTTTAATTTGGAGTGTCATGTCCAGTCTTGTTGCATACAAGGATTCACTTCATTTTTATCGATGACAAGATCATTTAATGTTTTATTTCCATGTATAAATAATTATCACTGTTCAGGTACACGTTTCAGTAGTAATTTGGATATTGTTTTTGTACATGTGTTTTTAAAGCGCTTAAATGTGATGTCGGCTTTTATATACAGTCGTTTTTACATGAATGCGATGATATACAGAAATACTTGTGGCATATTTTCTTTATCCTCTACAGAGATTAATCTATTTTAACTACTTCAGCTCCCTTAAGGATTTGTATTATCAGTTAAACCTGATCGTCCATTTATCAGATTTCCGATGTATGTTTTTCTTAAACTCATTAAATGCTCTGTTTCTCTCATATTGGGAGAGACGGTGCCAGTCAAATTTTGTCATTTGACTCACTTTTGATGGCCCACAGATAATTTACTTCACTAGCTTGAACGGCATAGGACATATCAAAAGAAAGCTTCAACTTTTTCATATAAAAAAGGTTATTTGTAGCTTTCTAGCTTTGTTTCCGGTGATATGATGACACCATATCGGTGATCACGTTTCTTTGGGCGACCGCGTTTCTACGGGTTTGCACGAAACGTTATCCGTCTCTGACCAGATGATGACGATGGGATTTGGTTATCTTTTTTTGAAAGGAAAAGGCTATGTTGAGGAGTTAACTGCTTACTACTAATTTTCCATATCTTGTGATTTACCACACTTCTTTACTACATTCACTACGCCTACACACACTTATTCGCTGGATACAGGAAGCAACACTAGGGAGTGGGGACTTCCGCGATGTGTAGACAAAGATCTGATCAAAGTCACTCCTGCTATCTAATGGTGATTTATCATCTTGAAATCATTTCCAAAGGCTTGATACTTGCCTATAATCAGCACCAAACCCGGTTTTTAGTTTTATGCGGGGAAAAAAAAACTGTTAGAGAAGCATTTTTTTGTTTCGGCACCGAACGAGTTAACACACATCCGGAGCTAATTGATTTTTGCATGTTACCTCCTGTCGTCATTGCTAGCCTGCGTCTTACACGTCAATGATGTTTGTGATGATTTACAGGCGGGAGTTTCAGCCAAAGAGGAGGAGTGCTTGTCTGGAAAGTACACCACTGATGGGAAATGTTGCAAGCAATGTCCGCCCGGCGAAGGCGTCGTCAAGACATGCGGAGCTACCCAGACTGTTTGTGCACCTTGCCTGGACAGTAAGCAAAAAAAAACCTCAAAGCTACTGTGTTATTTATCCCCTCCTAGTGGTAAAAAGCTGCAACCATTTATTTAAAAAAAAAAAAAAGTGGAACCTCGGTTCTCGACCATAATTAGTTCCAGAACCCTGTTCGATAACAGATTTGTTTGATCACCGAAATCATTTTTCCCATTAAAAATAATATAAATCGTTTTAATCCGTTCCAACACCCTGACTGTTTACCTTGAATGTGTAACGTAAACTTAAAGCTAACCCAGGCTAATAGTACATTCACGTTATCGTAATCTTCCGTACGAAAGATTACGCTAACATGAACGTTAAAAATAAAAAAAATCAGGTCGTTTACAAGTCATTTAGCACCCGGGTCTCCACAACAAGTGGTGAGCGGTTCATTGGAAAGGGGGCTCCGTTACAACTCCCTGAATGTTGGGCTCCGTTCCAACACCCTGAATGTTTAACGTAAACATCAAGCTAACCCAGGCTAATCGTACATTCACGTTATCGTGATCTTCCGTACGAAAGATTACGCTAACATGAAAGTGTAAAAATTAAAAAAAGGATGAAGAAAATAATTATAGGATTTCTTACCTTTGTGGTGGTCAGCAGAAGGCGCAGGTGGAGGGTGGGGTATTCCCTAGCAAGATCAGACACTCCACCTCCTTTATATTTTGCTTTTATTTCTTTCTTAAATGCAATAGTTGTACGCACTACTTTTCTTTTTTCACCTGTAGCAACTTGGCTGCTTGCACTGACTTTCTTCGGAGGCATACTTAGGGGCTAAAACACTTCCTATATTAATTAATATATTAAAAGCGAAAGCAAAACGAAGCACATCCGCACGCGATAACAGTTGGTCGCGAAAAGAGCGATCTACACCCGTACGCCGCTCCGCATCGCACCCTAGCGTACCCACTCATGCATTACCGGCGTTCGAACTCCGATTTTTTGACTGAACAGTGAAGCAAGAATTTCTTGAAATTTTTGGTCTGACTCCAATTTCTTCTTCTTCTTAATTCTTCTTCGATTTGTCCAAACTGAGAGGCGTTCGAAAATCGAGGTTCCACTGTACTGTATATTGATTTTAATCAGAAAAGAGCAAAAATACATGGAGGATCGTATAAAAGTGCATCTGTTATTAATACTTGAATATCAAGAAATTAGCATTTATTTTTGTTTTTCCATAACATGACGCTCACCTACAGGAAACTGGCATGAGTTTCCGCCATCTCGTAGCCACGTGCAACCAAAAACCTCAAAAAGGCCGATCCAAAAAAATGGGAAGAAAAAAAATGGTCTGTTTTGGTCACATTAAGTCTCCGTTGTTTGTGTTATTCCTCGTTTTTGTGTGCACTAGTGGTAAAATAATACACACTGTCCCTTTAGAGAATATTGAAACTAACTGCAATGTTCGACAGGATACAAATATAAACATTCTGTATTGAACAAAATAAGGTCAACCAGTTGCGCAAGAACTATATTTTGTATCACTTTCTATTACTTCAAAAAACTAAAAATGGAAGTCATAATAAAACGATACAAATAAAACGACCCCCCTAAAATAGCTCTAGAAACTAATTGAATAGAAAAAACATTCAAATAAAAGAGAAAAACTGTGAAAAATAACATTTAATAAACGATAATTACTAAACATGTGATACAACTAATCAAATAATAACTCAAACGTACCTCCAAAAGCTGATTACAACTAACCACATAAAAAGGGTAATTAAAATGAAAGTAAAATGGTAAAATATTATATAAATAAAATAGAACAATAAAACGAATACAACCCAAAAAAATACTAAAGAGTAGCTCTAAAAACGGATTAAAACTGTCTAAATAAAAAAATATTAAAATGAAAATGATAAAATATAAGTGAAACAGAAAATCCACAATAATAATACAACACGTGATAAACCTAATAAAAAATTACCCCAAAACTGAATTACTTAAAAAAAAAAATCTCAATTATTAAAACCGGATTTAAAAAACACAAATTAAAATAAAAAATAATAAAATGCATTTCAGGGGTGTGTAGAGTTTTGTGCTCACAAATTCTATCTGATTTTTAATTTTTTTTTTAAATTGTTTTTTTAATTATCGGTCAATGTCAGGAAAAGCCTACTAAAACAGAAAAGGTTTTTGTGGGGGGGTGATTGTGCAAAAATAATAATAATACGCCGACCTTTTATCGCCAATTATTGTTGGGGTTGAATTTTAGAGGTTATAGATCATATATATAGTTTTCTACTGTCTTTCAACCCTTTAACAGAATTCAACCTAAAGAATTTTCATGCTCATTTGTGTGAGCCAGTCTGATGTTCCCTAGTATGTTGGCACTAGGCTATCGGAATCAGGATTCCTCAATTATTAGCATTCAAAGGTGGAAAATTCAGCCTCACTTAGCAGGAAATCAGGTGGGGATAAAGCCGACTATTCGTTACCATGTAGGGAGCGGACCACGACCGGGCAGTGACTTTACAAGAAGATATAAAAACGGGAACCGGTCCAAAACCGAGGATTTTGATTGTAGCTCCCCAAGCAGAGCCTAATAGTAAGAACGAAAGCCGTCTCGATGGAGGACAATCTCCAGAACAACGATCCGAATCCATCTGTGTCAACAATAAGATTGAAGGTTATTTATTTGCGAGTCAGCCTTATTTTTAAAAAATGGAGTCTGCAGATGGGTTCATTGCCAGTTCCCAGGAAACAGCAAACCGATGTGGGAGGAGCATCGTATCATAAGACCCGACATTCAAAAATGATCCCGGTCGTGAGAAAAGTCATAAGGAGGACACAGGATAATTTATTGCACGTTTTCCCCTTTTAAGGAAGACATCCTTCGAGGGATGGAAGTTAGGTTTCACTACACCTTGATTTATTCCTTCCTTGTTGGTCTAAACCTTCCTACCGAACAAGCTGCTGAAGGTAATGTAGGTTGTAAAACGAAAATGTGTTCCTAGAAGCTCTCCTAAAGCTTGTTCAAGACTTAAAAACAGTTCTGTCACAAGATACTTAGAGACTACAAAGGTTGTGGGAACTTTCTTATTCTTTGATATAACGCGATTCTAATGCGAACAAATATAAACGTACATACGGTAGACCCCAGGGATCCAGAATTAATCCATTCTCAGGAAGGGGGGGATCGCAAAGTGAAATTACCATATAGCCTCCTTATCTCCTTATTTTAAAAAAATGACGATTGATTACGGTGATGAAACGGGCGATTGGTGCGCCTTCTTCATATTCCTTGATGATCACGAGCTTCCTTTCCATGGTTATTGTGTTTTTCCTCTTTCTTTAGAATCCCTTCATGGTTTGAAACCCATGGCCAATAAATACAGTACAGAAAACACAGTATTGTATTGCTGACTCGTGAAATTTTAGGGTAGCACATGGAATCCGGAACTGAATGAAACTAGAGAAAGGAATGGAACGAGGTAGTACAGTGGAACCTCTGTTCTCGACCATAATCCGTTCAATTTCTTTGTACGAAAACCGATTTGTACGATCACCGAAGCCGTTTTTTCCCATTAAAAGTAATGTAAAATTGTTTTAATCCCTTCCAACACACTGAATGTTTATCTTGAATATTTAACTTAAAGCTAACCCAGGCTAATCGTACGTTCGCGTTAGCGTAATCTTCCGTACGAAAGATTACGCTAACATGAACGTGTAAAAATAAAAAAATCAGGTCGTTTACACGTCATTTAGCACCCGGGTCTCCACAACAAGTGGTGAACGGTTAAAGGATAAAGAAAAGATTTATGAATAGGATTTCTTACCGGTCGGCAGAAGCCATGCTGTATTCCTGAAAGAAGGGAAACTCGCACACCTTCTTCATATTTTGCTATTATTTCTTTCTTAAATGCAATAGTTGTACGCACTACTCCTCTTTTTTCACCTGTAGCAACTTTGCTGCTTGCACCAACCTTCTTCCGAGGCATAATTAGGGGTTAAAACACTCCCTTCACCGCTTTTGAAAAACGAAAACAGAAAAGGAGTGCGCGTTGCCGTGACAACAGTTCTTCACGAGGGGTGGGGGCAATCTACACTCGTACGCCGCTCAGCGTCGCCCCCTAGCGTACCGGCGTTCGAACTCCGATTTTTTGAACGAAAAGCAAAGCAAGAATTTCTCGAAATTTTTAGTCGAGAACCGATTTGTTCGAACTGAGAGGCGTTCAAAACCGAGGTTCCACTGTATAACCAATAACATAGGGACGTGAGTTGTAATATGCACAAAGACTGTAAAGTAATATTTTTCTACATTTTTGGGCATGCAAAACAATTTGTCATATATTAAAGAGCTGAAAAAAAACATTATTCCACGCTGTAACGTGAAAAAGGGGATGCAATGTATGTCGGATAACTAAAAACAAAGGGTAAAATAATACATTCTTAATAATAGATAATAAATACCCCCTGAATCACAACCCTTAAGGAACACTTGGCTAAATTAATGAAAAATAAATCTTCATTTGTCTGAAATCCACTTGTCAATTTGGCTGAAAATCATTAGCATTTCCGTGAACTCTTGCGGTTCCTGCAACATCCTCATTGGTGTTCAAGACTCGGACTTTGACCACAGATGCATTCAAAAGGTGCCATTGATGTCCTGAAGAGGCTTTGAACTGTGGCTGGGGGGAAAAATACCTTTCAAATGACAATTGAATTAACGGTTTTCTCCTCATCAATCACACTACAAAACAAAATCTGAGGTATGTTACCTTTGTCCTTGACTAAAATAAGAAACATCACCCCTAAAATCAGCATATTCTGACCAAAGTTAGAAAAAATAACAGTGTTTGAACGTGACCGGAATGTTGGTGAGTCCATCACAGAGCAGGTGCATTTAAACTGAGTCCTAACGACACACAGGTGCACTTTGTTTGTCATTGCTAGTCATTTAGGTCAACATTGGATCATTCTGAAGTCATCAGGGAACTTTTGGAGTCAGTTGGCTGAGCTGTGAGAACAGGGGGTGAATATTTTAGTTTTTTTGTTTTTTGTGTTTTTTTTTGTTTAAAATATTTCCTGGCCAAAACAATATAGCCTTTTGGATGATCATTCATTTTATTTTTGAGAAAAAAGATAACAGATGTTAAAATACGACAACATTTACTTAAAAATCACAAACTTGTATGTCAATGGAGCAAAATCTATAATGTTTCGCAGTACAAGATGTGGCAGTTTTTTTAAAGGTGGGTATTAAAGACTTAGTGATCTTCCTAAAATCTTCACGACCATTTTTACGTCGGGCGCACAACTTAGAAAATGTCTCCGCCTGGGTGTCTGACAACTTTTTCAAGGGGGGAAAAACAAAAAAGAAAAAAAACATTATTATTTTTTTTTTTCAAATCCAACGTTTGCTTTATTCCGATTTTTAAATCTTCGTTCGGTTTGGAAATTAAGGAATTTCGGTTCGTTTGGCAATTTGCATACTCGGCTGCCAATCAGAAGCCTGCATCGAATAACTTTGTTCTTCCGGACTCTCCCGAGCGCTATACGGTCGTGCATTTGCAAATCGTTTTCCAAAGTAGATGCACAGAGAACACAAGAAAAATGGAGAAGTGGTTAGGAATCAAGCCAAAACCTCAGCCCAAGAAGAACGATTCAAAAGAAGCTAGAAAAATTGATGACGCTACAAAACGTAAACATACATTAAATGCATCGTGGGAAGAGGAGTTCACGTCGCTTGGAGCAGACGACGCAACGCAAACATTGCATGAATGATGATGAGTTAATACAGGTACATACTGATGGCAGATGGAAAACAGCGATGTCATATACGCGCAATAAATGTTATAAGTAGATTTATAATAAACTTAATTTTAAATGGTTGTTCTGTTGCATTATATATTATCAATCCTTAATACTTTGCAACGATGTTTGCGATGAGTCGTCTTATTGTGTTTCAAGTTGTGAAAAATGGGCCAGGCAGGCAACTTTTCAGAGTGGTCTGCCCTGGTGTCTGCTAACTTTTTTTCATGAGTTTACTGCGTTTACCATGTCCTAGGTAAAACAATTCTGCTTATTTTAAGAACAGTAATACCTCGCTATAACGCTATTCACTTTCGTCATGGAGTCACATTGTGAAATGTGTTTTCGATACTGCGTATCTGACAAAGTAGCTATTTAAGATACTATCATAATTACTGTACATTTCTTGGTCTAGTATACAGTACCAGTGTTCATTTGAGCTGTGAAAAGTGATGGGTCCCGGGGACTCGCATGCTCAAAAATCTATGGGTCCCAACAGAGATCTATGGGTCCCTAAAATTTTGTGTGCTCCATGCCCTTACAAAGTGTCGTATTTTCCCTTACAAAATAAAAAAAAAAAATCTTTTTTTTTTTTTTTTCAAACATGTTTATTTATGTAGTTTAACATGTTGTATTGTACATGTGTTTCCTTATATCATATATATTGTTAATGAACATTTTGTTGTGAGACATTGAGTTGCTTGACATGAATAAGGTTTATTATAAAAAAAGTTCAAAAATGAAGTCGCTTAGACGTTCACTGTAGAAGGAAAAAATACATGCAAATAGAATTAAGTAGAATAATACATTTTCTTATTCAAATTATGAATTCATTTTCTGCATTAAATTATTGTTGGTAATATACTGATTTAAAGGGATCACCACAAACCTGTCTTTTTTAATTTTCTCTTTTTATACTTCCTTTTTTTCTTAACTTCTTTATACAACATCATCATTCGTCATATAATGCATCAAAGCAAGTGAGCCGTTTGAGAGCCGGCTCTTTAATGAGTTGAGCCGAAAAAGCCGGTTCTCTAAAAAGAGACAGACTTTCACTACACAACACGAACTCAAGATCGGCGTGCAGACTAACACTCGAACCGCGAGACCAAAACAACAATGGCGGATCTGCCTGACGAAAAGTTTGTTTGTTTGTTGTCAAAAAATGATAATGACAATTTTGTGTCAATAAAGTTGCGTCCCGGGGACGCGCGTTGATTTGACACGGTGCGTCCCCAGCAAAAATAATGCGCAGGGACGCGGGCAAACCAGAACACTGCAGTACATATAGTTTTCATTTGTTAAACAAATGATCGTAAAAAAAGTTTGCTCATTATTTTCAATGTATTCATGTGATACTAACTGAAAAAATGAATTACGGATGGGTAGGTTGGCTGGTAGGTAGGTAAATAGGGAGGATGGATGGATAGCCCAGACGAAAAATGAGGGATTATGTTTTATTTTACCAAAAAGGCAAGGTAAAATATCTAAAAATTAGAAGAAAAAGACTTAAAATGAGCAAAATATTCTGCTAATGGGGTAAACATTATTATTATCTGGTGAGTTTATGGAACTCTTGAGTTGTTATTTCCTACTGCCTGTAAAGGCAACAACTGGTAAAAGCAAAGTACGCGTAAACTGTATGAGGCATGTTAGTTGTCGAAATATTGAGCTACGCCGAGCCAGGAAAGGACCATCTGTAGCCTTGCCCCCCTTCCTCCAGGCTAGCGTTATTAATGTACTGACTTGCATTATTGATGAACGGCATTATGATAATGGATCTGAGAGCATTCGGGGCGAAGGCCTGAGTGTGTCTGGTAAGCAAACAGGACAAACCCCCCACCCATGCCCCACATAGCCCCACCCTCAGCGCAGAACCATTCTCCCCCCTCCATTCGAGCTCAACCGAAACGAAAGGGACGGCCAGTTAGCACCTGCGAATGAGAGGAGGCCGCATTCGATAGCATCCCAAATCTCTGTTTCATCTCCGGTGACTCTCCATCTGTCTGCAAGGCCAAATCTCTCTGGTTCATCAGAGCACTAGGTGGTCCAATGACACCCAACACGGAGACCCTTTAACCTCAGTTAAGGGTAATTAACATCAAGGCCGTTTGTGTGTCCATCTCAAATTCAATTCTTAGCCTATTGGTAGAAAATCGTGCTTATTTTAAGTATTCTTTTCGGGTTTATTTCTATAGCCCTTAAACACAAGAAGTCTCACAGGGCTGCACAGACTACCATTACACTATCCTGATCTGAAACCTACTTGAGTGCAGATACTCAAACCTGCAGATTTCTTCTTGGCTCTTGACATAACTAGTAGACCAGCGTTTTCAGAGCGAAGACTCGGAGCAGGAATAAAAATATGAATATAAATTAATAATGAAGACGATGAAAAAGTTAGCATATTTATCTTTGTTTTTTACAATTCTAAAAATGTTTTTTACTAAAATAACTTTTTTTTAAAATGAGCAACAAAACCAAACACCTTCTAAAATAATCCTGCCAGTTTTGGGGGGGAAATATGTAAATTAGGGGGAAAAACCCTTAAGAAACACTAGTAGTTAAATACCAATTAAAAATATACATTTTAAATAACAAATATGCCATACAGCATCCAAAATAATGAAGACATTTTAAAAAATGTATATTTAAAAAAAACATCCTTTGATGATGTTATTATTTATGTTTCAATTTGAGAAATATTTCCTACTAAAATCAAAATAAGAATATTTTAAAATAAGCAAAAGTAGTTCGTCTGTATAATTATCAAGAATTATTTCTAAAACAAAAATATCTTAAATGTGCAAAATATGCCATACACAATTGCAAACAATGTTTTCAAATTTTAAGTATTTTTTTTAAAATAAAAATAGGAAAAAATCCTTAATATGATCGTGATTACAGTTCTTATTTTTTCTCATTTTGAGATTTTTTTTCCTGAAACATAAATAATAAAATATCTTGATTGAGCAAAAAAAGTATGTCATAAGCCATAGAAAATAGTTTTTCTTTTTTTAAGTGTTTTTTTTTAAATAGGTGAGTCAAGAAAATGATCCTTAAAATCAGCAAATTTAAATATATATATATTTTTCTCAAATCAAGAATTTTTACTAAAACAAAATATTTCACATGATCAAAAAAATGCCACACACATCTAAAATATATTTTTTTATTTTCAGTATTTTTCAAAATAATTTAATAAGGAAAACAATCTTTAAAGTCAACATAATTGTATTTTTCTTTTTTATTCAAATAAAACATTTTATTTTGAATCAATAAAAATATGCCATATGATAATGTTAATAATTCAATAGATGATTTCAAAAAAGTAAATGGGTAAAAGTAATCCATGAAATGAACCCAATTTAAGCCCATTATGAATTATTACTTTAAAATGAGCTATATTTTCTGTAGTTACAGCATATGAAACAGTTTTTCTCATTTTAAATATTGATTTAACACAGAGTCAAAAAAACGATACAATAAGAAAAATATCCCTTAAAATTAGAAAAAACATTTTACCAAGTGCGCGAGAGTTTTGTCCTAAAATAAAATTGCTTGGCGGTGAAACCGGCCCATCTCATGCACCATTCTGCTACAAATGGGTCTGTTGCATAATTTAGTGTTTCCCAGTTCGAGATCCATCTGAAATATAATTCCAAAAAGATGCAATATCGATTGCCTCCTCTGTAGATACACTGCCTAGCAAAAGTATTTGCCCCTCACTTTTTCGTCATATTGCACAATTCAGGCTTTAAAGATATCTTCTAAGAATCAACAATATGTGAGACACAATCGTGAAGTCGAACCATTTTTTTTGGCTCTTGACATAATTAGATGACTAACAATGACAGAGTGCATTAAGTTTAAATGCAGCTGCTGTGATGTGTTCAGAGGTCTGTGAAAGCAGACACTGGAGAACAGACAGTATTATGCAGACCCAAGAACACACCAGGCAGGTCCGGGGTAAAATTGTTGAAAGGTTTAAATCAAGAATGGGATACAAGAATATTTCGCAACATTCACACATCTACCGGAGCACTGTGCAATTAATAATATCAAAATGCAAAAAGAATAAAACCTTTCTGGCTGCCCCTCTCAACTGTAGTTCCAACTGTAGAAAACTAATCAGAGAAGAAACCAAGAGGCACATTATCACATTGAATGACCTGCGACATATACAGCTGAGGTGGGATAATCTTTGCATAAGACGACTAATCGTGTTCTGCATGAATCGGCCCTCTAAAAAGGAGTCACAAGAAGAAAGCCCTTTCAGAAAAAATACCATTAAAAAGGTCTGTTTGTTGTTTCCAAAACCACATTGGGAGACACAAATAACAAGTGGAACAAGGTGCTCTGGTGAGAAGAGACCAAAATGGACCTTTTGGGTTGAATGCATGTTAGGGTTTTCCTGAAAAGACCATCACCACTGTCAAACATGGTGGTGGCAGCATGTCAAATTGTTCCAGAGATGGGGGGGATACTTTTGCAAGGCACTGTATATTTTTGTACAAAAACATGGTTCAAAATCCAGCGTATTTTCCTTTTGTTCCTCTCAGGTGAGACCTTCTCAGAAAACTTCAGCCACGCGGAGCGATGTCAGCCCTGCACGAGGTGCACGGGCCTTTTCCGCATGGAGACGCCCTGCACGGACGCCAACGACGCCACTTGCGTGTGCAACTACGGTTTTTACCTGAACGATTTGTCGCAACGGTGCGAGCCGTGCACCAAATGTCCCTTGGGCCAAGGCATGCTGCTCAGCTGCGAGGCGGACCACGACACGGTTTGCGAAAGCTGCGGCGGGGACACTTACTCGGACCAGGAAAGTTCGCGAGAACCTTGCATCCCCTGCACAACCTGCGACGAGGGCGAGGAGCTGCAGCTGCAGGCCTGCACCGCCGTCACCGATACCGTCTGCCAAGGTTGGAGGCGCTTGCGTCATAGCTCTTTTGCAGGGGATGTGTACCGGTACTATAAATTGCAGGGGTACTCTCACTGTTTCAGCATGCGAATTACTTTCAGAATGACCAAGTCGAAATTATCTACTCCCCTCTAAAATTGAGATTCAATTGCATTTTAACCTAACGTCCCTATTAGTGGAATTAAATCCTCACAATCTTTCTCAATGCACTCCAAAATAGATCAAATATGTTAAATCAAAATCTGTAATACAATAGTAGAATTGCTATAAGTGTCAGCGCCAACGTTTTTGTCCAATGCTATTCTTGTAAGAAATGAGTAACACTGTCGCGCGGACCGATAAATCGGAAAAGATTATATACCGTGGACTCAATGTAGGCTAATTCAGTACTTTGAGGTTTAAAATGAAAATTCTAACATATATTTAAATTAATTAGCTAGGCTGCCATTGGCAGCTATGGGCGTCAAAGACCAATTTTAGCTCGGCTGCCATAGACGATAGGCGTCAACTATCTATTTCAGCAAGGCTGGCAGTGAATGAGTTAATAATCCAAACAAGCATGTTTGCGGTCAATGAGCGTTCAGAAACGCTCGTCATAGACATTGACACCATCGTCATTGAGGAAATATACAACTCAATAAATTTAAGTATTAAGCGAGTATTGTTGCAGCCCTAACTATTGTACTGACCAACCTTGACCTCATTTTTTTCAAGCTAACCCATGAAATATGATTGATAATCAAATCATTTTCAGGCCATTAATCCAAACAATGGCCCAAGCATGTTTGCGGTCAATGTCATCATGGACATTGACACTCTAGTCATTGTTGACGCATTGATCCAAATGTCATTTCGGAGTTCGTCTTTGCCAATGCATCTCCAGCCCGACGACACAAGGATTCTTTCTCCTGGAAGTTGAGGGATTACAGGAAGGTCACGTCTCTGAGTCGCGCTGTGAGTTTCCTATTATATCAGTTTACCCTGTGGCGATCGCACTCCGTATCTCAAATTCCCAAAGGCTGCCGTCAGTCGCGTTTTGCGGATGGAATCAATGCTTTTGTCCGATGACAATGGAAGGAGTGTGCTGATGAGCCACGCGGCAGTCGGAAGGCCGCCGTTATCACGGTTCACTCAGAAGTCGTTTGGAATGAAGGAGATCACCAATGCTCCGTTCATGAGCCCGGCAGACCGTTTGACTTCTGGATATCGTTATTCTGACATCATTGACTACGTTTACCTACCGGCGATAGTCCGACTGGCATCGGAGGTCTGAATTTTTGGAGCAATCAGAACAAGTCGTTTGTTTGTCCAGAGACAAAGCAATAACTCTGTATACCTTAGTGAGTATTCATTATGTAATGAAATTGGGATTTCACCGCACCACGAAATCCAAGGAAGTCACCCTTGACTTCAAGAGGACACGCACAAACCCAGATCCTCTCATCATAAATGGAGACTGCGTGGAGAGAGTCCTGTCCTCTAAACTCTCGGGCATGCAACGTCTCTGACGACCTCTCCTGGTCTGCCAACACCAGAGCTGTGGTGGGGAAGGCCCAGCAGCAACTCCACTTCCTGAGGGTCTTCAGGAGAAATAACCTGGAACAGAAGTTGCTGGTGTCCTTCCACAAAGCCACTGTAGAAAGCATTCTGGCATATGGCATCACCGTGTGGCAGTCACCTAAGGAGAGTTAAGGTGCCAGCAGACCTGTTCTGATAATAGCTCATTAATTTCATGGTAAAAACTTTTTTTGTGGTTGTCTGAGTCTATTTAACCCCACTATCAAGAATTAACATGGTAATAATATAGTATCATCGTGGTAATAATGGAATAAATTGCTATTTTACCAATCTAAATCAAACTGGGTGCCCTTTGTGCAAATGGTAAACAAAAAGTAGTTCCTCGGCTTGAAAAATATACCAGTTCCCTGCAGTACGGCATGCTGGGAGCGCAACAGCGGACCGGAAAAACATACAGAGAAATCAACACAGCCCAAAAGATAATCGGCTGCTCTCATTAAAATTTTAAACATTTGACATTTTTCCCCTTATTAACATTTTTAAAAGACAATCCCCCGCCTCTTTGACCTGTTGCCCTCTGGTAGGAGATACAGGCTCAGAGACAGCTTCTTCTCCAGGGCCATCACCACCTTAAACAAAGGCACAAAACTGTGAAAACATATCTTGAGACAATTTTGGATTTATTTCTCTTTTTGTTGTTGCCAAATAAAACAGAAAAAAATATTCTCTATTGCACAAAACAGCGATATATATGTATTTGGATCTTGTGAATTATATTGTGTTTTTTTTGCTCCTGCTGAATGCTATAATCAACAGATAAACATGATGCTTTGTTCTTATTTTACTCTATTTTTGAATTCTTTTTATAGAGAAATAAGAAGAAAAATACTTAAACTGCTGGTTGTAAAGAGACACAACAGCTTACTCGGGGTTATCACTGCTCCTGTGGTGGGTTCACAGAACATTTATGAAGTACGACATTTCCCTAATAGGCAAAAAGGAATCAAGGAATTAAGGACATAGTCAGCTTTTTAACTTGCAGGCCCATGTGGTCTGGAAAAGGTGCCAATAAAAGAGAGGAAAACCCCAAATCCAAACGAAGCCAAACGTCGGAAAAACAATTTCATTCTGGGAACCAGGAAGTCAAGTAGAGTTTGTTTTGACAAGGAGGCTTCACCCTATAAAAGTGTCACGTCAGTTTTATTGGACTTGTGAAGTGCTACTTTAAGGAGTGCAGTATTTGTAGCATGTCACTACCTTGTCACACATGAGTAAGATTGCTATCAGGCGTGCCGTGCACCGTTGTTTTACTCAGAGGAAGAGAATGAATGAGAACATATCAAAAGAGCTAACCTCCATTGAGAACGGTTATTCAATTCAACTCCAAATCTGAATCAGGATGAAAGGAGCCAGGACAGCATCACATCCTTTAGATAACAACCGGCTATCACGTGACAAGCTAGCTTCACTTCCAGCCGCGATGGCCGGAGATCTTCATCCGTCCGGTTAACCTAATCACGAGCTCCTTATTCCTGCACGTAATCTTTTTAGTGGCGCGCTTGTGTTATCGCTACCTCCGAATCTGTTGGGCTGCCAGACATTAAGCTAGCCAGACCGACACTGGCCTGAGGCGTTAGGGCAGTGGTTTTCGACTGGTATGACTTCAGGACCCACCATTCTACCCTAATGACGAGCTGAGACACTGACAAGAAAACATTTCCACATCTTATATTTATCCAATGAATGGTTTGTGCTGTTAAAAGCGGAGATAGTACCCTGTATACTTGCATATAAGCCAACATTACATATAAGCTACTGCTTTAAAATAGCCACATACTAAATTAAATTGAAAAAGTTAAAAAAATGTGTACCTAAACATTGATGATCATTTAATTATGTAGTTAATCGTGATTAATATATCTGCAAAAGCTAAAAATATAACATTTTTAAACCATTTATTGTATCATTTCCTTCTTCAATTCGATCATTGTTAGTTTTCCTCTTTTCCTTCGCCTTATCACTTACCTTTTTGGGACCCATTTTTATGGGCAGACAAGGGTAATAAAACACACTAGATCATTATAGAATGAAATGTGGTCCCTCTCAAACGCGTCGATTGACTGAACTAGTAACAGAGAATACACAGGGGGATTCTCGCCATCTACTATTAAAGAGTGTAATTAAAAAACCTTAATGCTTTCTTCTTGGCATTATTTTGCCATGGCAAAGACCCAAAATGGGTTTGTGACCCACTTCTGGGTCCGGATCCACCAGTTGAGAACCACTACTTTACGGGGAAAGAGCGTGCGGGCTCGTTAAAGAACAAGTCCAAACTTGAGATCTTGCGTTTAAGGCGGAGGCACCGCGGCATCCTTATTTTGACTAACCGGTGTTTTGCCATCAAAACCAAACACGCTTTGTAATTACCGATGTACGGAAGGAGTAAATTTGATGTTGGGTTGAAGTAAGAGTTTTATCACTCGTTTGAATGGAAGGACCATTAAAGTTTTTCGTTTTATTGGACGTTGCAAAAACATTTTTTCTCAGGGCACATAGTTATTTATTTGTGGGTAATTCCACTGCAAATCAATAGATGGCAGAAACAGCCTAGCATAGGAGTCGCCAAACTTTTTGAAACTGAGAGCTACTTTTTGTTACTGATAAGTGCCAATGGCTACCAGTTTGATGTGCATTTTTAAAATAATAAAGTTTCATGTTCTGCTATGTTGTTACTGTTATTACCAGGTTGAGTTATTTTCAGAACCCGGCCATTTGCTACTCAGGTCTTCTTTAGATTTAGATTGAATATCTTGATCCCCTTAGCGAAATTCACTTCGACCGATACAAATAAACTAAAAAATAAAACGTCAGAATGACAAACATGCATGACAGCGGGACAATAGGAGTAGAATGATTGGGGCCTGTTGTTTGGAAAGGTAATGGCAGAGGAGATCAGGCTTTTCCCGGACAGGCCTGCCTAAATCTTATTGTTCGGCTCCCTGGCGGTTGCTGGCGTTTTACTGAATCTGCAATCACCAGTTTGTTGCCGCTGACTGGTCAGATTTTAGCCCACATACAGCAAGACGATTATCCATAAAAAAGAAAACACGCACGTAAAAGTTGCATAAATTGCTATATACACAGGGTACAGTCAGTGCTGTGGCAGCAGAGAGTGCGCTATGACCCGGGGCTACCTGGTGCCACGGCACTACCTTGGAGAACCCTGGTGAAGCACAGTTATGTGTAAATCACTTGAACAATGTAATTATGAAATACAAAGTTATATTCAATCCTACCTTCACACTAAAATCTTGACATTTTGTATTTTTTTTAAGGGACAGTGACCATTGGATTTTGCTGTATTGTGTAGTGTGAGGGCCATATATTCTGCCTGGCATTCTTTGAACAGTCTATAATAAATTTATCTGTCAAAGGTCTGCAGTGCTAGGCGATCATCTTCGGAACCTCATAGCTCGCCTTTGTATCATTTTCATTTGACTCGTAGGATCTCGTGGAAAGCGCTGCTGTGCCATTAAAACGGCTTCTAGTTGCTTCACCTTTTCACAGTGTTTGTTTCCAGTTAGCTTGTTGTAGTCGGCATGTTTTGTCAGTTATTGCCTCTTGATATTATATTATTTGAAAACAGGCACAGTCTTTTGGCAAACGAGGCAGTCGTTTTGGAGTTCGGTGTTAAAAAACCCTCCAATTTCCACTTGTCCTGGAAGCGGGGGGGCCTCACAGTCAACTGTCCTTTATTTACAGTCGCCATGTCCAGGGGTTACTGTCATCATTGGGTGAAATGGTGATTTAAAAAAATAAATAAAAATATATATATATATTTTGTGTATTTCTTTTTATACTGTGGTTAACATTACTGGCGTGCCACATGTGATTCATTTTATGACAGTGGCTGCGGGCCAGTGAGAATTTGATCCCGGGCCGTAATTGGCCCCGGGCTGGACTTTGGACTTGTCTGGTGTAGTGTAACCGGAAATGAGTGCTAAAAAGCACAAAAAATACATACAAAGGAGATTCAAAGTGATTAAAACGCACCATTTTCTTCTCTTTTTGCCCACCCTTTCACACTGATTTTAGTCATTTATGGTACCCTTACCAGCAAGATGACGGACAATCATGTCAGCCCCCTCTCGGTGAGCCTAAAAAAGGCAAAGGCACCACGGCATCCTAACCGGTATTTTACCTTCAAAACCAAACATAGCTTGTCATTACGGATGTACGGAAGGAGTAAATTTTATGTTGGGTGCTAGTGAGAGTTTTATCACTCGTCTGAAGAGAAGGACCATTGAAGTTTTCTGTTGTACATTAAAAAAAAACCTTCATTTCAGGGTGCATAACTCTTAATTCTGGGTGTAGTTCCACCGTCAAGCAATAGATGTCAAAAACCTTTTTGAATCCCTTTAATACAAAATAAATTATAACGTTTTTACCTGAAGTGTCTGGGGTTTGGAAGGCATTAGCTAATTAGCATAGGTTTGCCACTTCCAGCCAGCTTCACTTTAGCTAATCCATTATTTGTGGGAACCTGCCCACAGCGTCACCCACTTTACTGTTACTCAACAGCAGAGACAATATCAAATCATGCCCGGGAATGGGGAAATGGGGACCTCCAGAGGGCCGTGACGAGGCGAAAAGGTTTCAAATGTTATTTACTGTAGATGGATGCCGTGAGGCGAGCTTTTAGAATGTTGAAATTGATACGTAACGATCAATCCTCCGCTCTTAAGGGCCATTCATTCCTCAAAGAACACTTGAATGGGTTTGGCACTTTTGAGAGCGAAAAAGATCGGATTTGTGTGTAAATAAGTAAAGTTTTTTGCTACAGCCAGTTTAAAGTCACTATTAGATTTAACATACAGTAAAGTTTTGCTTTGTGCTAAATGTTTTGCTCTTCTTGCGAATGCTAATAAACAATGCAAATCACGTTTAATGCTACTGGTGGTGTGGTTGTATTACCTTTATAAAGCTATCTAAACACTGATCAATACAGTTCTGTGCAAGGAGTTACTAATTCTAATTGTGAATGACTGTCTACTAGGTAGACGTTTTACTGCTATACTTCCAAAAACATCTGTTTTTCATATTGAAAAACACTATATTACAAACCAGGAAGATTAGTTTAGTGCATTGCAAATTGGACCTTTTTTTATTCGGCCCTCGTGATTGTTTTTATACCAAGTCTGGGGGTCTCGACACATTTTCCTTTTGATTCGATACCAATATTGCTGCGGTTCTGCCTGATACAGATCTGATCAGATTAGCATGAATTATACATGCTTCTCTTTGTTGTTTTCCAATCCAAACTGGGCACAACCTAGTTTATATTTGGACGAATGTGTTTCCTCAAGTCCTTTGTAGTTGTTTAAGTTCTGGCCAACGCTTCAAACTAACAAAATGTGTATGAGCGCCAATATTGGAGAATTTGGATGAAATACGATAAAATCGGTTACTGTTTTTTTTTGGGCTAATTCCGGACTGAAATTCGATATCAAGATCTGATCCAGATACCCCTAATTGTAAGTTTTCCAGCCGGTTGTTATCTAAAGGATGTGATGCTGTCCTGGCTCCTTTCATGGAGCCAAAAAGTCAATACAAGTCTAGTGATCCACTGCAGTGTATTGATTTCATCCTCGTTTCACCATCTCAGTCGTTTTGCCCACTTGAAACCGGACACTCGTCTTCGACAAAGATCCTCTTTGTCCCGCGCGATAGCCCACTCCCCTGCCCTCCCAAACCAGCCCTTTCTACGCATTTTACCGCCTCTCGGACGGACGTTTTCTTTTCGAACAATGGTCGCCTCTCGTTTGGTGGCTTTCTGCCTTCAGAGACGGTAACTCAATCGGGTTTGTGTCTAGTCCACCTGGTTATGTCCTTTTATTCTCTTGTTTCAGTTATCACCTCCCATCTCTGCGTTTGTTTGATCCTTGTATGTCAAAGTTGAACAAATGAAAAAGATAACAATAGGTGTCTGGGATGAGGGAGGCCTACCCCTTCTTTGCCAAATTCGGCATGTTTTGACAGTCTATCAACCTTATGCAAGGTCTGGACAAATGTAGACACAAAGACCACAGGTCTCGTTAAAATTTTCAAACGGAGTCTCCTGGGAGGTTGTTTTACTGGAACAAATGAATTTCAGATTGCAAGAATTGAAAGAAGCATAACTGTCAAAATAGAGATAAAACCGTAAAACAAGTCGTAATTAGTTAGTGAAATAACCAGAATACCAGATTGGCCGCGACTTCCTCACATCGACTGGCTATTGGTCTCCACATATCCAGAAAAACAAAATTCAAGGATGGAGAGAGAGAGATGTCCACACATTGAATGGCTTTAGCTGCACACATGTCCAGAAAAACGTGATTTGTGGATGGTGTGCTTGTGATAGAGGGAGAAAGTGAGAATTGCTTTGTTGTCTAATTGTGTGATGTCCAAAACTTCCTCACATCGACTGGCTTTTGGTCTCCACATATACAGAAAAGCATAATTTAAGGATGGAGTATTTGCAGGAGACAGAGCGAAAGTTAGAAAGTAATGATTTTTTTCTCGTTTAGGTCTGTGATGTCCAAGTCTGCCTCACTTTGAATGGTTTTAGGTCCCCACATATCAAGCAAAACTTGATGTATGTGAGAGAGAGGGAGGGAGGGAAAGATGGAGATTTTTCTTGTCCAATTCTTTAATGTTCAAATCTGCCACACTTTGAATGGCATTAGGTCCGATGTCTCGAAATAGAATAGAATAGAATATACCTTTATTGTCATTGTTACAAAATGGGTTAACATATTGTGACAAGGAAATTGGGCATGACACTCCAGTTTCACACATTCACAGTGAGGTAAAAAGCCAAATAGATAAAGGAACAGAGAAAATAATGTTATAAAACAAGGAGGATACGGCTATAGTTATAATTTACATGATATTTACACAAGAAATGTCGGCATGTAGGATGTTACATACAGTTGGAATCGTAATACAGTTGGTATCGTAAGGGTGGTGCAATTTTGCATTTGGTGCAAAAGTCATCATAGTGCAAAAAAAATAGTCAACATATGCATTGGTGCAAACATAGTCATAATAGTGCAGAAAAAAATGGTCCACATTTTGCAAGGTGAGCAGTAAACATAGTGCAGTCAACGTGTGAAATACGTGATTTATGGATTCATTGTATGTGTGTGTGAGAGGGCATGATAGCGAAAGAGCAAGAAACAGAGAAACATGTAGACAGACGAAGAGAATAAGAGTGAAAGAGACAGAAAAGGGCAGAAAAGAGAAAATGTGTCTTATCTAGGTCTGTGATGTCCAGGTTTTTTTCCAGGACCTAGTGCAGCAATGGATGTCTTTATTCGGACATAGTTCAATACACGGGAAGTCAGAAATCGAGAAAATGAGATCAAGATCACCAGAGGCAGCAGTCATGGTCTGAGAAGTATGAATGAAAACTTTATTTTGAACATTAAAAAAAAGGACAAAAACAATGAGTCAACAACAAAATGTTACATAACATGTTCGAAAAGGGGTAGTCAGAAGCAGATGCTTATTTTCCCTACCTCTTTATTTTCCCAATTTAATACAATTTACAAATCCTCTTCTCTTGTGTCTAATATAACAAAATCTCATGGATATACTTATTACATAGGTCGGATATCAATAAATATAATAATTACGGTATCACATATTTTATACACTAATCTTCATAATTCCCATCCCTCAACGTCATAATGCCACTAGTTACCAAAGATCACTGTGGCACCAATGATAATTCCAATCTCACTCATATCCCATTTTCTTCATCCCTGTGTTTTGCCAGTAATTTTTTTTTTGTATTTAAATTTGAACACATGAATAGTTGGACAGTGTTTGATCTCGTCTTGGAAATTGTTCCAAAGTTTGACTCCACACACAGACACACACATACTTTTCCTGGTTGTTCTCACCTTTGGGATTTTGAATTTACTACAGCCCCTCAAGTTATAATTTCCCTCTTTCCGAATGAAGAATGTTTGGTTATTTTCTGGCACCATGTTTTTCTTGACCTTAAATAACCGTTGTGAAGTGAAATTTTTTATTAAATCATCCAATTTTAATAATTTGGACTGCATGAATAAAATATTAGTATGATCCCGATATCCTACCCTGTGTATGGTTCTCATTGCACGTTTTTGAAGGATAAAAAGGGGCTGTAGTGAACTTATGTTATTTTTGCCACAGACTTCTGAAGTAGGCTAGGGATTGGTGATCCGACGGTCCAAATGTTTTGGCAGTCGGTACTCATGTTTAGAAAAAGAGTCTATGGTTCGGTACCAACAAGGCTGTGACAAGAAGGTTTGGAATATAACAAAAGAGGCAACGAACTAGCACCAAGCCAAGGAAACAGAGTTTAAATAGTGAAGAGAGAGAGGTGGGATACAAAGTTAGTCAAGTCAAGTAACACCTAGTGATGGCTGGAAATCAGAGCCAGGAGTGACCAAATGAGGTAGGGACAAGTAAAAGGAAGAGAAGGAAACCAAATCTGACTGCAGGGCTGTGACAGGTTATAACATTTAATAGCTTTTGGTCTGAATGTATCCAAAAAATACAATTTAATAATATACTGTATGTGTGTGTGTGTGTGAACATGTGCCGATGTGCCTCACAGGTGACATTCTTTCTGACGGAACGAAAACAAGAATTATGTAAAAACATGAAGCTAAAGTGAAGGGGTGTGGTTGAGATAGCACGTGAGCAAAATCAGGTCAGGGTGTAGCTCACGAGTCCTCACATAACTTGAAAACCAGTTTTGTGTACGTTTGTTTTTATAGGCCTTTTAAGTACAGTATGCGTAACGGCCACACCTGAATAATTCCCCTCTCTTTGAAGCAGATGTTTCTCCTTTTTTCGATCGCTTAATACTTCTTTTCCTCCTCCTCCGAGAAGTTCGATCTTTGTATGTCAACGCTGTTGCGACTTGCCCGGTGAAATGGAAAAAGGAACGACCGGGAAAGCTTTCAGTTTTCTGCTCGAGGCCGCGTTTGCTTCGTTGCATGACGTCCGCCCCTCTCGTTTTCCTGCGACAAAACGCAATCGGAACTCGCGAGGGTCAACCGGAGAAACCCAAGCTGGCAGGGGCGTAACTCCATCGCTTTTATCGAGCGGAGCTCTTTTCTCGCCATCTGTTCTCTCACACTTTGCTGTCTTAGCCGCTCTGCAGTGGCTACGTTGATCTTTTGAGTGGATTTCATTTTCGTCCTCGGTATTGAAAACGGGGTTTTGTACACCTCTCTCATGGTCAAATTCAAGCACTTTTAAGACTTTCCGATTTCTCCAGTTCCGGTGTGGATCATGTACTTTGCAGAGTCACAAATATATCTGCCATTTACATACTGAAGGCATGCGTTCTTCGATCTTGAGTACATTTTAAATATAAATTTTTGAGACAATTCTCTCCCCATATAGGTTTTGGTTAAAAGTGAAAAAGAAAATGTAACGTGTAGCTAATATTTTCAGTTGCAGGAAGTTCTTTCCATTACAATTTACCACTGGGAAACTGCCCTGCTTTATTCCTGGACCCTGGCTATTTCAGCTGAAAATGAAAATCTCCATTCTGATCCCTGCATATACCTGTCCTCTTGGGCTCGGCCTGTAGGGGGCGATGACACTTCATAGAACAATGCCATACAAACCAATGCCAGCTTTTGTTAATCACGAGGAAAGAAATGCAATGACATAGCCATGCTACTAGTATGCAGTGTCAGCACGATTTTGAAATAACTAGCAACAATTTTAAGCATTTACAAGCACGTCACCCAAACTTCAAGCATTTTTTAGCCTTTAAAATACAACAATAAAATTCAAAGATTTCAAGCACCCGTAGGAACCCTGTGAAAAATGTGTTTTAATGTATATTTGTTTAGCTTTCTACCAAGCATGTGTGGTTGTTTACTTATATATTCATTAATCCCTCGCTGTATTGCTATTTATTTTTCGGAGTTTGCTACTTTGTGGATCTGTTTTCCTCATTCTGAATGGCTAAACAGTCGCCCAGGCCCTTTTCTGCCTGTTTCTGCCTATGAATTTTCAGACTTATGTTGAATACAATTGTGGATTTTTGAAAAACAAATACTTGTAGCAAAATATGACTTCAATTTTGTTCCGAGGTAAGCAAAATGTTTAATTTTGAATTAGAAAAAAATCATTGCGTTTACAGATTAGTAGATACTCCAAAAAGGAGAGAAGGACCTTGACAAAGATAGATCCTGAACATGCAAGGAGAACAGGAGCGAACCCAACCATCAAATAAGAAATTCCAGCCTGTTCCTCCCGCGCCCTGAACGTACACAGAATCTCCTAGGTTACACAAAGCAGATCCACCCTAAAAGGTGTGGAATCAAAGAACAGTAACAGCACTGGCCGACTCTGGCAATGATGCAAACCGTGTACAACAGTCAATACACCGAACAACACTGAGGCACAACAATCAGAATATTTTTTTTTTTCAATATTAAAAATAATAATTCAAAGAAATCTCACTAGCAGGTGTCCAACCAAGTCATCATGAAGGACAATAAAAATTGGTAAATATTCATAGTTGAGTAACAAATTATGAGGTTATTCTAAGATTCTGATCAGGAAAAACGGTTATAAAAACTGTAAACGAACATATAAACTTATTACCGTATTTTCTGCACTAAAAGGCGCACCGGGTTATAGGGCGCACCCCGAAAAAATAGTTTTTGGTCCTATATTTGACATACATAAGACGCACCGGAATATAAGGCGCTACAATGGGAACGTCGACAAAACAGTCAGATAGTTCAGTCAAACTTATTACCCCCTTAACATTTCGAAAGCTTGCAAAGAAGCAAATACGTGTCGTAGACACGTGCGGATGCGGTGTCCGTACAATGTCACTCAAATGCATCGTTCCAAATATCATTTGGAAGGTTAAAGTCTTGGGATTCAAGAAATGCCAACCATTCCTTAGTTTCTATTTTCTTTTTCGCTCGCAACTTTACTGTGCATATGACAATAAACACTTGGAATTGAGTTTAATTTAAAAATAGACACTCCATTCCCTCCATTATCTGCACCGCTTATCACAGAAACATCGAGTTCAGTCTGAAACAAGATACTGGGAAAATATATAGCCAGAGCAGCTCACCGAAGTCGTTGTGTTCAATAGTAATGTGCAACCATGGTCCTCTTATATTCGTGAGTGTAGTAAATCCAAGAGAGTAAAATATTTACAAATACAGAATGGTAAAAAAATGTTTCCTCTTTGCCGGCAACCCAACGTGCTATTCACATTCATCTTTTTCGGCCAATTGCAGGCTTTGTTTTGCCGCTTTAGCCTATGCCAGCCTGTAAATGATAAAAAGGATCCCCCCTTTACCTCCGAATAACTTTAGCCAATAGTGATCGATTCAAATGATGATTGACACATTGGTTAGCCAATGAAACGCCGGTAAATAAATCCCAGCATACACCGCGGACTACTTGGCGTTCGGGGGGAAATCGAGTCGGCGGCTGCTGCATTAGTTGCAAGACTTTGCGACTTAATATTGATCCATAAACAAGGCGCACTGTATTATAAGGCGCATGGTCAGCTTTTGAAAAAAATAAAGGCTTTTAGGTGCGCCTTATAGTGCGGAAAATACGGTACCTTACGAAATTGGGTTCTGGCTATTTTGATGATTCCTCAGCCGTAAATCAATTGATCAGGGTTTGTGCTCGTCATGAGTTCCAAAGGACAATTTGATATTTACTAAGAATTGGCCGGGAGTTAAGAATAACGGTGCACACGCTCGTAAAACTGTGGAATGCTTAATGTGGACCTTTTTCCTGGAAAGGCTGTTATGGCCCAACCTCACCCAGACCTAAACTGCGGTCCCGCAGTAAATTGGGTTTGAAACCCTCGGTTTACCAGTTAATTACGACTTGGATCAACACAAACATTGATGACAAGCAATAAAACGGTAACCAGCTGCAGATACTCTTTACTGTCAGTGAAAAAATGGACTTGAAGAGGAGTAAGAGGAAGAAGGGGCCATTCCTACGTTTGGTTGACCTTAACAATCGACAAATCGTTTCCTACTGTCCATAAGGACTCGACGGCCATAAAGAGATCCAAATGCCAGGAGCAAAATGCCACAGACATTCCGGATTTAGTGTGTCCACAACATTAGCACATCAATAACCGGGAGGAATCCCCAGCGGGCCCCGGGGCCATCCGACTGCACAGTTGTTTATTGTGCGAATCCTCGCCAGGCTTGTGCCACCCCTGACTCTGGTCCTCGAGCGTCAGAAGTTCCCCGTTCTGCACACTACGGGTATTGTGGCTTGAATCGAACCCTTGTGGACAAACTACATTTTTGGGAGGTGATGCCGAACGTGGGGGCGAACGTACTTCGGGTTCGAGGGTGACCGCGACACTTGCACTCTGGCTCGTGTCTTTACGCTCGTCACAAAGATTACTATGGGATCTGTGAGTATGGCTGTAGTCTGTTGCATAGGAATAGTGATTTCACTGAGTGGAATTGAATTGATGCTCCTTGCAGTAGTATGGGCATTTAACTTTACGCCCCTAGCCTCTTCACGGATCCAAGGGCCACTTCCTGTGGTATGTCTTGGGACAGTGCAGCCCGATGGTGCCTATCACTCTCCAGGCCGGTTGTTTGGGTCGCGGTTTGCTCCCCCACATGAAACAGAAGAACAATATCTAAAATCAAGATCAGTCAATAGAGTTAGATAGATAGATAGATAGATACTTTATTCATCCCCGTAGGGAAATTCACACTTCCAGCAGTATCCTTGTGTTTTAAATTTAAAACAATAATAAAGGAAAAGGAATATAATACATAAATATCCAATGTATTGTGTTGATATAGAGTATTTAAATAGTGCTACATAAAATACACACTGTCATAAAAATAGGGTAATATGCAAATGTGTGTGTGTGTGGTTTATAGTGGGCATTTACTCCCCCGGGTGGAGTTAAAGAGCCTCATGGCATGAGGAAGAAATTATCTCCTCAGTCTGTCCGTGGAACAAGACTGTGACAGCAGTCTGTCACTGAAGCTGCTCTTCCGTTTGGAGATGATGCTGTGTAGTGGATGTGATGAATTGTCCATGATAAATGTTATGAATGGGCCTATCCGTGCTCAATTAACTTTCAGAGTTTAAAGTGTGTTTTTTTTATTTTTATGAGATATTTTATCTTTAGTAGGGGAAAAATATGCCGAGCCAAAACATTCTGATTTAGTAGATACTAACATTTTTCTCATTTTTATTTTTGACAAAGATAAGAAGAAAAAATACTTAAAATGAGGCAAAGTGATCCTGGTTTGCCGGATAAGATCATTTGAGTACATTTTCCTTAATATTATAATACATATTATTCATTTTTTAAAGGAAAAATAAGAAAATATGTGCTTAAAATAAGAGAACTTGTCAAATTAAGCAGACTGTAAAATCACTTTGCTGATTTTAAGATTTATTTTTTCAACCAAAATTGGAAATAATCGACAATCTGTCAAGACTAGAACGGAGACAGGACCCACTTGCGTTGCGTTTCTCACAAGTTTTATTGGAAGAAAGAAAAAGTGTTGCGCCCACGATCCGGTGATTGCGGGATGTGGGAAGCAGGTCGCTCTGAACGCGGAAGTGGATCTTCCATGGCGAGCGATGGCGGTGTCGGGAACGGAAAGAAACGAGTCAGTAGCCGGGACAGGAGAGCAAAAATGTGGTCGGGGTCGGAAGCGAATCGTAAGCCAGGAAAGAAGAGTAGACGTGGTCGGGATCAAAAACGGGTCGAAGCCAGGGACAGACAGGAGCAAAAAATAGGTGGGAGTCAGGGTCGAAAAAGGCTTGCCTAGTGTAAACTGAGGTTCGCAGACGGACTGACAAAAGGCGACAGACAGGAATGGGTTTAAATAGGGACAGAGAGCCAAAGGAAGCGGGCACAGATGATTCACATCGGTAATCATGACATACATAATCTGATGGATAAGATACCGGATATCTCAAATATAAGGCGCACCTAAAAACCAAATATTTGCCGGAAAATTAAAGGTGTGCCTTTTAATCCTGTGCACCGTATGGACTGCAAATATAGAAAATAAAATCGGAAATGTACACGTGCAAAGAAGTGCTTCTACATAAGTTTATTTTTTGTGAATCATATTAGTATAGTTGTAAATTTATACATTTTATACTTTTTTTTTTTTTTTTTTTTGCCTAATATATGAAAAAAATCTCGAAGGTGCACTCGATAATCAGATGCGACCTGATCCGGAAAAAAATCGGGTACTTTTGTTGAAAAAGTAAAAATAGGAAAAAAGAAACTCTTAAACTGAAATCCATGGTTTTATATTTTGCAGTACACTACCTCATCCTTTTATGCAATTCGGAGTATTTCTGAGTAATACGTACACGAATAATAAAACACAAAAGGACGACCAATCCCAGCAAGCCATGTGAAAAACCGAACTTGTACAGTGTGTTGAGTAGATAACTATACCCAAGTTTAACTGAGGCATGAAAGGACCTTGTCAAACGGTAGCTGTCCACGCCCACTCGTGAAAACCTCCCCAGGTGTTGAAACCCATTTACCGTAAAATATTTACTATGTTTACACCCCGTCCTACCCATTCCAAGTATTCAAATAATGTATGCAGAGAAAGATCCGTGAAGGCTTTTTATCAACTTTACAACACGGGGTTCCTTTTTAGGACAGTACAACTGCTCAATCCCATCGTAACCTGGGATTGGCCGGGTCACGGCACCAGTTGATAAGTTCCTTTTATCAAAATGACTTGCTATATTAAGAAAAAGAAGAACCAGGAGACTACATATTCTCTATTTACTAGATGAAATACACAGCAGGTCTGTCTTATGTAAGATAGTGCCTAGTCTTGAACTGTCTTGGCCGCCCACCCAGGCAGTGGGGGCTGAGGGGACGTAGCCTCAAGGTGAGACTCAATGGTTTTTACTGGTTCAAACTGGATAATGTGTGTTTCAGATAGGACTATGCCAAAGGAAGGCTACAGCAACCTAGCGGGTCAGCTCAGGTCTTCTATGATCTAACACCCCTCCGTGCTTGTCTTAATATTTCCAAGGGGGGTTTATACTCCCAAAGCAGGTCACTTTTGACGTTTGACCCAGCTCGCCTTGGAGAGGGGCCGTATGTTTTGAGATCAGTATCTCGAACTCGGAACCTCCGCTCGCCCATGTAGCGTGACTAAGCCTAAACTAAGCCAGAGAGCAAATTTTATGTTTCCTGAACTAGTAAACCTGCTTAAAACAGACCTGGAGCGATGAGGGAAATATTTAGTTTGTTGTCGTTTTTTCAGTCAAGGAGAGCAAAAAAAAAAAAAAAACATATTAACAACTAATTACAAAAATGAACAATACAATAATAACATACTTAACATGTGCCCCAAGGGAGTAAGCCAAAGCCAAAGCTTTAAGTGCCTGCCCCGCGTTACTTTGACTACATTTACGAGTTACTTAAGTTACTAGTTACCTAATTTGAAAAAAACTGTTACCTCCCAGATTATTGACACCGTAGTGTGTTACGCCGAACGTAACTGTCTTGTCAAAAATGACCGTATTTACTGGCATAGAAACCAACCCCCTAAAACTGTTTTAAATCTTGATTGATTGACAATGAACACTTAGCACAAGACACTCCATATCCATTTTGTCTCTGGGCTACAAACCACTCCAAGGTCTCCTCCATTTTTGGGTACTGTCCAAGATGTTTTCTTTTTTTCCTTCCAGGCTTGGTGTATTGCAAAAATAGTTTTACAAATATAACAAGCAAAATTAAACACGCATTTGCCGTAAATTATCTGCTTATGCACCATTTTTTTTCTTTTCTTTTTTTTTTCCCTCTAAAAGCCTTGCCCCATTACTCACACACTGCCTACAATTCACTACTGGTGACACACATGTGCATAGAAGGTGACTACTGATTTGACCATTTGTTTTATAGTTGTAAATTCAGCTTGGATGCTAGTAGATATACAGTAGGGAGCATATCTCCATGACGAGGAATTAAGCGTCCTCATACTCTGTGCTTGAGCGCCACTATAACTGAATGAATTCATTTTTAACTTATTTATGGGAACAAAACCCTTATGGCACCGTTGCTGGCGGATCTATGCTTGTATGTGACAACGTGAGATGTGCATGTGTGTTAAGCACTTCGGGTGATAATAATGCATTACTGAATAGTGGTTTACATAGTAATGAACCGTGTAGTAAAGATGGTAAGAATAGAACATTTTATTAACATGTTTCAGTACAGAGATCCCTCGGTTGTAGCAGTTAATAGGCAACAGAACCACCCACAAAAAGGGAATATCATCAAGAGTCAAACTTACCTCGAGATGAGATCATTACTGACCGACAGAGTGTACGACTCACACAAAATAACAACTAAAGATTCAAGTATATTGTCATTATACAAAAGTACAACCATTTTCGAAGGGTTTTTCCTTTTAGTGTTAGAAAGCAATTTAGAGAGCGACTGGATAGCCGCACGCTGGCATCGGGTGTCCTCAGATTGAGCCAGGACCCGTGATGAATAAAGAACAATTGTCCCTGATGTAGTGGTTTCCCACAGGCTGTAGCTCCAGGTCATCCGTTTCATCAGTTATGGAGCTGGCATTGGTGAGATACATGTTTGGTTTAAGAGAGTTGTTAGCCTAGCCTTAGCAGTAGGCCGGACCTGCAACCTCGGCCTTGCCTTCTCTCCTGACGCCGCCTCAGTCGCTTCCCGGACCAGGTAAAGACCACGGAGCACCAGCTGGCGATCACCATATCTTGGTGCTCTTCCGACTTCCTCAGAGTCCGATTTTAATTCACCGAGAAAAGTATTTGCATTTCAGGAACCGTTGCTTTATAACAAAGTAGTCCCAACTCTGCATCTTAACTTGATATAAATTGTCCTCACAGCGCAATACCCGTCCGTGTCTCCAACGCCCTTCACCGAAGTCACCTACGACGACTTCTCCATCGATGATCCGCCGTCTGATGGCCCGACGGACAGCAGCACAACGACTACTACTGATGGCGACACACACCAACTTATCTACCAGAGCCTGAACGACAAACTCATCCCCGTCTACTGTTCGGTGTTGGCGGCCGTCGTGGTCGGACTCATCGCCTTTGTGGTCTTTAAGAGGTGAGAGAGACTATACTGATGGGGCGAAAAATCCAGACACGGGTGGAACTGGTTTTCGGGCGGCAGTGCCAAAAAAAGAAGCGGGTATAGGCAAAAGAACAAGTGATGGGCTAGGGGTCCACACTGCAGAGATGGTGGTGGTGGTGTTGGTGGCCATAAAAAGACCTTGATACGCTTAGATTCTGCAGCAGTCCTTGAAAGTATTATGCCACTAGTAGGCAGGACATTCTATATCAGGTTCTGAACACAAACACAAGAAGTAGAGGTAAGATCTTAAGCCGAACCGAACTTTGATTGGGGTCGGGCCTAAAATGTCTACCATTAGTTCAGGTTCAGCCTGGCTGTGCTTCTTTTTCGCTGATTTTCTTTTAAATTAGCCATCTGCCCTTTTCTTTTGTGGAAGATCCGCACGCATGATGGATTCCCTCCCTCTTTCGTGCCAAGCTGAGCACATGTTTTTTTGTTGTTTAAGTACAAATTTTTAAAATATTTTCATTTATATTAACAAGTGGCTATTTTAAAGCAGTTCGGGGAGTCGCTTAGTTGCGATATAAGCTCACACTATGTCACAAGTGAGTATACTCCTCAAATTTCTGCTGAAATTTCATTCACTGAAGATACATCGCTTTTACACGATGAAAGGTAGTCTGTGTAAAGCTATTATAACAGTGTAAATTTATTTGACCCTCAAAAAAAAACCGAAAATATAGCCATTAATAACTAAACCCATTTACAACAAAAGTGAGTACACCCTAAAGTAAAAGTTCCTGAAGTATATGGTTTAAATACTTCCAGGCTGAACACCCACTTCTTCAATCTCTGCAGCAATGCTGACAGCACTCCTGCTCCTATTTTTCTTAGATAGCATTTGGATGTGACACTGTGCAGGTTCACTCAGCTTCTTTGTTGTGATCTAATCCTGATTTTTTTGTAATCGCCGGGGGATCTTGGCTACAATCAACAGCTCAACCTCAGGGTGTTGGTTATCATCTTGTAGCCTTTGCCAGCCTTATGTGGTGCCACGATTCATTTTTAAGGTCCCCTGTGTTTTTTTGCCATGGTGTGTCATATTGGGAGTTTCAGTGGCCAGTATGACAGAATGTACTTTGAATTGAACACACCTGCTCCCTATTTATGCATGAGACCTAGCAGGAGTAACAAGTCACATGGTATTTCGGAGGAAAGATGACAGGCAATGCTCTGTTTGGACATATCGAGGTGTAGTGCCTTTGGATGTACTCGCTTTTGTTGCCAGGCATTTAGTTATTGAGGTATATATTTTGAGGGTCAACATTGTGCAAGGTGAGCAGTAAACATAGTGCAGTCAACATGTGCAAGAAACATAGACATGAGTACCATTTTACGTTCGTATGAGGTAGTGTGTTTGCAAGAGTTTTTCAGTTTTTTGTGCGGTGTTTGTTTAGGGTGGTAACGGCTCTGGGGAAGAAACTGTCTCTGAGTCTGTTTGTTTTTGTTTTGTGTGACCTGTAGCGCTTGCCGGAAGGCAGCGGGTCAAAGAGGTGGTGGCCGGGGTGAGAAAAGTCCTTGATGATGTTTTCTGCTCTGCTGAGGTAGCGAGAGCAGGCAATGTCCTCCAGACTTGGCAGAGAGCAACCGACGTTTTTTTGGGCTGTTTTGATGACCCTCTGGAGCGTTTTCTTGTCTGCTGCTGTGCACCCAGCATACCACACCGTAATGCAGTACGTTAGAATGCACTCCACTGTGGCTTTGTAAAAGGACACCTGCAGCTGCTGTTTTAGATGATTTTTCCTGAGCACTCTCAGGAAATGCAGTCGCTGCTGGGCCTTCTTAGAGGGTGAAAAGCAGGGGGCTCAGTGCACAACCTTGGGGGGAGCCAGTGTTCAGTGTTAGAGTGGGAGTGACGTGGTTACCGAGTTTCACGGACTGTGGGCGGTTTGAGAGGAAGTCGATTATATCCGTATATGCGGTACACGGAGTCGTTTTGGTTTTTCAGGTCATTTTATTTTCCTGTTAAAAAAGGGAATATATTGTACTATCCCTACTTCAAAGCTTGCGATCCTTTCATGGGATACATTTGCTAAGGGGAATGTTTTTGTGCTTGTCATTAGGGTGGGAACGGCGGGTCCTCAAGTCAGACAAGTCGAACACCACAGAACCACAATATCCGACCTTGCATATTTGATGACTCGTCTGTTCTCCCGGGGGGCACGCTCTCTCGCTCAGCATTACGTATTAATGCGCAATATGTTCACATCGTAAACGCATTTGACTTGTTCCGGTTTCCCGTGTAGGTGGAAAGGCTGCAAACAGAACAAGCAGCAGGCTAACAACTGCACGGCCAACCAGAACCAAACGCCTTCGCCCGAGGGCGAAAAACTGCACAGCGATAGCGGAATCTCGGTGGACAGTCAGAGTCTGCAGGAGCAACTGGGCCAGAACCAAACGCACACAGGTAGTCAACATCTAAATGAAACAACAGTGAGCAACCGTAATCCCAAGTGTGGCAACTAAGTCATTATCAAACATGTCCAAAACTTGACATCAGGTTACATTTTGCTGAGTTTCCGGCAATGCAAAATGATTTTTCTCTTTTGAATGAATTGACTCATGTACTATTGCAAAGGTTGTACGTCCTACAAATGTCATTTGTTGTTACAATTCTTTCACAAGATATCCATTTCTTTTTATTTCCTGATATATTTTGTCGCATAATATTAACATTTTTGGGGGCTTATTTAGTTGGTTGCAAGATACAGAACTGTACTTCATCACATTTTCGAGTGGAAGTACAATGTTGGTAACAAGATCCACTTGATATCATTGGAAATTTGAATGCAACACAAACTTTTTCTTCTTTTTTCCGTGTTTTTTTGTACTTTTTCTTTTTTTTAAATTCCTTTCAAATTCTCATTGTGTTTATTTTTTTCGAACTGTTACTTTTTTCTTTTTGTTCTCTATTTCCTTTTTTCTACGTTTCTTTTTCTTTTTTTCTGGCTTTTTTCTAAAATTGTTCCTTTATTTTTTTCTCTTTTGTTTCTTTTTTTCCTCAGCTTTTCACTACTTTTTCATTTTGGTATATTTTTCTTTTTTGTTCTATTCCCCCCTTCTTTAAAGTCATTTTGTGCATAGTTTTACATCATATTTGGTCATGTTGGGATGAAAGAAGCAAAAACAACCCGAAGAGCCGTTTAGGACCCGAAAGAGCTGGTTCCTTTTAGTGAGCCGAGCCAAAGAAGCCGGTTCTCGACAAACTCTACTAACTTTACTCAACTTCGTTCGACTTCGACTCGACTTCAAAATACCGCATTTATGACACAACGTTAGGGGAACCAGTGTATTTTGACCTTCATGCACTGTAACTTTGACTTAAGTCGCTTCTTAATTAGTCATTTTGAGCCCTGATTTTTGTGCGCTGGCTAGATTTTCTTGTGCGCTGAGAATGTGCAGGCAGTGCACTATGCGCAGCTTAGAGTGAACACTGGTTGGGACCCATATATTTTTGAGCATGCGAGTCCCCGGAACTCATCACTTTTCACAGGTAAAATGAACACTGATGGGGGGAGCAATACCTTTGCTAGGCACTGTAGAAAATGGGGAAATCTTACTCCAAGACACTCGTCCATTTTCTGTTCCAGTGTTGACAATGGACGAGGATCCCTGCCCGCTTCTGCCCCTGCAGACCCGGGACAAAGTGGAGCAGCTGCTGTTCGGCGGCGGCGAGGGCGGCGACTGCAACGGCGAGGACGACTGGTGCAACCTGGCGGGTCTTCTGGGCTACGAGGACCAACGCATCGCCGCCTTCCGCCAGGACCAGCACCCGGTCCGAGCGCTCCTGTCCGACTGGGCCGGCAAGGACTGCGCCAGCGTGGAGGCGCTACGCACGGCGCTGCGCAAGATCAACCGCGACGACATCGCTAGAAGTTTGCCGCCCGCCAAACCCACCGCCACCTCCGTGGTGTAGCCACAAGGTTCTTGGATTTCAGCAGACCCCGGCTGCCCAGTAGTTCAAGACTCCATTATTTACATTACGCCTTGAAAAATGCCTGCGGACCGAGAGTCTGCATTCGGGACGTGTCTGGATCCTCGCAAGCGTGACACCCCTGAAGGGAGGATGTTTAGATTCCGTACCGACCTCTCCATCCGGGAATAGTCCGCGAATCCCGGGACACGGATCACAGACGATGAAGGTCGCTGAACTTGAAGTCCTAACGCAAACGAGTCCCCCGCGTCCTCACGCGATATATTACCATGCATGGATACCGTATAGGGAAAAAACGCCGAGTCCATTTCAAGGAAAACGATTTTTAACAACCTAAAAAAGGTGAGCATGACCAAATTGAAGAACAAGCAAGTTTTCCTGTGTATGCTATAGTATAGAGGTGGCCCAACTTGGTCCTCGAGACCCTCGTGTCCTGTTGTTTTAGAGGTTTCCCTTCTTCGACTGATGTAAAATATCATCTCATAAACTAGCTGTTTGGGATTTTATAACCATCCGGGTGATTGGGGCAGAGAAACTCCGAAAACATGCAGGACATGTAGCTTTTGAGGATTGAGTTGGCCCCCCCCTTGCAATAGTATAGAAGCGTTTGGGAACCCCTGATCATTTTGAAGATTTTCCTTTATAAATCATTGGTGGTTTGGATCAGCAATTTCAGTCAAATATGTCATATAGCACTCAAACACAGTGATATCTGAGAAGTGAAATGACGTTTTAGGATTAATAGAAAGTGTGCAATAATTACTGAATTTTGGGTGATGAGAATGTTGGTGGAATCAGATGATGAACTACTTCTCGATTGGTTTTGTAATTGCAGAATATTCTGGATGCCACCGTGATATAAAGACTGTTAAGTTCGACTGCTCCCACAATCCTTTCCCTGACAGTCTGAGCCTTACCTAGCACTCTTCCAGTGGGTTTCCATTTCCTCACTATGTTTTCTCATAGTAGAAACTCTAAGCTTACCTTCGGCAAAGCTCATCCATTGCGCTCAACATCTGACAAATGTAGAATCGAGTCTATAACCTACACAGCTAGCGTAACGCTAGTATCTGTGATGGTTCAGTCCAGTGTATAAAAAACACTACAGTTCACAGTCAAGGTTTTACATCAACAGACCCCATTTTGGCTTTACATCACTAAGGAATCCTTTATATGGACGCTTATTAAACTATTTAGGTTCACTGTTAAGACACTTGATGATTAAAACCCACAGAAAAAAATTAATCAGCCAGAAACGCCAACCAAGAACACAGAGCCATTTGATTGGGTGAGCGGTAGGGGTGGGCGGAGCTACGTACACAGCACGCTTCTGTCTTCCTAGCGCCGTCTGCACCAAAGATAAATACGTCGGTATCCTAGTTTGCAGTATTTTGTGACATTTTCACAAAAGAACTCTGCTTGCACCTTGTTTTGAAACTATTATTTTATGCACACTTTCTGTAAATTCTATAAACGTCTTATCACTTGTCAAATATTATTGTGTGGGTCTGCTATGAGATATAACTAGGTACAATTTGTCGGTTCGGCAATTTTTATGAAGGAAAATCTTGAAAAATATCAAACTTTTTCATGTTGAGAAAATCAAATTTGTTTAAACTGTACATAAAAATGGTATAACTCTGCAGCTATATACATGTTTAAAACAATTAAATATCAATTGTATTCATAATAAAGGTAAATAAGGGCCAATAGTACTTAGGCAATTCCTTCTTCCCATGCCTAGACGGAGCTTCTATATTAAAGATTTAACATTCTAGGATTTTTTACTCGATAGGGTTCAAAAATAGAAATTAATAATAGTAATTGATTTGAGCTATTAAGTTACGAATTGAATTCATTTTACACTATATAATAACTTTAGATTTCTGTTTCATGAAAGTTAAAAGAAAATATGAATTAACAGAATAATGGCTTAAAAATGAATTGTAAAAACTTGAATTCAAATAAGTTATCTTACACTTAACGTATTTACTGGATTATACATCGCATTTTTTTTTTATAGGTTTTGCCGTTCCTGCAATATAGACTCTAGAGCAACTAAAGGGACAGTGTGCACTATTTAGCGCCTCCTGGAGGTAAAAAAAAACCGCTTCATTTTTAATTTAAATCAAAAATAATGCATGTCACATGTCTTGCTTATCTTATTTACATGCATTTTTTAAAATACTCGGAAGGTTGAGCATTTATTTTACCAAAAATTTTGCTTTTTGGTCACTTTGAGTATCCGTAGTTTACATTCTTCCTTTTGTTTAGTTTTCAGCCCGCGTTTTCGGTTTGACTACGCAACACAGCGACATCTGCTGGTCAGATAATGCACACTGTCCCGTTAAACATGAAAAAAGGTTCATGCCATTTCACAAATATACATTTGTTTTTTTTTCCCTTTTAAAAACAAAGTCATCCGTTATTTGCCAAAAGCGAGTGTCTTCTTCTGTTAAAAAATAGCGCAGGAAGTTAGCTTTGTTTTTTTGACAATAAGCTGCTAAAATTCAGATTTATACTCTATTGTGGGGTTTTTTTTCTACCTAGTTTTGTATTTTAGTGTGACCTTAAGCCTGGAAATACAAGAAATTCGTTAACTGCTAGCCAAAAGTTAGCAGTATTAGTCAGTATTAAAGGTTATATTATGTCAGTGTTTTTCAACCAGTATGCCGGGGCCCACTCTTGTACCGTGAGACCTCGTCTTGTGGAATTTTTACCGATTTTATTTTTGCAAAAGCACGTCATTGCTCACTAGCTTTGCTTTCATCCTATGATCACCTGAGTAACTGTAATTTTCATCCTTTTCAGTAGGTGGCAGAAGACTGCGTTTTTCTTTTTCTATACAAATGATCCGCTCATGGTACAGGATATTCAATAACGTATTTTGTTTGATGAAACTGTTTAAAATTGCATCTCTCTTGCTCTCTCTCGCTCTATCTATCTCTCTATCTATCTCTATCTATCTATATCCATCTCTATCTATCCATCTCTATCTATCTCTATCTGTCTATCTATCTATATCTCTCTTTCTATTTATCTCTATCTATATCTCTCTCTCTATCTATTTTATCTATCAGGACACGAGAAATTAGTCATGTTACTCGGGTCAGGGTGACACAACAAACTCTTCTGTTCAACAGCAGGGCCCGACAGCTTTCGCTGGTTTACCCCTCCCGCATCATACAGGTGCCCTGCCCATCCCTTAGAATGCGTCCAAACACCCCACTATCCTTTCACAACACCTCTCCACTCATTCCTATCACCAACAAAAGATAAGATATAGAAAATAAATTAAAAGTTTTGCACATAATTTGCTGATTTTAACGATTATTTTTAGATCGCAGTAGGGGAAATTTTCATTTGTGGCTCGTTTGTGCGAATTTGACGTATTTTTTTGAGAAAATAAGTTGTGAAAACAGGTTAGAAATATCATGAAATCCAAAATCACAGCAAAAATCAACCAAAATGAAACACCCGTATTACCTCCTGAGCCACAGTAACGACAAATTGTATATTGAAATATAAATATATACAGGGTTGGGTAGGGTTACTTTAACTGGATTACTTTCAATGACTTTTGGATTACTCCAATACCAAATATGCTCATAAAAGACAAAAGAAACTAAATATGAATAAAATGACTCAATTTTGTGCAGGCTTGGGGAGTAACGGAACACATGGAACGGCAAAAATGATGTTGGCAAGCTGTTTGGATTGATTTTCATTTTGTTTCTGTGGCATTTCATGTCCGTTTTGCCGGAGATCAAAGAGATCAAAGCCAGGAGAGAAAGCTTACCATGTGTTGTGAGTCATCATTTGATTCATATTTAGTTTCTTTTGTCTTTTATTTGCATATTTGCTATTGGAGTCATCCAAAAGTCATTGAAAGTAATCCAGTTCAAGTAACCCTACCCAACCCTGTGTATATATATCTATTTACATATTTAGCATCAGGATCATCTTAGCTTTAAAAAAAGAACACAAATTGAATTCATTTGAAAACATTTTCCATGCATAGTGTGCCTCGAATTTTTAGAATCATTGTCAGGAAACACTGTTGCATGTATTCATATCAGAATTTGTATGAATATCAACCTCCTTATTACAAAAAGGATGCAAAATAAAACGCAGGTTTTTTCTCAGGGTATTATCAAAACCAAACAAACGCGAAAATGACATTTTGCCTTCCAAAGAGAAGCCGAGCACTCGTGTTTAAACAATTCTTTTAAAGCGGAGGTTTATTTTTGAAGGAGTAAATATTATTGTTACGGAAATGAAGGTATTCCCGATGTTTTTTTTCAAATCCGTTCTCTCGATGCTAGCACTTCCACGCGTGATGGATTAAGTCTGTTTTTCGTCACAAGTGCCTGCAAAGTATTTCGGGACGGAGGAGCGATCCCGCCATACGTAGAAGTATATGTATACCCGGATGAATACCTACTCGTATCGACCATATTAAAAAAATGAACACCTCGTTAAATTATAAAATACCTCACTATAGAACATCAACATAGAACATTTATTTATGTATTTGTTTTGGTATTCTGTGGCGTATTTTTTCACTTATTTACTCACGAAAGAATGTGTTGCTTCCCCTTTTTACCGATTGGTCGATCAACGATGATCGATCGACCTATAGGTGAAAAGCTTCGCCTGGTTGACCCGCCCTTCTTTTTTTTTTTTGTCGTTACAAACTAAAACATCCGACAAAGTACATGACAAAATACGCCAAAAATTACACGACTCTATACGCAACGAAATACACGTCAAAATACATGACAGGATAAATGAAAAAAAAATACAAGATAAAATACACAACAAATGACAAAATACACGACAAAAACTTGATAGAATACACGACCAACTACACTACAAACTACATGACAATATACAAGGTCAAATACACTAAAAATACAACAAAATACACGATAATATGACAGGATAGATGACGAAATACACAATAAAATACAAGATGAAATACACGACAAATAAATGACAAAATACACAACAAATTACACGATATACTACACGACCAAATAAACTACGTGACAATATACAAGGTAAAATACACAAAAAAATACAACAAAATGCACGTTATTATACATGATGAAATACATGACAGGATAAACGACAAAATACACAATAAAATACAAGATAAAATATATGACAAATAACAAAGTACACAACAGAAACTTGACAAATTACAAGAGGGAATACGCGACCAAATACACTACAAACTACATGACAATATACAAGGTAAAATACACTAAAAAATACAACAAAATACACGATAAAATACACTACAATTAAATGACAAAATACACAACAAAAACTTACACGATAGAATACACGACCAAATAAACTACATGACAATATACAAGGTAAAATACACAAAAAAAATAACAAAATACGATAATATACCTGATAAAATACATGACCGGATAAATGACAAAATTTACAATAAAATACAAGATAAAATGACAAAATACACAACAAAAACTTGAAAGATTACACGATAGAATACACGACCAAATACACTTCAAACTACACGACAATATACAAGGTAAAATATACAACATAATACACGTTATTATACATGACAGGACAGCTGACGAAATACACAATAAAATACAAGATAAAATACACGACGAATAAATGACAAAATACACAACAAAGACTTGACAAATTACATGATAAAATACACGACCAAATAAACTACGTGACAATATACAAGGTAAAATACACTAAAAAAATAACAAAATACACGATAATATACCTGATAAAATTCATGACCGGATAAATGACAAAATTTACAATAAAGTACAAGATAAAATGACAAAATACACAACAAAAACTTGACATATTACACGATAGAACACACGACCAAATACAGTACAAACTACACGACAATATACAAGGTAAAATACAAGACCGAATAAATGATAAAACACAACAAAATACACGATAATATACATGACAGGATAAACGAAAAAATACACAATAAAATACAAGATAAAATATATGACAAATAACAAAATACACAACAAATTACAAGATGGAATACACGACCAAATAAACTACAAACTACATGACGATATACAAGGTAAAATACACAAAAAAAATACAACAAACAATACACAACAACATGCACAACAACTTGCAGGACAAAATACATGAAAAATACGTGATAAAAACGACAAAATATAAGATAAAATACGATCAAGTCAATGACAAAATACACAATGAAATGAACAAACAAAATACTTTACAAAAAAACATGACAAAATACATGGTGCACCAAAATACATGATAAAATACACAACAAAATACACGACCGCACGTGACAAACTACACGACAAAATACACGACAAAATACATGAAACAATACAAGATAAAATACGACCAAGCCAATGACAAATACACAATTAAATACACGACAAAATACTCTACAAAAAGCATGACAAAATACATGGTGCACCAAAACACATGACAAACTACAAGACAAAATACACTACAAAATACCTGCTGAAATACATGAAACAATACACAACAACTTGCAGGACAAAATACACGACAAAAACAACAAAATATAAGCTATAATACGACCAAATAAATGACAAAATACACAATTAAATACACGACAAAATACTCTACAAAAAACATGACAAAATACACGGTGCACCAAAATACATGATAAAATACACGACCGCACATGACAAACTACAAGACAAAATACACAACAAAATACCTGCTGAAATACATGAAACAATACACAACTTGCAGGACAAAATACACGACAAAAACGACAAAATATAAGATAAAATACGACCAAACCAATGAAAAATACATGACAAAATACTCTACAAAAAGCATCACTAAATACTTGGTACACCAAAATACATGATAAAATACACGGCCGCAAAAGACAAAAAACACGACAAAATACCTGCTGAAATACATGAAACAATACACAACAACTTGCAGGACAAAATACACGACAAAAACAACAAAATATAAACTAAAATACGTCCAAATCAATGACAAAATACACAATTAAATACACAACAAAATACTCTACAAAAAAACATGACAAAATACACGGTACACCAAAATACATGAGAAACTACTCTATAGAATACACGACAATATACACAACATACGAGATCGAAAATGAAAAAATACGTGACAGTATACGTGACAAAATACATGATAAAATACAAGATGAAATACACACTATACACGACATAATATATGAGAAAACTGCATTCATATCGAATACTAGATATTACCCGACTCTTCTATGCTTTCATTTATCGAAATAACGTATATTTGTAAGTATTTATACATATATTTGTACATCTAGCAGGATTGCTCCTCCATGTTGTACAGTTTTTATGTTTTTTTTTCTCGTTTTTTGTGTAACAAATATATTCGGAGTATCTATTAACAGGATCGCATGCAGGATGTGTAGTACTAAGGCTTTTGGGGGGACCGCAGATGTGACAAAATACGCGTCTTTTGAAAATATATATTTTCTCCGGGCAGTATTTAATATGTACGTTACCGAATATAACCTACGTGTATTGTACTCCGTATACTACTTCGAAAGAATTGAAAGTACATGGATCTGTTTCGCTTAACTGCCACCTAACATCGGAATATGGAAATAATACGCTGTTATAATAAAAACTTTAACATCATTTTTTTGTCCTTGACTTGAAACGTAGGTGTTGCAAAAGTATTGACCCCCTGGCCAACTGACTCCAGAAGTTCACCGAGGACTTCCGCGTGATCCAACGTCGACCTAAATGACGAACGACGACAAACGGAATGCGTTCAGTGTCGGTTTGAATGCGCCTGCTATGTTATGGACGCTAGGGTTGTGTAAGCCATTGCTATCAAAGAGGCGGCCCGCGGGCCAGATCAGGCCCGCTAAGGGATTGAATCCGGCCCGCGAGACGACACTCAGAGAAGCGCAAGAGAAAGACAAGCTGCAGGTTGAAATATGTCAACTTGATGTTGCCAAAGAAAGGTGCCTCGAACACTGTACTTGTATTTCTTTCTCTCTCTCTCTCTCCTCCTCTCTCCTCTCTTCTCTCTCCTTTCTCCTCTCTTTCTCTTTCTCTCTCTATTTCTCTCCTCTCTTTCTCTCCTCTCTCTTTCTCTCCTCTCTCTTTCTCTCCTCTCTCTTTCTCTTTCTCTCCTCTCTGTCTTTCTCTTTCTCTCCTCTCTGTCTTCTCTCTCTTCTCTCCTCTCTTCTCTCTTATCTCCTTTCTCTTCTCTTTCTTTCTCTCTCTTTCTCTCTCTCTTTCTTTCTCTCTCTCTCTTCCACCCCTTTTCCCCCACTCTCTGTCTCTTTCACTCTCTGTGTCTCTTTTTCTCTTCCTTTGTTGCTCTTTGTCTCTTTCTCTCTGTCTTTTAACCTCTTTTGCTCTAACTTCCCTTTTTCCTTTTCTCCCTTTTCTCTTTCTCCATACTCTTCGCACTTTCTTTTCTCTTTTCTCTCCTTCTGTCTTTCTATTTCTCTTTGGATTTCTTTTTTCCTCTCCCTTTCTTTTCCCCCTCCCTCACGACTTTTTATCTTTTGTTTCTCACGCTCTTTCCCTCTCTTTTTTCTTTCTTTGTCCCGCCCTCTCTCCTTTTCCCTCCTTCTTCCTCTTTTTTCTTTCTCTCTCTTTTTCTTTCTCTTGAATCTACTCGTCCGGCCCCCGACAAAATGTTTGTTCTATCGTGTGGCCCCCGAGTTCAAATGAGTTTGACACCCCTGGTGTAAGCAGACACTGGAAAACCGAGCATTAGGAAGACCAGGAAACACACCAGGCATGTGATAGCAGAAATGGAATAAGATTTTGCTACATTTACACATCTCCCAGAGCACTGTGCGTGCAATAATATCAAAATGGAGAGTGATTAGATAGTCACTTTATATTGTTTTTTTTGTTGTCAACAAAATATTGAAAGTGCAGTTGCCTATTTCTTCTTGACCAGTTGTCTCAGGTTGTGAGTGTTTGATTTATTAATTTTAAATGCATTTTACACGTTGAACTGTTCAGTTCTTTCCACAAATTCTCAATTGGATCGAGGTCTGGACTTTGACTTGGCCATACTAACACCTTCATATGTTTTTGGGGAACCATTCCGTTGTAGCTTTTGCTTTATGTTTTGGATCATGTTCTCGTTTGAAGACAAATCTCCGTCCCAGTCTCAGGTCTTTTGCGGACTCCATCAGGTTTTCTTCCAGAATGGTCCTGTATTTGGCTCCATCCATCTTGCGTGTCCCTGCTGAAGAAAAGCAGGCCCAAACCATGATGCTGCCACCACCATGTTTGACGGTGGGGACATAACGTCTTGCATTGTTGCCAAAAAGTTCGATTTTGGTCTCCTCTGACCAGAGCACCTTCTTCCACATGTTTGGTGTGTCTCCCAGGTGGCTTGTGGCAAACTTTAAACCATATATTTTAAGGATATGTTGAAGAAATGGCTTCCTTCTTGCCACTCCTCCATAAAGGCCAGATTTGTGTAGTATACGACTGATTGTTGTCTTTTGTTGTGTGAAAATACTTGAAGTACAGTAGCATATGTCTACTTGGCCAGTTTTCTGACTAGAGATTGTGATTTCATCGATAAAAAATGTTTTATAGGGGATTTCTGTTGTGAACACAATACTTGAAGTACAGTTGGCTATGTCTATTTGACCAGTTATCTCAGGTTGTGAAAGTCACTTTATATCGTTTACTGCTGATTTTGATGTTATGACATTGTTCATTTCTTATAGTTGTTGCACTTCGAGGTGCGAACAATATGAATACACAACTACCTGTTCTTCTGACTCAAATACTGCTCAGAAAACTTCTAATTTTTTGACATTGTTGGGAATTTAATATTAAAATGTAGCGTTTACCAAATTGTTCGAATGAGTCATCGGACTCCATTCACCCAACAATGCGCGCTCATTTCTTGATGGAAAAGAAGAACAGCCGACATTTTCACACGGGGGCAGATTTAATTTCATTAGAATAGAATATACCTTTATTGTCATTGTTACAAAATGGGTTAACATATTGTGACAACGAAATTGGGCATGGCACTCCAGTTTCTCGTATTCACAGTGAGGATAAAAGGAACAGAGAAGATAAGGTTATAAAAACAAGGAGGATAAGGTTATAGTTATAATTGACACAATATTTACACAAAGAAATGTCGGCAATTTAACTAAGTGTACTCCATCGAAAATGGCCGAATTAGTGTCGCTCGAGTCTCTGGGAAGCCTTCTCAAGTTCTCCAGCCTTCTCTTCCCGGCCCACGCCCTTCTGCAAGATGGTGTGCCGGCTCCTCCCATGGGCGTGCCAGGGAAGCCCCACTTGGGCTCCACCACCTTGCCTCGATGTCTGGAAAACTCAAAACAGCGGAGAGTGTTTTTCAAAACCATGCCAGCTGTCCTCCGTCATCAGGGCCCCACCGGGTCTGGATGCGCTGATTATCTTATCAGCCTCACGTCCCGTTCCCGTCGTTCCTGTAAACAACATTCTCCACTAGGTGGCCCTGACATCGCACCACAGCCCAGCCAGTGAGTATCTTTTTTAAATGTAATTTGTGAGGGCAGCACGACGGCGCAGTGGTTAGCGCGTGTGCGGCACAGTTCTCAGGTCATGGGTTCAAATCCAGCGACCAACCTTCCTGTGCGGAGTTTGCATGTTCTCCCCATGCTTGCGTGGGTTTCCTCCGGGCACTCCGGTTTCCTCCCACATTCCAAAAACATGCATTTCAGGTGAATTGGCCGGTCCAAATTGTCCCTAGGTGTGGATGAGCGAGCAAGTTGTCTCTTGCGATTGGCTGGCAACCAGTTCAGGGTGTCCCTCTGCCCACTGCCCCAAGATGGCTGGGATGGGTTCCAGCACCCCCGCGACCCTACTGTGGATAAGCGGTGCAGATAATGGATGGATGGATCGATGTCATTTGTATTCGATCGTACAAAATCCTTTATAGTCAAATGTATAAAACCCTTCAACATACAACAACTTCTTTTCAAAAACGGAAATAATGACTCTCCCTAGTAACTAATTACTTTTACTATTACTATTTGGAAGAAGTACCGAGTCACTATATCTGAGTACTTCTTTCGAGTAACGTGCACAACACTGCTCGGGAACCAGGTGAGGCCTTTTAGGTCATTGGGCAGGTCTGTTTCAATGGGCCTCAATCGGGACCAGAGTGGAGGTTTTGGACAGACCAGGTGGTCTTAAAGTTTGACACGAGCGATACAAATCCAAAGAAAAACACACCTATCTTTTTAAAACCCCATTTTATTTTTATTTAGATTGTCTCGGTCGATATTTTTAATCGTGCATTGGAGAAGAAATGGAATCAAAGAAGGAGAAGAGCGTGTCCGGGGTTTATGCTACACCTGGAAAAGGCTGAAGTGCAAAAACTGAATGGAACTAAGTTCTCACCACGAGGATCGAGTAAATCGGATCAAGGCATCGGTAAGTCTGTCTTTTTCAGTTCCATTGAAGTATTTTCCCCTCATTGTTTTTTCATATCGCTAAAAAAGTCAGTATTTTATTTATTTTCTACTTAAATTATTCTCTCGTTGCACCAAATGATAATATTTTTACTCCATTGTCCGATAAAAGTCACTCCTATTGCAAAAAAACGATAGAAATTCTTACCCGATTGTCCAAAAAATGTCAGTTATTTTAATTTTTGTCATCATACGATGTATTTAGTTTTCAGGGTTGGGTAGGGTTACTTTAACTGGATTACTTTCAATGACTTTTGGATTACTCCAATACGAAGGAAATATGACAAACATATTACTATGGAAATACTGCAAAAATTCTACAAAAAATTATGCTTCGACTGAAATACTATAAATAAAATATTTAAAAATACTACTACAGAATTATTTACTCCAAAAAGACAACCACAGTGATATTAAAAAAATACGAAGGAAATATGACAAAAATACTACTATGGAAGTACTACTAAAATTCTACAAAAATACTGCTTTTGAAATACATCAATTATACTTCGACTGAAATACTAAAAATAAAATTAAATAATTCCACTACAGAATTGTTTACTCCAAAAATACTACAATAACACAACTACAGTTATATTAAAAAAAATTCGAAGGAAATATGACAAACATACTACTAAAATTCGACAAAAATACTGCTTTTGAAATGCATCAATTATACTTCGACTGAAATATTAAATACTACTACAGAATTATTTACTCCAAAAAGACAACTACAGTGATATTAAAAAATACGAAGGAAATATGACAAACATTACTATGGAAATACTGCTAAAATTCTACAAAAATACTGCTTTTGAAATACATCAATTATACTTCGACTGAAATAAAATATTAAAAAAATACTACTACAGAATGATTTACTCCAAAAATACTCCAAAAAGACAACTACAGTGATATAAAAAAAATATGAAGGAAAAATGACAAAAATACTACTATGGAAATACTACTAAAATTCTACAACAATACTGCTTTTGAAATACATCAATTATACTTAAATACATATATTATACTAGAAATACAATTTCTCAGATTTCCATATAAGAATGTTGTATATTGGTAGTATTAATGTCGTACAGTATTACTGTTTTATTTTTGTAGTATTTTTATGATATAGAATTTTTGTATCGCTACAGGTCTAGTATGGCAGTGTTTGTGTTGTAAACCGCTTGTAGTAGTATTTTTGGAGTAATACTTCTCTTGTAATTTTGTTTATATTATAGTATTATATGTTGGTATTTTTTTAGTATTTTAGTAAAAGTATAATTGATTTATTATAGTAGTATTTTTGTCATATCTTTAGTATTTTTGTCATGTTACTGTAGTTGTCCTTAGTAGTATTTTGGAATAAATAAGTTTGTAATATGAAATTACTGTAGTATTTTTGTAGTACCATTTCTCTAGGACTATTTTATATTATAGTATTATGTATTTCAGTAGAAGTATAATAGATGTATTTCCATAGTAGTATTTTTGTAGTATTTTATCATATTTCCTTCGTATTTTTTTAGTACTGTAGTTGTCTTTTTGCAGTATTTTTGTAATAAATGGAAGTGTTTCTGTTGTAAACCTCTTGTAGCAGTAGTACATTGGAGTAATACTTCTCTAGTAGTTTTGTTTATAATATAGTATTATGTATTCATATTTTTTCGAGTATTTCAGTAGAAGTATAATTGATGTATTTTTGTTGTACTTCCATAGTAGTATTTTTGTAATATTACTGTAGTACTTTTGGAAGAAATAATTTTGTAGTAGTATTACTGTAGTAGTATTTTTGGAGTTATACTTCTCTAGTAGTTTTATTTATATTATAGTATTGGTATTTTTTTAGTATTTTAGTAGAAGTATAATTGATTTATAATAGTAGTATTTTTGTCATATATCTTTGGTATTTTTGTCATGTTACTGTAGTTGTCCTTAGTACTTTGGAATAAATAAGTTTGTAATGTAAAATTACGGTAGTATTTTTGTACTACTATTTTTCTAGGAGTCTTTTATATAATAGTATTATGTATTAGTGTTTTTTGAGTATTTCAGTAGAATTATAATATATGTATTCCCATAATAGTATTTTTGTAGAATCTTTGTAGTATTTTTTTTTATCATATTTCCTTCGTATTTTTTAATATTACTGTAGTTGTCTAGTTGTAGTATTTTTGTAATAAATGGAAGTGTTTCTGTCGTAAATCTCTTGTAGCAGTAGTAGTTTGGAGTAATACTTCTCTAGTAGTTTTGTTTATAATATAGTATTATGTATTCGTATTTTTAGTATTTCAGTAGAAGTATAATTGATGTATTTTTATAGTAGTATTTTTGTCATGTTACTGTCGTTGTCCTTTCTAGTATTTTTTGAATCATTTTGTTTTATAAAATGACTAGTATTTTGTAGTACTATTTCTCAAGGAGTCTTTTATATTAGAGTATTATGTATTAGTATTTTTTGAGTATTTCAGTAGAAGTATAATTGATGTATTTTTGTTGTACTTCCATAGTAGTATTTTTGTAATATTAATGTAGTATTTTTGTAGTAAATCATTTTGTAGTAGTATTACTGTAGTAGTATTTTTGGAGTACCGGTAATACTTCTCTAGTAGTTTTGTTTATATTATAGTATTATGTTTTGGTATTTTTTTAGTATTTTAGTAGAAGTATAATTGATTTATTATAGTAGTATTTTTGTCATATATCTTTGGCATTTTTGTCATTTAACTGTAGTTATCCTTAGTAGTATTTTGGAATAAATAATTTTGTAATATGAAATTAGTGTAGTATTTTTGTAGTACTATTTCTCTAGGAGTCTTTTATATTATAGTATTATGTATTAGTATTTTTTGAGTATTTCAGTAGAAGTATAATTGCTGTATTTTTGATGTGCTATTACAGTAGTATTTTTGTAATATTACTGTAGTATTTTTGTCGTAAATCATTTTGTAGTAGTATTACTGTAGAAGTATTTTCACAGTAATTCTATACTATTTTTATTTTCAGGATTAAAACAAAAGAATATATGAGGTCCTTGTTTCTAAGCACAATATTTGATATAGTTTTGTGGTATTTTTGAGTGGACACTCAAAGTGAGCCGTCCTTGGGTGCCCCCTAGTGGTTGCGGGGCCCTAAGCAGCCGCTTAGCTCACTGATGCCTCGTGTTATCAAATATTGGAGGCAAGGAAAAGCAATCGAATGAAGAACACGAATGATAGAAAGAGTCGCAAAGAGGGGCTTCATGCGATAGCGCGATACAAGAGCGCTCTCTTTTCTCCTTTCCGGCAAATTGAGGAGGGGGAGAGGAGAGGGAGGCTCCCGTCCCCTCGACGGATCCTTTGTTTTCTCTCTCCTGGATCGCGTGCAAGAAGCGAGAACTGATTTTTGACACTTTAGGGCCCTCGGGGGTCCGTTTGCTTCGGGTTACATGCCGCGGGATTGTTTTGGGGGAGGTCCTGGGGGGCCAAATCTCCATTTTTCACAGATACTTTATTATTTTCACGAGGATTTTGTTAGTTTTGAAAATAACTAGGGCGTCACAAAGACATTTCCTTTTTGGCACTGGAAAGAGTTCAGCCCAAGTTTCTGATCCCAATGTCTATCCCGTTTAAAGGGATGGTGTGTAAGATTGGACTACTAGTGTCCATGTTTTTGGATTGTGGACTGCCGGGGCCAAACTAGTAGATTAAAGAGAAAGAAAGAAAAGGGGGGGTGGATAAACAGAGAGAGAGAGAATGAGAGAGAGAGAAAGAGAGAGAGTGAGATAATGACAATAATGAGAGAGAGATAATGAGAGAGAGAGAGAGAGAGATAATGAGATAATGAGAATGAGAGAGAGATAATGAGATAATGAGAGCGAGAGAGGATAGACAAAAAAGAACAGGAGAATGAAAGAGATGGAGATTGGAAAAGGAGATGGTGGAAAAAAAGGGAGACAGGATGACAAAGAAAGGGAGAGGGGGAGGAGAGGATAAAGAAAATGAGAGGGAAAGGCAAAGAGATGGAAAGTGAAAGGGTGAGCAAAAGAGAAAGGAGTGAGGATAGAGGAAGAGGAAAAAGAGAGGGAGCGAGAGAGGAAGAGGACAGAGAAAGGGAGAGAGGAATAGGACAGTGAAAGTGAGCAAGAGATTGATGGGAAGGATAGAAAGAGAACCAAAGAGGGAAACAAAGAGAAGGATAGACAAAAAAGAAAGAGAAAAGAACGGAGAAAGCAATAGAGAGGGACAGAAACAGAGAGATAGATGGAGAATGAAAGAGAGAGCGATGGAGATTGGAAAAGGAGATGGTGAAAAAAAGGGAGAGAGGATGACAAAGAAAAGGAGAGGGGGAGAAAGGGGCAGAGGACAAAAAGGGAGAGGGGGAGGAGAGGATAAGGAAAGGGAGAAGACAAAGGCACAGATGGAAAGTGAAAGGGTGGAGAGAGCAAGAGAGAAAGGATAGAGGAAGAGGACTGAGAAAGTCGGAGAGAAGAAGAGGACCAAGAAAGGGAGAGAGAGATTGATAGGAAGGATAGAGAGAGAGAGGGACAGGGAACAAAGAAAGGGAAAGGGAAAGAGGACCGAGAAAGGGAAAGAGAGATTCATAGGAAGGATAAAGAGAGAGAGAGAGAGAGAGAGAGAGGGAGACGGGGGCTAAAGAAAGGGTAGAGTGCATTGAAAAGCTCCCAAAACCTTTGAGATCACTTATTTTTGCACTTCTTTGTTATTACTATTCGTCTTCCACAAAAACGTGATTTTTTTTTTCACATTTGATGAAATAAGGTTCCCATTTTTTCATGTGGAAAAAAAAGCCCACTAGAACAGTAAGAGACACTAAATTGAGGCAAAAGTCGTCTTTTTTACATTTTCAAGTGACCTTTTCGCTCTTGCTCTCTCTCTCTTTTCCACCCCTTTTCTCGCTCTCTCTCTTTTCCACCCCTTTTCTCTCTCTCTCTCTCTCTCTCTCTCTTTTTTTTCCCCTTTTCTCTCTCTCTCTTTTCCACCCCTTTTCTTGCTCTCTCGCTCTCTTTTCCACCCCTTTTCTCGCTCTCTCGCTCTCTCTCTCTCTCTCTTTTTTCCCCTTTTCTCTCTCTCTCTCTCTCTCTCTTTTCCACCCCTTTTCTTGCTCTCTCTCTTTTCCACCCCTTTTCTTGCTCTCTCGCTCTCTTTTCCACCCCTTTTCTCTCTCTCTCTCTCTCTCCTTTTCACCCCTTTTCTCTCTCTCTTTTTCACCCCTTTTCTCTCTCTTGCTCTCTCTCTTTTTTACCCCTTTTCTCTCTCGCTCTCTCTCTCTCTCTTTTCCTCCCCTTTTCTCGCTCTCTCTCTTTTCCACCCCTTTTCTCCCTCTCTTTCCTGCTCTTTTTTACCCCTTTTCGCTCTTGCTCTCTCTCTCTTTCACCCCTTTTCTCTCTCCTCTCTTTTCCACCCCTTTTCTCGCTCTCTCTCTTTTCCACCCCTTTTCTCTCGCTCTCTCTCTCTTTCACCTCTTCTCTCTCGCTCTCTCTCTCTTTTCCACCCCTTTTCTCTCGCTCTCTCTCTCTCGCTCTCTCTCTCTCTCTCTCTCTTTTTCACCCCTTCTCGCTCTCTCTCTCTTTCCTGCTCTTTTTCAACCCTTTTTGCTCTCGCTCTTTCTCTCTCTCTCTCTTTTTCACCCCTTTTCTCTCTCGCTCTCTCTCTTTTTCATGCCTTTTCTCTTATTTCTTTCTCTCTTTCTTTCTCTCTAATCTACTCGTCGGGCCCCCGACAGAATGTTTGTTCTATCGTGTGCCCCGCCAAGTTCAAATGAGTTTGACACCCCTGTTTTAGACCCTGCCATATTTGTCTGGCATCTTGCTGCCACGCTGTACTGATTCGGGACTGGTTTTTGTTGCTCGTTCAACCGCCGTGCGCTCTGGTGCTTTCGCCGTCCGTCATGGTGCTCATAATTCGGAGGAACGTGCAAAGGGTCAATAAGAATGATGGTCAACCACCTCATCCAATTGTCCAGTAGCTCATTTGTGTCCAGAATATTCTGTTCCTACAAATACCCTGCTATTTATTTTTTTTTTGCTTTTATTTTGAAAAAACGACTTCCTGACTGTCAATCCAACTGTCATGCTATTTTTTTGCGTTCAATAATTTTTTGAAATATGAACAGTTTTGTCAATTTACCATGTTTAGGTTTTTTTTTTCCTTTTAGTGTCATTTAGCTAGCATGCTAGCAACTATTTGGCAAAAATGAATGAAATGTTGAGGAAACAGTTCCAAGTATATTCAGGAAGTTTACGATCAATGTATGGTGGAAATCTTCTTTTCTGAGGCGAACTAATTTATTGTTTTACACTTTAACAGGAGATGAGAGCTTATATGTAATACGCCATGAAAAATATGTGATCAAATAGGTCAGGGGTGTCAAGCATGCGGCCCGCAGGCTGGATCTGGCCCGCGAGACAACATTGAGAGAAGTACAAGAGGAAGAAGAGCTGTTGTCTTCAATTTAGATAATGGCGGCGCAGAAGCCAGGCGCCACTCCTAAAGCTCTTAACATTTTCTTTAACTCTTTGTCTCTTTCTCTCTCACTTTTTTTTAATGTTATCTCCCTCGCTCAACCTTGCTCCTTTTCTTTAGTTTTTCATTTTTTTCTTCTGTCTTTTTCTATCCCTTCATTTCTCTCACCATTTTTCTCTTTCTAGCTTTTTTTCTTTGTTTGCTCTCCTTTCTTTCTTTTTACTCTTAGTTTTTCACTCTTCTCTTTTTATCGGCTTTCTTCATTTCTCGTTTGCACTCTTTCTAGCTTTTTTCTTTCCATTCTTTCTCTGTATTCTTTTTTTCTTACTCTTTTTCTGTCTTCATTTCTCTCTTGCTATTTCTCTTTTGCACCCTTTTTAGCTTTTTTCTTTTATATTTTCTTTCTTTACTCTCTAGTTTTCCCCTCTTTTTCTCTTGCTATTTCTCTTTTGCACTCTTTCTAGCTTTTTTTCCTTCCATTCTTTCTCTGTATTCTTCTATTTTTCTTTTTTTAACTCTTTTTCTGTCTTCATTTCTCTCTTGCTATTTCTCTTTTGCACCCTTTTTAGCTTTTTACTTTCATATTTTCTCTTTTTTTACTCTCTAGTTTTCCCTTCTTTTTCTCTCTTGCTATTTCTCTTTTGCACTCTTTCTAGCTTTTTTCTTTCGATTCTTTCTCTGTATTCTTTCTTCTCTTTTTCTGTCTTCATTTCTCTCTTGCTATTTCTCTTTTGCACCCTTTTTAGCTTTTTTCTTTTATATTTTCTCTAGTTTTCCCCTCTTCCTTCCTTCCATGGCCACTATTGGTGTGTGTGTGTGTGTGAATGGGTAAATGTGAAGCACATTGTAAAGTATTCATTGACTTGAAAAGCGCTATAGAAATGCAGATCATTTCATTCTTTCTCTGTATTTTCTCTCCTCCCTCTTCTTTTACTGTTTTTCCCTTTTCCCGTCTTCATTTCTCTCTTGCTATTTCTCTCGTTTGCACTCTGTGGCGCCTGGCTTTGGTGACATCAAGTGGAGATATCTGAAACTGCATCTTATTTTCCTCTTGCACTTCTCAGTGTAGCCTCGCAGGCCCGATCTCACACCGGGTGCACTTGAAATCGTCGAAACAGCTTGAAGAATAATCTCCTTTTCGAATCCTTTCAATTTCATGTTTTTAGTCATTAGATTTACAAAATGGCGAAGCAGGAACGTGATAGTCCGAAATGAAAACTGATTTTCAGACTTGAGCCGCTAGAGGGAGACATTTACCCAAAATGTAGCGATGTTGCCGTCCTGCTTCCTTTACGATGCTTATTTTCAGAATACAACATTTAAACAACATATTGACGGTTTTCGATCTTCTAAATATTATTTTATCGATACAAATCCGGTGTTTTCACAAACGTGTACGCTTTTTGGATACACTGTAAACATGTGACACATTCGCAATGGAATTCGGCGTATTCTGACCTGATTATTTTAAAGGGACAGTGTGTTATTTAGCACCTCTTACTGGTCAAAAAACACGTCATGAAAGAAATCGTATTGATTTAAATAGAAAGTAAAAAATATGTCAACTATTACATAAAAATACCTTTTATAAAAGATAGGTAAAATCACTTAAATAGAGCTGACATATTTGCCTTTCATCCTGCTGCTACGGGTACCCATAGCTCAAAAAAGGCTGGGCAGGAAAAAAGTCAAATGCTGGGTTTGGTCACATTGAGTGTCTGTAGTTTGTATGCTTCCTTGTGCTTTATGGCACTTGATTTCACAGCAGGGGTGTCAAACATCAGGCCCGCCAAGGGATTCAATCAAGCCCTTTTTTTCCACTCTTTCTCTACCTGTCCCTCCCTCATTTTTTTCTGGAACTTTTTCTATTTCACTTGGTTTATCTCTTTTTCCCTCTTGGTCATTCTTTATTTTTTCTCTTTTTCTCAATATTTAACTTTCTTCTTCTCTCATATTCGTTCTTTCTTGCTCTTTCTATTATTCTCTTTTCTTCTTTCACACTTTTCTTCTCCTGTCTTTTTTCTGTTTTGGTATCTTTCTGGCACTCCTTTTAACTTTTTCTCTTTCCCTTGTTTTTTTTTAAAATTTAACTCTGTTTTTCCCTCTTGGTCTTTCTTTTTTTCTGTCTTTCTCTTGCTCAGTCTTTCTTTAACCCTTTCTTTTTTTCCTCTTTCTATTATCTCTTCTTTTACAGTTTTCCTCTTTTTCTGTTTAGGTATCTTTCTGGCACTCTTTTTTTTATTTTTCATACTTTTTGGTCTCTTCTTCCCTTGCTCAGCCTTTCTTTAACTCTCTCTTTTTCTCTCCTCTTCATTCTTTTTTGCTCTTTCTATTATCTCTTTACTCCTTTCACACTTTTTCTCTTTTTCTGTTTAGGTATCTTTCTGGCACTCCATTTTTATTTTACCTACTTTTTCTTCTCTTCCTGTTTTTGGTATCTTCTTTCTCTTGCTCCGTCTTTCTTTAACTCTTGTCTCTTTTTCTCTCATCTTTGTTCTTTTTTGCTCTTTACTTTTCACACTTTTCCTCTTTTTCTGTTTAAGTATCTTTCTGGCACTCCATTTTTATTTTTCCTACTTTTTCTTCTCTTCCTGTTTTTGGTATTTTCTTTCTCTTGCTCCGTCTTTCTTTAACTCTGTCTCTTTTTCTCTCATCTTTGTTCTTTTTTGCTCTTTACTTTTCACACTTTTCCTCTTTTTCTGTTTAAGTATCTTTCTGGCACTCCTTTTTTTATTTTTCCTACTTTTTTTCTCTTCCTGTTTTTGGTATCTTCTTTCTCTTGCTCCGTCTTTAACTGTCTCTTTTGCTCTTTCTATTATCTCTTTACTTCTTTCACACTTTTCCTTGTTTTCTGATTAGGTATCTTTCTGGCACTCCTTTTTTAATTTTTCCTACTTTTTCTTCTCTTCCGGTTTTTGGTATCTTCTTTCTCTTGCTCCGTCTTTCTTTAACTCTGTCTCTTTTTCTCTCATCTTTGTTCTTTTTTGCTCTTTACTTTTCACACTTTTCCTCTTTTTCTGTTTAGGTATCTTTCTGGCACTCCTTTTTAAATTTTCCCTTTTTCTTCTCTTCCTGTTTTGGGTCTCTTCTTTCTCTTGCTCACTCTTTCTTTAACTCTGTCTCTTTTTCTCTCATCTTTGTTTGTTTTTTGCTCTTTCTATTATCGATTTACTTCTTTCAAACTTTTCCTCTTTCTCTGTTTGGGTATCTTTCTGGCACTCCTTTTTTAATTTTTCCTACTTTTTCTTCTCTTCCTGTTTTTGGTCTCTTCTTTCTTTTAGTTTCTCTTTCTCGCCCATGTTCTTTCTCTCACCAGTTTTCTGCAGTGTGGCCCCCGAGTGCAGGGTTATCTATTGGTCAAATGACACACACGGCACCTTTAAGGAAAACTTGAAAATGATCAAGTATCATTAACATCCAGAATCATTGCTAGTGTCACGTGGAATGTTCGAAAAGGCAGACATGGTTTGCATTCAATACAAAATAGTTGTGGTTTTATTCTTTCGGGGGAACAACTAAGTGTCACTCATAAAGTCATGTTATCTACAGGAAAGAAATAAGAATTCTTTACTCATCTCTCATACTGGCATTAAAAACCCCAACCTTTTTGTAGTTTTTTTCTACTCCTTTCACATTGGAAACGGCCCCCCGTCAACAATCCTGCAAGAGAAATGCACGTTAAATGCCGGTAGAAAATCTTAATAACGTGAATAGAAATGAGCTTCTGGGAAAAGCATCCGGACCTTGGATTCAATTTGCTCTCGAGGTTGTCGGCGACACAGCAGTGACATTTTGTTGTTTTTCTTCATTGAAGTGGCTGACACAACATTTTAAAGCAGGGGTGGGCACATATTTCATTTTTCTCATTTATGAATAAATGTACATGCAGACATTTACCTTTGTTTTTAATAAAATTAGCTTTATCGAATTGGTTTGCTAACGTTTACATTGAATATTTAGTTTTGGAGTATGTTAGCTTGGTGTTTTTGTGGTATTTCCAGAGTGCCATTTCTAGAATTTCTTATATTATTGTATTACTGTAGTTTATTTTTGTAGTATAACAGTATTAAACCATATCAATATTATTTTGTAGTATTACTGTATTTCTGTAATACTATTTTGCAGTATTTCCATATTAAGTGAAGTCATGTTTAATTGTGCTGCACAGGCCAGACTATTATAGTATTACTGAATATCTGCAGTAGTATTTCTGTATAAATACTGTAGTTGTTTTTGTAGGATTACTATCCTGGAAGGGGGATTACCCCACCTCAAGGTTTCCTTTTTCCTCACGCTGAGGTTTTGAGTTTTTCCTTGCCAGCATGTTGGTTTCAGATCAGGGGATGGTGTCATTGTAATCCTGTGCAGTCCTTTGAGACATTTTTGCGATTAAGGGCTATACAAATAAATGTGACTGGACTTACTGTACTAGTATTTAAATAATTGTTGGGTATTTCTTCTCTTTGAAAAGAAAGCAAAATATTTTAAGTCCTGGTTTTTAAAACATTGAATTGGTACTTTGGGGGGATTTGTCGTATTTCTATCATAGCGTTTTTGTCATCGACACTATGGAACCAAGTTAGTACTACTTTATCGATTAATTACACTACCGTTTAAAAGTTTGGGGTCAAATGAGTTGCAAAATAAATAGAAAGTACAGTCGAGACATTGAGGTTACTTAAAGAAATATATATAGAATCCCAACTTTGCTTTTGTTTCCAAGCAACTGATAACTTTTTGTTTTTTCCCCCCAGTCAGTTGTGCTTTCCCTCTGGTTTAACGTCACTGCTGGTAGAGGTAAGATCTTAAGCCCGAGCCTGACCTGAAATTCCAGTGGGGCCCAAGATGTTAATCATTACGTTCGGGCTGGGATCCTTTCTCGCTGACCCTTTTGTTTTGTAATTATCCACCCGTCATTGTTCTTTGATTCTTATTTGTGGCGTGTGATGGAGAATTTGCACAAAGGATTCACTCTTTCTGTAATTTAACGCAGTCCGCAGCAGCGCATGAAAAGGTAAGACAGACAAGAGCTAAAAAAGATCAAAAATAGCAACTACAATCATTCATTGGTTTCTTGAAAAGTTATTCAAAGAGTAATTGCATTCTAAAACTGTCATTATTTTAATTGTTGATTTGTATTGCAAAAATAATATTGGGGATGCTGCAAAATATTAATTTTAGATAAGTCTTACCTTAGTGACTATATTAATAAAAAAATGAATTTCTTGCTGTACAACTGATGGGTTACATTAATCAAAGAATTTGGTAATAGCCTACATGCCAACAATTTCTTAAATCATACTAAGTGTTCATTCTAAAAATTATTGACTGTGTGACAGAGAAATTGAGAACAATGAAGGGTGGATAATTAAAAAAAAAAAAAAGCATGAGAAACAATCCCAGTCCTCACACATAAAATATGATATTTGGGGTTTTCTTTGGGCTCAGTCCCTCAAATCAAGTTCATTGGTCGGATTTTAATACCTGTGGGACTGAAATGGGTTGGAGTTTAAGCCTGGGGCAGACACTGGATTTGTTGAGGATTTATTTTCTAGTGCAATTCTTCCCAATTTTATAGAAAAACAAAACTTTCTGTTTGACTAGCCCTTTGGGAATCTTTCGACAGGATATTATGGACCTCGTGTGCTTGGCGTTCCACAGTTGGAGGAGTCCGGTCTTCTCGAATCAAAGAAAGAAAAGGGCGCCTCGTTGCACCCCGCGGAGGAAAGTGCAGGTTTGTTTTTCTGTAAACACAAATATCCACTTGCCTCTCTCCCCCCCTCCTCGCAACACAAATACAGCAGGTTGTGGATCTGGAGAGGGCACAAGGGGGGAGCTTGTAGGTAGTGTAGTAGGTAACAGCAAAAGAGGAGGGTGCAAAGTTCTTGGTTTTTGGCGAGGACATTTGTGAGATTTAGGATTGTTTGAGGCGCTTGCGGGGCGGTCCGAGGAAAGGGCACTGCGCCGAGGCGAGTGAGCGATACGCTTCAGCCACCAAGTGGGGGTGAGACTCCACCATAGATTTCCAGCCAGCCGTCTCCATCACTTCGGCAGCGTGGCTGGGTAGAGAGTGACAGAAAACGAACCGTTCGGTTGATATTGTACAAAATGAAACGCAATTTTGGTGAATTATGAATGACTGAGCCTTACATACAATGCTGTGAAAAGGTATGTCACCTTCCTGATATGTTTTTGCATAGTTAATTCCTCACAGAGGTTTCAGATTATCAAACAGCCCAAGGAAATACTAAATGCACTTTTGAAAAATTATATTTTTGTCCTTAATAAAATAAATGATCAAAACCTATATAACTATGTGAAAACGTAGTAGTCCCCTAAACCTAATAGCAAGTTGTGGACCACTTTTGGTAATAGTAACATAATAAATCAAATGTTTGTTAATGAGTCAGAATGGTGTGGAAGAATCTTGGCCCACTCTTCTTTACAAAACTGTTCCCCATCTGCTATCTTGGAGGATTTTCTAGCATAAACTGCCTGTTTAAGGTCACAGTGCAATATCTCAATTGAATTTTAATCCAGGCTGATTTAGCCATTTAGATGTGGATTGCTGGTGTGTTTCAAATTGTTGTGCTCCTGCATGATCCACGAGCGCTTGAATTGGAAGGCACCGTGTTCTGCTAAACACCAGAATTCATTATTCCATCCGTCCTGCCTCAGGACCAGGTTGGCAGAATAAGGAATTTTGGTGTTTCCCAGGACATCCACCCATCAATTCATGGCCTCAAACTCAAACATCAGCAAGTCCACCTCTGAATGGCTCAAAAAAGGTTCTGGGGTGGCCATGTCAAAGTCTGGATTTAAATCCAATTGAGATGCTCACTCAGTTCATGCAAAAAAAAACCTACATTATGCAGATTTGTTACAGCTTTGCAAAGAAGAGTGGCCCCAAATTCCCCCCACGGCATTGTGAATACATAATACTAATAATTATTAAGGTTGAATTTCTCTCATCGCTACCAAACGTGTGATTTGGTTTAGAGTGCAATTACTTTTTCACATACAGTCTAAGGTTTATTTTGTGCCCTATTAAATGCAATAAAATTGTCCAAAATGCATTTTGGGTTTTATATGTTTATGTTTCGAAACCCTTGTGATTGATAAATATGCATAAAAATACAGAAATTGGGCCAAATTAGAGGTAAAATCTTAAGTTCAGTCCATTATCTTACTTCCGCCACACAAATATAAAAAAAATTCAAGTCATCGATCGGCCTAAAGCAGGTTTGGACTTTTATACTCAATTTTATATCTAGAGCAAATAATTCTTCACGGCAATATAGGTCAACGGGAGGCTAACTTTTCAGCAGCAAAAGGTTAAAAAAAAATATCAGATGGGTCAAACTAGGAGGAGGATTATTTAATTTTCATACAGTTTTAAAATCTTATACCTCAGCCAAAAATGAGAGAACATAAACTTTCACAATATACTTACAAACACGTTATATTTTATCTGATAATTGTTTAAAAATAAATTGTCATCAAATGAATACAAATTTTGTTCAGTTTCTTTAAAAAGGAACAAGTCATTATTTAACCCACTGCCACTATCTCCTGGCTTATGTCATAATTGAATCATTGTCAGTTCTTCTTGATACACGTGCAAGTATGTACATTTCCTAGACACTCATGGATAAACCTATTTTTTTCTTTTTCATGCTACACTAATAAATAAAAACAAAACACCACCATTATCACCACCTCTAATCGCTATGCTGTATGTAAGATAAAAGCAGATCATTGCAGTGGAAAATAAAGCATAACAGCTCTTTAAACTCAGTTTGGCATTGTTTACACATATATAATAAATATTTAAAGTGTTCTTAAAATTGTTGAAAGGTAAACTATAATCTGATATTCTTTGAAAACCTCAAAATAAATATGTTCTAGATCATGTTTTTGCATGATATTCAATTAACATCTTGATAAATGAATAGAACAATGCTTTATGATTTTTTTCAGATTAGGTAGGGACCTGTGGATAAAAATTGCATTTTAACCATATCGTCTAACTACTATCATAAGTGCCAAGGTCATTTTTAAACTAGGAAAAAAAAGTTTAAGTCAAGATCATGAATTCGGCTGGGATGCAATTTGTTTTGTCACCTACAATATAATTGGTTGACCGACTTGGATACTAGTGAAGAATGTTCAGCTTTTAGTGGGAGGTTAAGGTGGGCAAAAGTTTCCTTTTGGCCCAATAAAGTAGAATATTTTCTCTATTAAATGTGTTAACAATGCCCAACTGAGTTCAAAGAACCTTCCAATTTTTTTCTACCGCAGCAATCTGCTTTTATCTTAATTTAGGCAGCACTGTACCAGGACTCACACATTAGGAAGCAGGAAGTCGGGAGAAAGGGTGGAAAATAATTTTATGCTCGTTCTTGTTTTTTTTGTTAGTGAAGCCTGGAAACGGTAAAACAAAAAAATAATTCATAATAATTGAGGAATGAGCTGAGTGTGATTATGACTTTAAACCAGGAGACTGCAGCAAAGAGTAGCAAAATTGTAGCCACTACCTTTCGAGTTATGTGTGTAAAATTGTTCTTAAATTTTTACCAGTTTCGTTTAGCTCACACACCGTACTTTGCCAACACCTTGGATAGGTTAAATTAAAATACTTTTCAGTAACTTACTAGTTGATAAAGTCAACGGCTTGCGTTTTGAGTTGATCTGCGCTGTGCAGGTCGGCCAGGATGAGGATCTCGGCCGCGTTCTCCACCGACAGGCTGGTGCACAGGGCGTCCTCGCACATGACTTTCAATCTCTCCAGAGCGTACTGCGGAACAAAGAGGTACATAATATACAGTTTGGTCGCAATTCAGATGCCGGTTTGCTATTGTTCGCTTAAGACATGGGTGCCAAACTTTAGCTCATGCTAGAAAAATCTCAGAGGCTGGACTAATATTAGAATGAAAGAAGGGCGAGAGAAGTGAAGCGTTGGCAATAGTAATGCATGTAAATGCCACAATAAAGGCAGCGAGCACAATAGAATACAAACTATAGAGACTCAAAGTGACCAAATTGCATAAAAAAATGTTTGCCCAGCCTGTCACAAGGTTCCTGTAGCAGCAAGCTAATGGACAATTACGTTAGTTAGGTGAGGCATATGTTATGTAAAGTAAATCTCCCCCAAAAATTAACATTTCAGTATTTAAAAAAAAATGCATGATTGTATGAAAGTTCATTGATTTTTGCTTTTTATTTAAAAATGTTTCTTTTTACCACAAGGAGGTGCTAAAATCTAGTGTTTCTTTAAAATAAACTAGATTATCTACTGCTTACCAGAGTAGTTGTTCATTATTTGTTGTTTTACCGTTATCCGCTAAGCAGGTAATTTTGTTTAGTGACATTTGAAATTACAGGGACTCATTGAGTAAATACATATCGCTAATTAACACATCAAACATTTTCTAATTTTTGTATTTTCTTCTACCACAACGAAAATGTTCAAAACGAACTAATTTAGGAATTTTTAAATATGATATACTTGCCTTGTCAAACTAGTTTGAAGAAAACCAATCTAGCATTGACGCCAGAGGTCAAATAAGAAAAATAACAACCAGTGACAGGTCATTAAGACATTATACGAAATTTAAATTGTATGGAAAGTGTTCTTTTTAGTCAGCTAATTTCATGCAGATTCGAAAAAGAAATAATTTCACATATGCAAGCAATTCTAGTACTGAATTTTCTTGACTATAAGTCACACCTCTGGCAAAACTGACAACAAACTGTGACTTAGTCTGAAAAATATAATACTTTTTTTTTCCCCCGTCTATTTTTAGTTTTGTGCAAACACATTTACATATTTTTTTGCTTAGTGTTATTAATGCACTTTTTTATAACATAAGCCAGTTTCTAATCTATGCATTGTAAATGTTTTTGTCTATCTATCCTGACAGTTATTTATTTTTGTTCTCTTTATAATCTTAAGACATTGCATAAAATATTTACTACGTTATCAATAACGATTAAAAACTAATCTTTTCAGAGCTTCTCAACAATCAAAGTAGTAGCTAAAACTTCATAAATGTTATATGCTATGAGCCATTTTTCTTAAACCTGAAAGTTGCCTTGTTGCTACTTTGTCAATTAAAGTTCTCTTCCAGGGAGCTCTTACTTTATCAGCAGCAGCCAGCAGATCGTCGGCCATCTTGTCGAGATTGGGGGCTTTGTCGGTGTAAATGAAGCACATCATCTCTTTGAAGACTTCGGGCTCAACGTCGTTGATTTCCACGCGATTCTGACAATAGAAGAAGAATAAAGTCCGTTTTTGAATTATTGCAATTTCATTTTAAAGGTCTACTAAGAGGATCACCAAACTCTAGCCATTTCTAGTCAAACAATGAGCTACTGTTTTTAATAGATCTATTGGATGTTGCAAAAGCCACTCCACCCATTGAAGAAGAAGTCGCATTTACAGTTCCGCAACAAAGAGCCATTTTTACAAACTAACATTCCAAAGTTATTTGATTTTAAATAGAAGTCCTCGTTTAAGGCAATTATATTGCAATCGCCTGGTTTTCTTGTTGATCTGTATTCTTTGGATGGAACATAGGCTAAGAAATTTCGTTTTTTTTTTTTTTTTTTAAATACCAATCTAATTAAAATATTAATTCATACAATAAAAACTAGGTGAATTGGCCGGTCCAAATTGTCCCTAGGTGTGAATGACCGAGTGAGTTGTCTGTCCCTGTGTGCCCCTGCCCACTGCTTAATGGGATGGGCTCCAGCACCCCCACGACCCTACTGAGGATAAGCGGTGCAGCTAATGAGAGACAATAAAAACCTTCTGAAGTAGTTCAATTACATTGTTTTTTAATGCAAATGATCAAATTTAGTGCTTATGGATATTACTTTGCTATTACTCTTAAAGGGTATTTGTATATTGTATTGTTCTCAGCTCAGGGATGCTGCTGGAAATGTGAATTTCCCTGCGGGGATAAATAAAGTACCTATCTAAAGGTAGTGCCTTCCCTCTGCCACCATCTCCTGGCTCAAAGTCATGATTGCAACCTCAGTCAGCTCATTCCTCAAGTTGTAATAAACATTTTGGGGGTTGGTGTTTTGAAAATGGCCTTTTCTAACCTTTACCATTTTTAGGTTACACTAACAAAAAACCCAGGCACAAGCAGGAAATTGTTTTCCCTTTCCTCTTTTCTACTCGCTGATGTAAGAATGTTAGTCTCTTTGAACTCATTTGGGTATTGTTAACAGATACACAACAAAGATTTTCTACTATAATCGTTTTAAAGACCCCCTCGAACAATGCACCTTTTGTTTTTAATTTCTTAACACAAGGATACTGCTGGAAATGTGATTTTCCCTACTGGGGATGAATAAATTATTTGTTTTATTTTTAAATGAATATTTTGTGTTTCAATACCATGTGGGTGAATAGGTCTCTTTACAAAGACATTGAAACGCCACGCAAATGTGAAAAAATGGATCGACTTATGTCAGGGGTCTCTTAACGTGGTGCACGCGAGCCGGTTCTGAAACAATTTCAACAGTGCTTATTTTCTAGTAAAGATTTTTGTGGTTGATAATAAGTAATAACAGTTATTTTATAAATGCATATCAAACCAGCTGCCTTTGGTGCTAATTAGAAACAAAAAGTAGCTCTCAGCTTAAAAAAATGTTGGAGACCCCTGGCTAATGTTACCTATTTTCCTCATCTATTGCCAAGGTATCGGATTAAGACTCTCTATCAGCATATACAGATAACTAAGTACATCGATCAGCTATTTTTTTTCTCTCCATCCCCAGAGCAAATGTTCTAAAACCAATATGGCCCGCCACTCAGTTTTAGTCTACTAGCTTACCTTTTTGCTTTCCTCCATCTCATGCTCAAACATGGCGCTGAACACAGGAGAGCGCGCTGGCAAAAAAAAAAATCACAGTGTGACATGAATAGAGGGAATCTTCACGTGTTGGCGTGCAAGCTGTGCATCTACCTGCCAGGATTGCTTTGTGGGCCTGGAATTCTTGGCCAGCCACGCAGAGCGAACAGTCTGTGAAGCGGGAGTTCTCCCATAAGCCCCCCAGTTCGTCGGCCAGCAGGCAGTCGGGAACCTTCACCATGTTCATGGTGTTCTGGCCCGAGATGTTGACCGAGTCCTGCACCACGCTCACCTGCACGTGCAATTCAAACACTCAACGCGTACCTTTCATGTAAAAAACATATTTCCAAAATGAACTCCCCATTGGTTTATTCAACAGTTACTTTAAGTGTAACAGCTCTCTAAATCAGTCAATGTTAAATGTATTGCTACTTCCTGGCAAAATTAAACAATATTTTGGGGCAGGGGATAAGTGTTTTCTCCAAACAGATAAAAAATAAAACACTAAATGAATGGACAATGCCATGTACAACTAATGATGAATACATTTTTTTGAATAATTGTTGTGGCAAATACACTTGCATTTGTAGAAATTTAGAAAGACTTGCTTACAGTAGTGGGAAAAGGTCGGGTAGACATCCTTAAATACTCTTGGCAGACATTAAGTTTCCTTGAAGATAGCGTGCAAGGGACGGGACGCTCTGTACTTGATACGTAATACAGACTTTTCTCTCGATTATCGGACCTCCAATTTCTACAACATAATCACTTGTCAAAATAGATTGAATTTGAATTAATAATTGGAGCCCTATAAATTTTCTAGTTACTTGGCATTATCCATATTTTGAAATCATCATTAGGGATGTTTGATACAATGTTTCTTATCAAAACAACTGACATAATCCCTCTTTAAATTGAAAGAATTACCAAAACATTCTACGATAAGTTTTTTTTTCAATTTGATTATATTCACAACAATATTCCTGTAATTTCTACATCCTGATACTCGTACATAGTATAAGTACTCTCCCATCTCTAATGATATTAAAAGGAATCAGTGTAAATAAAAGTTTAATTTGATATAAAAATGATAAATTGCCCTTATTGAATGGAATATGAAGGAAAAATACAATAATATTATAGATTTAATGCAGATTCTCTCAAAATAGTCATTTTTTCAAGAGAGAGAATTGTTTTTATATATATTAGTGGTATTGGTATGTGCAAGCAATGACCACTAAATCCAAAACGGTCAAAAATATATGGTATTAAACCTTCCTCCAAATAATCATTTGGGAGACTGAATAGAACCTTTCGTAAAATACGTAAAATAAGTTTTTGAGAAATACTTTTTGGTAGTTATGCTGACCTGTTTTTCCAACTATCCGGACTCATAATTTTGCATTTTAAATAAAGTTTTGAATGTCTAAACGAAACAAAACGGCTCCATCCTGAGCAAATACTTTGGAAGCATACCTCGCAGAAAAGCGTGAGTTTGTCGTCGGGCAGAAGGCCGTTGGCTTCGTCGAGGAGGAAGTCTCTCCTGATAAACTTTTTAAAGCCCCAATCTTTCCCCTGCACAAAACGGTAAGCCCTCTGGCTTTCTGTGTGGTCATGAAGGGAAAACAAAAACCATCAGTTGTTGGGCACAAAAACAAAACAGAGTGAAGGATGGGAGTGCTCACCCATGGCTTTGGTCTCCTCCCCCTTAGCGTTGAGGATGGAGAACTTGAACTTGGCTCGCACCTCGGCCTTGGGACAGCTGACCAGCAGAAGGTAGAGGGACAGGTAATCTTTGCTCTCCTCGTCCAAGCCTTTGGGGTTGACACGCAAACACCTGCAAAGGAACCGATGGGGTCGGGGACGTAAAGCTCATGAAGAAAAATCCGGAGCCTTTTGGTCGGCTTACCATTTCAGCTTGTCATTTGCCCCGGAAGAGAAAGTGGAGCTCTTGATGACCTCGCCCATTTCCTCACGACAGAAGCTGAAGTTGTTGATGGTCCACATGTATGAGAATTTCACCACTTTAATCTGAAGCCCAAAAAACAAAAACAAAGAATGAATGACAGGAATATAAATGACGTTGTGGGAGCAAATCGAAATAGATTAGGGCGTGCAGAACTGGTGCCACCACTGCACGTCTGTATTAACACTGCAATAGTAAACACTGATACCAATAAATAAAGACACATGATATTTTAAACTTGAGTTTCAATTCCCCTGTTTCATTGTATGAACTCATTCAGTGCCATAGTACCGTAGTTTCCGCACTATGAGGCGCACCTAAAAGCCTTTATTTTTTTCAAAAGCTGACCATGCGCCTTATAATACAGTGCGCCTTATTTATGGATCAATATTAAGTCGCAAAGTCTTCCAACTAACTTGCAGCCGCCGACTAGATTTTCCCCCGAACGCCAAGTAGTCGGCGGTGTATGCTGGGATTTATTTACCGGCGTTTCATTGGCTAACCAATGTGTCAATCATCATTTGAATCGATCACTATTGGCTAAAGTTATTCGGAGGTCAAGGGGCGGATCCTTTTTATCATTTACAGGCTTCCATAGGCTTGAACGGCAAAACAAAGGCTGCAATTGGCCGAAAAAGATGTGTCAATCATCAGTTGAATCGATCACTATTGGCTAAAGTTATTCGGAAATCAAGGGGCGGGTCCTTTTTATCATTTACAGGCTGGCATAGGCTTAAGCGGCAAAACAAAGCCTGCAATTGGCCGAAAAAGATGAATGTGTATAGCACGTGGATGACAGCATACAGAAAGCATTTTTTACTATTCTGTATTTGTAAATATGTTATTATCCTGGATTTACTACACTCACGGATATAAGAGGACCATGGCTGCACATTATTATTGAACACAACGACTTCGGTGAGCTGCTCCGGCTATATATTTTCCCTGTATCTTGTTTCAGACTGAACTCGATGTTTCTGTGATAAGCGGTGCAGATAATGAATGGAATGGAGTGTCTATTTTTAAATTAAACTCAATTCCAAGTGTTTATTGTCATATGCACAGTAAAGTTGCGAGCGAAAAAGAAAATAGAAACTAAGGAATGTTTGGCATTTCTTGAATCCCAAGACTTTAACCTTCCGAATGATGAAACGATGCATTTGAGTGACATCGTACGGACACCGCATCCGCACGTGTTCTCGACACGTATTTGCGTCTTTGCAAGCTTTGGGAATGTTAAGGGGGTAATAAATTTGACTGAACTATCTGACTGTTTTGTCGACGTTCCCATTGTAGCGCCTTATAATTCGGTGCGTCTTATGTATGTCAAATATAGGACCAAAAACTATTTTTTCGGGGTGCGCCCTATAACCCGGTGCGCTTATAGTGCGGAAAATACGGTACATGAATAAGTTAATAGAAACCTTTTCCCAGAGTGCCAAAATGTAAAAGTGTTTTTTGTTTTACCTTTTAAAAAAAAAAATATAAAGCATTTGGTTCAGTTCATCATTAAGCATCAAGCCTTTGGGAATGATTTCAGCATGATAAATCACCATTATATGACAGGAGTCAGATCTTCTGTCCACACATCAAAGAAGCCCCCACTTCCAAGTCTTGCTTCCTGTATCCAGCAATTGAAGTGTGCAGGCAGCCCCGAATGGCAAGTAAAGGCAGTGTGGTCGGATAGTTAACCCTTCGAGATTTTTTCTTAAAAAAATGATCAAGTCATGTTTGGGGCAGAGAAGGACTATGTTTCGTGTATGTCTAAGGGGAACGCGATTTCCGTAGTGACCGAAATCAGATGATCAGATCCGCAGAAAAATCGGGTGCTGAAAACTTGCTAAGTTCATGCATAAGTTCAGTGTTCTTGCAATAAAATATTATTTTACAAAATCAAAGTGCTCTTGTGTTTATGGAAAGCATTATTTAGATGTTGGAGGGAATCACAACCAATGGTAAAAGCTAGAAACATACTTTTTTATATAATGAAAGACGAGGGTTCACTATTTCTTTTGACATAACCTATGCCTGTACAATTTCAAAGTCAAAACGGCAAAATTAGGCTGGTACTGGATTTTCCCATTTGAGGGTAGCGTCTCAATTCTGGGTCTCATGTTACTGGTTTGATGAGAGTATTTCATGGATAACATCTGCTTAAAAAGATGTAGCCTACCTGAGTGTAGCACCAGCTCTCAGCCACAGGTCCGCTGGACATTTCCGCCGGGGGAGGGGGACTCGGGACTCTTGACATCGCCTCCCGGAGCAAAGGTTTCGGCTTCAACAGATTAGGAATCCGTTGTTCCCGCTCCTCAAGGCTCCATGTGGGACCGCTGGTGAACGCCACAGACGGAACGTCGTCTGAGAACTACAAAGAAGAACACGATCCATCGAAAGTTCCACTTCCTTAAATATATCTAATAAAAGGATTGTGCAGTCTAACCCTCCTGTTGTGTTAAGAATAGGCACCACTAACTACTGTTAGCAGGTCAATTTCGACCTGGGGTCTAACTCAGTCCTCACCACCACAAAGAAAGGAGTATCGCTCTTGTATTTTGATTTTATGGCCCCCGAGACCCATCAGTTATTACATCTTATAACTTTGAAACAGGTAACTGGCTACCCAAACGCAAACTAAGTGTTCAGAGATAGTAGAATGTATTAAAAAAAACAGCATAATGACTTCAAATACCGTATATCAGGGGTCACCAACCTTTTTGAAACTGAGAGCTACTTCACGGTTACTGAATCATACGAAGGGCTACCAGTTTGATACGCTCTTCTGAAATAACAAATTTGCTCAGTTTGCCTTTAGTTATACATTATTTATAATGATTAGTAATACTCACCTATGTAAAGACACTGATCATGTTAATGATTTCTAACAATGATTATCAAAAATGACAACAAGGTGGGAAACAGATATCAATATTCAACACTTTATCTCTATTAATCACAGTATTTGTTACATTTTCAGATGATCACTTACATCACTACATTTTAGCAAAAAATATCCCATTTGCACAAGCCACTGACATGCCCTGTTAACAAATCATGAACTATGTTGCAACATGTTTCAAAAAGTTAACAATTATGTAATGTTAAACAAAATCAACTTACATATTTTTAAATATGTAATACATTTTTTATTTCACATTTTGAACTAATGGCCAAGTCTGTGTTATGTTTAACAAAATTATAACTTTTAAATGTCATGAACACACTTTTAAATTGAACACAATTCTTCAATATTTTAATTCAACTTTGCCATGGCACTACCATGTTGTCACTGACTACATCTGGTATCCGTCCTTGGTTAGTGGGAAGACTGGCATTGCATGCTGTTCACCAGTGTGTTGTAATCTGGTGTGTAACTTGACACTGCAACTGTGAGTGAGTCTCTCAGATGTGCATCAGTGAGGCGTGTTCTGTGTTTGTTTTTGATGAAGTTCATGTCAGAAAATGCTGATTCACAGAGATAGGTTGAGCCAAACAGGCTGGCAACCTTCATGGCTGCTGTGCATACTCCACTGTACTTCTCTGTGTCAACAAGGCGCCAAAAGTTTGGTGCAGCCTGGTAGGCTTTGAGATGGAGATCATTTTGCAATGTTATAATTTCAATCTCCACCTGTCCAGCATCCAAGTTGAACGTTGCACTTAACTGCTCAGCAAAGCATGTTGTGTCCCCATTCATGAAAGGGTTGGAAATGAAGAACACACATGGTTCAAGCTGATGAAGGTCACAAAACCTATTCTCAAACTCTTGCCCAAGTCTGTTTATTACTTCAATGTACTTTTCTGCCACTTTTTCAAATGTCTCAGATGCAGAAGCATTGTCTTTCAGCACTGACTGCACAGAGGGAAAGTGCAGAACTTTTTTTCTCTGTAAATCTGCAGAGAATGCATTCATTTTGGCTTTAAATGCATTTAAAGCACTTATCATATCGACAACAGTCTTACCTTTGCCTTGCAGCTGGCAGTTCAGGAGGTTTAATTTCCCAGTAATGTCCACCAAAAATGCAAGGTCAAGTGTCCACTCTGTGTCCTCTAGCAGTGAGACATCTTCGCCTTTGGACTGCATGAACTCTTTGATTTCACGCAAAAGAGACAAAAAACGATGCAAAACTCGTCCTCTGCTGAGCCATCTGATTTCTGTGTGTAGCAGTAGGTCCCCATATTCTGCTGACATCTCCTCTAATAGTACCTTGAAAATCCTGTGCTGCTTTGCTTTGGAGCGGATGTTGTTGATGATTTTCACAACGGGAGTCATCACGTGCCCAAAGCCGATCACTTTCGCACACAACGCCTGCTGGTGAATGATGCAATGGTAATGCAGAAATTTGGGGAAGTCTGGGTCACGTTTACAGTGAGCGATGAAACCTGTCTGTCGGCCGACCATAGCAGGAGCCCCGTCTGTTGTCACCGCTACCAGCTTTTCCAATGGCACCTTTTTCTGCACGAAAAACTCCTTCACCGTGTTATAAATGTCAACTCCTCTCGTAGTTGTCTTTAAGGGCAGTAGTGTCAGGAGTTCTTCTTTTGTGGAGAAATCATTAAACACCATCCGGATAAAAACCAATAACTGCGCTGTACTGCTGCTGTCCACGGACTCATCGCACTGGAGGCTAAACCACTTGCACTTCGCCAGATCCTGCTCCAACTGATCGACCAAGTTACTGGACATAGCTGATACTCGTCTTGCCATCGTAGATGCCCCCAGTTGGACGTCGGAAAGAGTGGAGATTAGGTCGCTTCCATTTTTCTCGTCTTTAAATACAGTGTTAGCAATTAATAACATCGCTTCTTTGACAACTTCTCCATCTGTAAATGCCTTTTTTTTCTTGATCAGAAAATGTGTAGCTCTAAACGAGGCTTCGGTTGCTTTTTGTGAGTTTTTGGCCGGCCTCGTAAAAAAAGACTGTTGCTTACCCAGAGCGGTCTTTAGCTCACGGGCTTTTTCTGCCCGTAGGGCGCTTGCAGGTGGATATTTATCATGGTAGCTTTTGTGACACGTATTGAAATGTCTCTCCACATTGTGCCGTTTTGCTGTCGCCACGGTCGTCCCGCAAATCAGACACACGCAGGTTTCTTTTACAGTCGTAAAAAAGAACTCCTCTTCCCATTCACTGTGAAAGAGATACGTTTTCTTTCTTTTTTCTGCCATGTTTTTGGGGTACGAAAGTGCATACAGCGCCCGCTAGCTTACTCTCCACATCCCACAAGCTCTACTTTACTGCCCATAGGTAAATATTGTGCGCGTTAACCTTAAAGTATTTTTAAGATAGTATTTTTTAAATCTATATACATACAAGTGTGATTAAAAAAATAATAGCAACAGAACAAAATTAATTTTTAGACGCAGCTCTCTATGAGATGTGCTATTTTTGGAACAGGCCCGCGGGCGACTCATGTGGTCCTTGCGGGCGACCGGGTGCCCGCGGGCACCGTGTTGGTGACACCTGCCGTATATACTCGCATATAAGCCAACATCACATATAAGTGACCCCCTAAAACCGTTTTAAAATAGCCACTTGCAAAATGAAATCCAAAATATAAATAAAGCATGTACCTAAACATCGATAATTATTTATGTAGTTAATAAAAATGAACATACTGGTAAAAAGCTATAATATAGAACCCTTTTTAACCATTTCCTCTACCTTTCAGCTGCGCTTCAATGGCAGACACTTGTACACCATTTTCGTATTTCGTTTATCGCTGTTGTCACCGTTTTCCAATGTTCTTTCCCTTAATACTAACTTTCTTGGGAACCATTACTATGGGTAGAAAAAGGAAATAAGACCAACAGGATCACAATAAAATGAGATCTGGTCCCTCTTAAATGCAGCAATTGATTGAATAGGTAGAAGAGATCGAGCAGGGAATTTATCGCCATCTATTGTTAAGGAGTGTAACTGACCCACTGTTTTTTCTTAAGTCATGTTTTTTTGTGATGTCTTTAAATCACAAGGAGTCTCAAAGGGCTGAACAAACCACAGATTATTGCAAACTACAGACTATTATGACACCATCCCCTGATCTAAAACCTACAATGACTGGTGGGCTATTTTCAAAACAGGTCCGTGAGCACCTCAGCTGTCCTTAGGGGGCACCCTGGTGTCTGCGGACACCACGTTGGAGACCCCTACGATAGATCATTTTACTAATTTGAGTATTTTTTTTCTTATGTTAAAACTAAAATCTGAAAATGTTTATTTTTTTCCCCAACACTCTAAAATAGTAATTTTAATGCCATCAGCAAAAATTATGCTCATTTACAAGGGAGAATGCTCAAAATTCATAAAATAATCTACTGTCAAGTCAAGTCATTTTTGTTTGTATAGCCCTTAATCACAAAGAGTCTCAAAGGGCTTCACAGGTTATTACACAGACTATTTTTTCAGACTATTATGACACCATCCCCTGATCTGGAACCAACATGAGGGCAAGGAAAAACTCAAAAAAACCTCAACATGAGGAAAATGAAGAAACCTTATTAGACATTTTGCTCCTTTAAAGCATTTTTCTAATCAAACGAAACCAAAATGAAAAAAAAAATGTTTTTGTACTAGGAAAGAGAAAAGTGGAAGAGCGATTATTTTAGAGAATAGTGAAACGGAGAAAAAAAATATATGTATAAATGTGTATCTTTTATATTATTCTTTTAAGACTACTAGAATTTAACAAAAATGATGTTCTGTCTTGTATATCAGACATTTAGCTCTTTTAAAGCATTTAAGGGAAAATATATAAAAAAAATATATGGTTAGAATTTAGAAAGGTTGTAGAGCTATTTAAAAAAAATAATGAAATAAGAAAATAGCATATTCATAAATGTGTATATAATCTATATACTTTATAAGAACAAATACTACAAATTAATAAAATGGCGTACAAAGCGGCATATCAGACATTGAGATCTTTTTAAGCATTTCTTCATGAAAATTAGTCAAATGTGATTTGAATTTAGAAAGGTTGTAGAGCAATTTTTAAAAAATTTAGAAATTAGGAAAGAAATTGTATATTTATAAATGTATATATTTTGTATACAATATACATAATGTATATTTTATAAGGATACTACAAATTAATAAAATGACGTACTGTCTGGAATATCAGACATTGAGCTCCGTTATAGTATTTCTTAAAGAACACCAAGATAATTTTTTTTCTGTTCTTTCAATTTTAAAAAGTTGAGCAGGATTTATTTAAAAAAAATCGTGAAAAGAAAAAAAATAGTTTATAAATGTATATATTGTGTAAGAAATGCAAATTAATAAAATAACGTACTGTCTGACATTATCAGACATTAGCTTCTTTAAAACGAGTTAAAAAAAATCAATAAATTACATTAATTTAGAAAAGTTGAAGAGCAATTATTAAAAAATACAGTGAAATATAATTACTAAAATTATAAAAATAATCTGCCGTATTGATTTTCACTTTGAAAATGAGCTTGAGTAACAAATGCAAATCAGTTCACCTGTGACAGTTAACTCTCATCCATATTTGAGAAGTCACATCTAGCAGGGAAAATAAAATTGAGCAGAATTAATAGAATAGGGCAAATCAATTCCACATTTATACATTTTAAAAGCAATAGTAGAAGAGACAAAATATTTGAAAATAAGCGTGCGCGCGCGTGCGCGTGTAGTGACAGTTAGCAGGTAGGCAACCTGCTACCACCAAGTAACATGTTCACATGAAAATAACCCCCCATTTTGGAAATATCTATCAATTCACCGTTAAAAGGAATAAAAAACAAAATAATGTCACTTTATTTAAAGACTGGAAAAGAGTCGGAAGTGTTGTTAGCACGCCCGCTAACTTCAATCAAACGAGCTAGCCGCTAGTTAGCCACCTAGCCAAGACGGGCGAAACACTTGGCAAATGGCACAAAGTGCAACTTTAAAACACGCCGCATTGACTTGGAGAGGGTTTTTTTCGAACCCTCAGTCTTTGGACTTGTCACATTTGAGTGTTATTAGACGACGGACTCACCTTTTGTTTTAGACTCGCTAGCTTTCCGGGCTCCTGTGTTGTTGTTAGCTATTAAGTAGAAGACCTGAAGCGTGTGACGTCACCGCAAGTACTGTGCTGGTTTTATGAATAAAACTCGATTTTTGCATCAGAAGTGAAGTTCGATGACGGTTTTACCACACGCCTTCGTACTATATTAGGCTGTAGTTAAAATAACCATTTTATAATCCGAGATTTTTTTTTCAGAAGGGGAAAAAAACACCTTTACTCATAAATAATCCCGATAGATCTCAATAGAATGAAAGGGCCTCGGACATAAACGTTACCGATGACACAACAACAAAGAACAAAGTAAGGCAGGGATGTCAAACTCATTTAAATTCGGGGTCCCATATGGTAGGGAAAAACACTCACGGGGCCGGATTGGTAGATGAAAAGAAAGGTGAGAAGAAAAAGTGGGAGAGATAGAGAGGGGAAAGATAAGTAGGGAAAGAGAGAAAAGATAGATAGATAGTTTAAGAAAGACTGAATGAAAGGGAGAAAGATAGCCAAAGTGAGAATAGAATGAGATAAAAGAAAGAGAAAAGAGAAGAGGGAAAGGGAGATAGAAAGAGAAAAAACAGAGATAGAGGCAAAGAGAAGAGAGAGATAGAAAAGGGTAGGAAACAAAACTGGAAAGGAAGAGGGATAAATAAAAAGAGAGAAAAGTGAGAAAGCAAGACAATAAAGACAGAAACTGGGGAAGATAGGAGATAAAAGAAAAATGACAGACAGAAAGACAAAGAGAGAAAAGAGCGATAAAGACATAGATAAGAGATAAAACGAGAGACAAATACAAGAGAAAGTTAGATTGACAAAAAGAGAAGAGAAAGGAAGGAAAAAAAAAAGAAACACAGTGAAAGAATGAGACAGAAAGAAAATGAGAAGAATAAGGGAGAGAGAGACAAAGAAGAGAGAACGGAAGAACAGAAGAAAGATAAAGAGGCAGGTAAAAACAGGGAAATTAATTAGACAGAGCAAGAAAGAGAAAGAAAAATAGAGCAGGAGCGAAAAGAGAGGGATAAAGAGAAGATGAGCGAGGGGGAGAGAATGGGAGAAAACAAAAAACAGAGAAAGAGAGAGAGAGAGAAAAAATAGAGTTTTATAATCAGAGATGTAAAGTAGCTTCTCTTTGGTCATGACAGGTTTAGGTTGCCCTGGCCAGCAGGGGGCCTCAGAGGTTCAAATCTGGAAATCCCAATTTTCACTCTTAAACTCTTTTCTTTTTATAAATCAACATCGAGATATAATTCACTTATTCCTCCTGCAGTACTGTGAAGAATATGGCAAATAAATACAGTGCCATTCATTTTATTTATTTTTCTACATCGACCCATGAAGGTTGGGTATGTCATTTAAGTAGAATATGTTCTCTATTAAGTATGTCTTGGCAATGCCTAAATTAATTCGCAGAGCCTTTATAATAGTTTTTCTCCCACGCCAATCTGCTTTTATCTTACTTGTTTCCAGAGCTCTTCGGGACTTTGCAATGAAGAGTGGTGGAGAGTGATTTCATACCCGTGCTCGTGGTTTTCTGTTAGTGTAGCATGAAAATGGTGTAAGTATACCCCGGGCTAAAATGAGTTTGGGCAGGGTTACTTTAACTGGATTACTTTCAATTGCTTTTGGATTACTCCAATACCAAATATGCTAATAAAAGACAAAAGAAACTAAACATGAATAAAATGAAAAAATTTTGTGCAGATTTGGGGAGTAACGGAACACATGGAACGGCAAAAATGATGTTGGCAAGCTGTTAGGATTGATTTTCATTATTTTTCTGTCGCATTTTTTGTTAGTTTTGCCGGAGATCAAAGCCAGGAGAGAAAGCTTACCACATGTTGGGAGTCATTTTATTCATATTTAGTTTTTGAGTTTGTATGATTCACTTACCTTTTCTCCATCCACCTGACCAAGGATGCATCCTTTTGTGTATTTCATACTGCAAAATTGTTCATAGTTCAGCAATGGAATTCATGATTTTAAGGAATACATATCTTGCATCAGAAGAACTTTATTGAAACATTTTTCAAAACTAGTTTTCATACTTTCACATGGTGACTCATTTATGCAATCATATACAAATAAGAGATTTCAGACAAAAAGAAACCTTAGCGTTTGTAGTTGTATTTCTTCATTTTTGGGACGACGACGTTCCCGCTTGTTGCGATGGGGATGAGGAGCTTGCGTTGTTCCATGCGGAGGTATTTTTCAATGAGGACTTCCACAGGTACCTCGTCATTAACATGACCCTGCCTGATGAATAGGAAACGTAGCGTGTTGGAGAAATATCAAACGGGGTTTGTACACCTTTCTCACGGCCAAATTCAAGCACTTTTTAAAGGGACAGCGTGTAATTTTTAGTGCCTCCTAGCCGTACAGCAAAACTTTATTTAAAAAAAAAAAACATTGATTTGGATAAAAGGCAAATACATGAACCGTAATACCAATGTTACCTTTTAAAATATTAATAGGTTGAGAAATTTGCATTTCCCTAAAAAGAACAGAATCCATACCTAGTAGTCGCTGCCATGTTTGTCTGGCATCTTGCTGCTCCGCTGTGCCCATTTGGCACTGGTTTTCGCTTGCCTTAGACAATACAGTGCCATCGAGTGGACTTTCAAAGACAAGTTTTCATTTTCTCCAATACCATTAAAATTAAAAAATCCGCTGTGAATCGGGTATTTTTGCAGAGCCACAAATATATGAAGAGGGGCTTTTTAGATCTTGAGTAAATCCCAAAATATATTTTTGAGGCAAATCTCTCCGCAAATAGATTTTAAGTAGAAATAACTTATATGTAGCTTACATTTTCAGTTGCAGGAAGTTCTTCCCATTATAATTTAGCACTGGGAAATGCAACCTTAATTTTTTTCCATGGCCCATAATTATTGTCCATAATCGATGCATAATCAATACGTATTTTATAGTGCCTTGTTTAGGTATACCGTGCACCTATCTTCTTGGGCACGACACGTAGATGCCGCTTCATAGGACAATGCGGTATAAAGTAATGCCACCTGCTGCCAATAACAAGGTAAAAAGAAATGCAATGGCAAAGCAAAGCCACCAGAGAGCAGTACCACTTTTAAGCAGACTTGTTGACAAACATCCGCAACAATTTGAAGCATTTACAAACACAAAATTCAAGCACATTCCAATTTATGAAAACAAATATCAAAATTCAAACATTTTCAAGGATTTAACATACATGTACGAACCCTGAAACAAACCGGAAGCTACCTTTTCAACAGCAGTACGGCGTCTTCCACCTCGATGGTTTTTCTACCGGCGTGGACAGCGAATGTCTCCAAGTCCTCAGCCATCCGGTCGAGGAATTCCTCAGTTCTAAAAGAGAAATGAAAGAATCAAAAGGTGGAAGTTGTGAAGCAACAAGTTATTCAACTCATTCGGTGCCATAATGTATCAATACGTTTTTAGAAACATGTAGGCGGCTCTGTATGGCAAGTATAGGTTTAGTAAAGCAGAGTGATCAGAGTAGCGAAAATAGGGCTAAGAACAGCTATTTAACCCCTCAAGCTTTTTTCCCTCTAAAAAAAATCATGATTGCGACAGAGAGGGATGATGTTTCGTGCACGTCCACAGGCATGCGATTGCCATGGTGACCGAAATTGGATAATCGGGTTCCCTGGAAACATCGGGCGCTAAAACATTTTGCTAAGTTCATGCATCGTTTAAGCATAAGTTCAGCGTCCTTGGGATAACATTTCATTTTGCAAAAGGAAAGTTCTTGTGTTTATGGAAAGCATTGTATTATTGGTATCAACGATCCCCCCACCCAAAAAGGCAGTGAAAGTGAAAGAAAAATACTATGAAATGAAAGATATGGATAGGTACAGACAGTTAACACTTCAGCAGGGTTATTTGCGTTCTAAAAAAATGCTGATTAATTCCCTTCGTCATTGTCGGGACATAGAGGGCTGACGTTTTGTGCACGTCTGCAGGAACGCAATCACCATGGTGACCGAAATGGTGTGATAAGGTCAGCGGAAACAACAGGCGCTGATGGGTTTTTGCAAAGTTCAGTGTTTTAATAAAAAAAAAAAATACTTTGAAAGAAAAGTGCCCGTGTGTTTATGAAAAGCATTGTTTAGATATATTGGAGGTATCACAAATGCATTTAAAAAACACTGACGTGAAAGTTGTGCTTGAAATGATTCCCTTCACAAAATGCTGTTTTTCTCAGAAATTTTCTTAGAAACGAGTATTTTCAAGATGTTCAACTAATACTTAACAACGTAAGATGATAGAAACATTCTCATTTATACTCCAACATGGGGGGATGAGGCTTTCTTTTGATATGCACTTAAGCCTATATAGCTACAAAACTACATTTTCTATAGGCTTTCACAAATGAGTCAAAAGGAAAAAAATTGGAATTTCAAAGAAAAGTCATGCATTGGATGAGTTAATATGGTTCTAACGTATATTTGTTCGAGTATTTGTAAGTACATACACGTCTCTAAGGACAGGGTAGACGTCCGCAGCAACTCTGGTTTTGGCAAAGTGTCGAAAGGTGCTCATCAGGTAGCTTTTAGGGAGACCAGCGTCCTGTTTTGCTGCTTTCCTTCCCTTCTGCCTCACCCGCTTGGGTTTGGGTGGAGGAACAACTGCAGCTGAAGAGCTGATTGCACATGAGGTATTATACATCAGACAAAAAAACTCAATACATTTACCGTATTGGCCTTCCAAAAACTGTCATATTGCCACATTTCAGGCTTCATACTTATAGTTGGGAGTGTGTAGTTTGAGGTGCCTTAAAAAGTTCAAGATTTTCTCTACTTGGTATGTGTTAACAATTCCCAAATGAGCTCAAAGAGCCCTTATGCTTTTTTTCCCCTGCGCTTATCTCTTTTTAACTTACTTTTAAGAGGCCTGTCGAGCAGGCCAATCACTTGTTACTCTGCCGCCATCTGTGGGCTTAGAGTAGTCATTGCAGCTTTAAGTTTTTAAATGCCGCACGCCACTTTCAATGCTAAAAACTGAAAATATTTTCTAAGAATCAACAACATGTGAGACACAATCGTGAACCAGAACCAAATTATTTCAACGTACTGTGTATTTACAAGGAAAAAAAACTAAGGAGTTGGTGTTGCAAAAATATTGTCCCCCTGTTCTCTCAGCTCAGCCAACTGACACCTGAAGTTTCCTGATGACTTCCGAGTTATCCAATGTCAACCTAAATGACTCAAAATGACAGAGTAGACCTGTGTGTCCCCAAGTGTCTGCTTCAATGCAACTGCTCTGTAATGGGCTAAGATGTCTGTTAAAGAAGACTGTAGAGAACAGACAGCATTATGAAGACCAAAGAACACACCAGTATCGGGATAAAATTGCGGAATAGTTCAAAGCAAAGATGTGATACAGGATTTTGCTACATTTACACACCTCCCAGAGCACTGTGCAAGCATTAATAACAAATGGAGAGCGCATAAAACAACTGCAAACCTACCAAGACCTGGCCGTCCCGCTAAACTTTCAGCCCAAACAAGGAGAAAACTAATCAGAGAGGCAACAAAGGGGCCCACAACCGCTTTGGATGACCTACAGGCATACATATCAAGGATGGGACAATTTGTGCGTTAGACAGTTAGTAGTCATACTCTGCATAAATCTGTCCTTAATGGAAGAATGGCGAGAACAGAGCCCTTGCTGAAAGAATGCCATAAAAGGACAATTCAGCGTTTAAAAGAAGCCACATGGGTGACACAAATAACATGTGGAACAAGGTGCTCTGGTCAGATGAGCCCAAAATGAAACCTTTTGGGCTGAATGCAAAGTGTTACATTTGGGGTTAGAGTAACACTGCACATTAGCCTGAAAACACAATTACCTCTGTCAAACATGGTTGTGGCAGCATCGTGCTCTGGGGTTGCTTTTCTCCAGCAAGGATTGGGAAGCTAGTTAGAGTTGATTAAAAAAAAAACTGGATCGAGCCAAATACAGAGTGATTCCGGGAGAAAACCTGTTAGGGTCTGCAAGAAACTTGAGAATCGGGCACCTTTTAACAGGACGACCCTAGATGTAAAGCAAAATCTACACTAAAAAGGTTTAGAACTAGAAATATAATGGTTTTAGAATGACCAAGCCAAAGTCTTCAATCATGTAGAGCATTTGTGGAGAGATCTGAAAAACTATCTCCATCAAACCTTATGGAACTGGAGCTGTTTAAGGAAAACGGGAAAACATTTTGTTTCAAAATGTGCAACCCTTACAGGCATACCCAAAAGGACTTGTGGCTGTGATTGCAACACAAGGGGGTTGTATCAAGTATTAAATCAAAGGGGGCAGATACTTTTGCAATGCCTACTTTAATGGTTTGCATCATATGAAATGCTAATATATATTTTTTTTTATCACGATTGCATAACACAGATTGTTAGAAATCATTTCAAGTTATTTATCGATAAGTTTAAAGCCTGAAATATGGCAATATGTCAAAAAGAAAGGGTGGCAATTTGCAGGGCACTGCATGTTATAGTGGAACTTGCCTGGCTTTAGTGTTTGAAAACGTGGGAGAGATTGAATAGGGGACTTGAAAAGTCTTCCTTTTCTCTTTCACAAACGCTGGAGTCTTTAGCTCTGCTCGAATCAAAACATTCATTATACCGAATGCATTATTCATCTCCACACATTAAATAGGAGCCTTACCTTCAGATACTTGCTCGTCGACTTCCTCCGACTGGTCTTCGTATTGAGCTGGATCCGAAACCTGGTCTGGCGCCACCTGTTCTGCCTGCTCTTCGCTACCGCTCAGCTCGAGAGGAAACAAATTCACATCTGCGGCATTGGGCTCTTGCGTGCTATGAGAAGATTCTTCCAGCGCAAGTCTTGACAAATCCTGGTCTCCGTCTTTGATACTAAGCCCAGTACCTTCAGAGAAGAGGTGGGCACTTATTTACAGGGTTAGGACACCTTTTAATGGCCAAATTCAAGCACTTTTTCAAGACTTTCAGAGCCAATTTTCCATTTTGTCCCAAGTGCCATTAAAAGATAGTGGTGATAGGAATGAGTGGAGAGGTGTTGTGAAAGGATAGTAGGATGTTTGGATGTGTGCTAAAGGATTGGCTATGATGTGGCAGGGGTAAACCAGTGAAAGCTGTCAGGCCCTGCTGTTGAACAGAAGAGTGTGTTGTGTCACCCTGACTCGCTTGCTCGTGTCCCGTTTCATCTGGAGGGATGAAAGCATGACCAACTTGGGTGCCGAGGTGCTTAACGTTGTTTGGGCTCTTGGGTTGGCCATGGTCCAAAAATCTTTGTGTGTTTTTTTAGCTACTTATTTCCTTTTTTATTTTCTTTATTTTCGTACATGTTGTCTCGCTGTCGGTTACCCCTCTTGAGTGATATGACCGGGGTAGATAGAATAGCCATTAAAAGAAGAGATCCAGCAATCAAATGAGCCCTAACCTTAGTTCCAAACGCTAACTCTTACCCAAACCTTATTTCGGAACGACAAATTCGATTTATAACCTTAATTTGCAGCCCAAACCCCGTTTCAGACCGTAACCCTAGCTCTAAACCAGGGGTCTCCAACATGGTGCCCCAGATGGCCAACTGAAATGCCCGTGGACCAGTTCTGAAAATAGCTTCCGGTGTTGGGATTTTTGTAGTTGTTGACTGAGTCTTTTGACCCCGACTTCCAATTATTAACCTGGTAATAACATTGTAACATAGTATTTACATGAGCAGTTGTTTTTATCCGAACTGCCTATTAAACTAGGTGCCATTTGCGTCAATTAGAAACAAAACATAGCTCTCAACTGAAAAAAGTCAGAGACCCCTGCTCTAAGCCTACTTTGGAATCCTGCATTAAGTTCAGAACCCTAATATGGAGCTCAAACTCTAGTTCCCAACACTAAACTACACCCAACTCTAGCCCCAACCCCATTTCAGACCCTAAGTTCAATTTAGGACCCCAATAACGACCCTAACCTTAATTTCGAACTCTATGGACCTAAAAAGGTGCATCTTATTTTGGAGCCCTAAAATAAGTTTCAAACCCTTAATTGAATAGCTAACCTAAGACACATGGCAACAATTTCAAGCATTTACAAGCAATTTACCAATAATAGGACTTTTCAAACCTTGAACACAAAATTTAAGCATTTTCAAGGATCTCAAGCATCTGAACAAACACTGTATTGAGAGTCAGTGGCTGCATTCAATTACAAATTTTACCAAGGGCCTGGAGACCCATCCAATTCATTTATGAATAAAAATACATGCAGACATCTACAAGTTGTATTTCTTTCAAAATATATTATTCTCATCAAATTGGTTTTAAAACAATTGCAAAGCAAAATACTTAGGTCCTTGTTTTAAGCACTTCATTTGGGATACTTTGTTTGTAGTATCAAGTCATTTGGGACACCCTTAAACACAAGAAGTCTCAAAGGGCTGCACAGACCAAACCACTGACTATTATTACACCATCCCTTGTATTTTTGTAGTATTTCTGCAGTCACATTTGTTTTGTAGTATTACTGTAGTTTTATTTTTGTAACATTTCAATTGTAGCATTTATTTTTCATTTTAACCCAATAAAAAAGGTACCGGCTATTTTTTACCCGAACGCCTAAAAAGGTGCATCCAAAGTGAAACAGAAGATGTACTTGAACCATTTGGAGTATCAGTATCGTTTCGGTCTCTTTTTAAAAGACAAAATTGGAGGTTTTCTCTTTTACAGTCAAAATATGTTTAGGTATTACTGGCACTAAATTATAGAAGATTGAATACACGGACCAAAAAAAAAAAAAAAAAAAGATTTTGTGTGCACACATCTCTATAAATCTTCCCGGAAAATAAATGTAGCAGGGTGGTGACACTCAATAACACAACTGGATTACAGCCCAAAGCCTTCTTGACATCCATCTCAAATTTGATATTACACATTTTCCTAAGTACATTTGCGCGACCCTTCTATTCTGGAATGCCTCAACATCCAAAAATGATCTTTGGCTCTAATGAAATATTTGTATATTTGCCATTGTTTGTCTTAAATACTCGCCATGAATGCAAATCCCATTTTATCATCTAACGTTTGGTATCATTGGAATCTGCGGACACTTGGCGTCCTAACCAGATATAACATGCTTTAAAGTTGTTCTGTAAACATTGAATTTCCCTCGACCATGACGGCCAAAGGGAGGCCGAAGGAATGGGAACCTTTTCATTTGATGCTCACCGTGCTCAATGGCATCGTCCCCTGCAACAGGAAGGATTGGAGTACGCTCGGATCGTCGCGCTAACAGACCAATGTGTCGTGCGTCGTCATCGCTTTCGTCCTCATCCTCTTCCCCTGCCTGAGATTCAGACACGCTTTTGCTTTGGGAGTCCATGTCTTCTTCCTGAGTGGGGTCTTGAACCATCTCTTCAGTTTGGGAATCATCAGCAATCTCTTCTTGCTGTTGCTTATCATCATCTTCAGCATCATCAACTTCTTCCTGTTGCATGTCATCTTCGGTCACATGAGTTTCTTCAGGTTTTTCAGAGGCGAGGTCTTCCGATGTCTTTTCAATCTCCTCCTCTTCCTCACATGTTGCCGCGAGGGCATCCTCAGCCATGTCTTCATTTTGAGAGTCCTCATCTTCAGATGTCTTTGCAGCCTCCTCCTCTTCCTCACATGATGCAGCGAGGGCATCTTCAGCCATGTCTTCATTTTGAGAGTCCTCATCTTCAGATGTCTTTGCAGCCTCCTCCTCTTCCTCACATGATGCCGCAAGGGCATCTTCAGCCATGTCATCATTTTGAGAGTCCTCATCTTCAGATGTCTTTGCAGCCTCCTCCTCTTCCTCTCGTTCGCATGTTCCATCTTTACCCATGTCCTCGATATGAGAGTCCACCGGAGGCCCCTCTTCTTCCTTCTGCCCGTCATCTTCCTGAGACTCGGATCCAGCTGCACCCGCCTTGCCGTCAGATTGCGGAAGCGGCTCCTCGTCCTCGCAATCGAAAGTGGTCCTCTTTCGACTCGCCTCGGGTTGCTCCTGCCCGTCTTGCTCCGGCAGCCACCCAAGCTGAGATGCCAGGACAGTGGACTTGTCCTGCGTGGCAACGATCGAGTGGTGGGGTAAAGCGTCCGCTTCCTGCTGAGCATAGAGGGCGGTGTTGCAATGGATAATGTCGGTGGTGACCTCGGTGACTGTCTCGCTGAGGCCAGGCTCCCTTTGTGCGTAGTTGCTCGTTCCTGTGAGGGGAAAAAGAAGAAACCGCACCAGAAAAACAATAGTTAGATATAGCTCGAGTAATGGTACTAGAAACTACTAGGCTTGCCACATTTTCTGGACAAAAAGGCGCACACAAAAACCCTAAATTGGACAGAAATTTGAACGGATTAGAGCGGGGGGCGGGAACCTATGGCTTGCGAACCATATGTGACTCTTTTTATGAGTACATCAGGCTTGGCGATCACTCATGTATTTGCTGTATAGTTACATGTAAAGCTGAATGGAGCACATGAGAGACAACTGAACATTTTTAAGGTTTGGATCTGTATATCTATATACATGGCAGTCTTAACTATAGTTAACAATCAACCTTTCATACCAACAGACCCCTTTTTAGCTGTACACTGCTAGAGAGTTATTTATATGGACGCTCATTAAACAATGTATGTTCACTGTTCAGACACTTTATGATGAAAAAAACCCACAGAGCAAACTGTAAAAACTCAAAACCACAAACAAACTACCCAGAGCAATTTGATTGGGTGAGCGGTAAGAACAGGCGGAGTTATACACACTCCTTCCCCTCGCCCAGCATAGTCTGCACCGAAAGTTAATACGTCAGTATCCACGTTTGTAGTATTCTGTGACATCTTTACATAAGAACTTTGCTTGCACTGTTTAAAAAACATTATTTAGGACAAAAAATGAGCTTCAACACTCTTTAGTAACTGCGAGAGTTAAACCAATTTTAATAAATGTATTATTTATATGGGACACAGGCTCTGGCATTATAATTATTTCATAGATTTTATCAAATCATCAAACGCATTTTTATACAATTACGATATAAAAATATATATGAGTGCACTCAGGAAAGATGTCGCTGACCAAAATTTCATCTTTGTATGAAACGGGAATCTAACCTGAATCCAAGCAGTGAGAGCGGCGAAACACAACCACTGGACCACAAGTGACACAGATGACATAAAAATAGGAATTAGATTGTATCTCATTATCACACTATTTTTACTCGCGGCGCCAAAAAGGAATTTTAGAGAATAAAGAAAAAATCTTCATGAAAGATAAACGCAAAAAAAGTGTGTTAATAAAATCCATTGCCTTTTCATTTGTCATTTGTAACACTGGTGGAATAGTGGTTACATTTTGGGGCTCTCACTGCATCGACCTGGGTGAATTTTCCACTGCATACAATGTTGCGCGACTTGTCAGCAAAAGTACGATAGTATACCCGCAAACCTCCGGTAGTAGCGCACACAAATAAATAGTATGTGCATTACCAATTGTACCCACCAGAATTTTGTGGTATGCAAGGCGCAGGTTTTAATTTCTGGCCAGTTTGGGATTTTTAGGTGTGGCTTATTAGTCTGGAAAATACAGTAAATGCATCTACAGTTAGTAACCATTTATGAAGGAGTCTTTTCATTTTAGATTTCCTTATATTACGTGATTTTTGGATGCAAACCTGTTATTGAGTGTGCCTTATTGTTCAGTGCACCTTATATATGAAAATTCCTCCACAAATTAATATTTGGGCCTTATAATCGGGTAATCCCTGTACCCCAAAGCTATTCGGGAGTAGAAGCACAGGTAAAAACTATATTATACAGCAGGAGTTTTCTATGTAATAGCAAAAGAAAAAAAATGTTTTTACATCACCATAATCTAGGTACATTTGCTCCACAGCATCACCAAACTCTTTTTCTGTGATTTTTCGACGGGAAACGTTCCTCTGCAGGTCTTTTCTTTCGGTCTGATCACGGACCAATGGCGTTTTTAAACTCAGGGACGTCATGCTGAAACACAGAATGGAACAAACAAAATAACATCATTGCAATGACACTTTCAAGGAGGACAGCGAGTTGCGTCGTCATACTTTGACAGAGAGAGCGATAAATCGTCCTGCGCCGATTCGTCCCCTTTGTTCTCACCATCTGTTAGCACAAAAATCCAAGTTAGACAATTAAACAATCTGTTTTTGTGCGTTTTGGGTAGTGCCAATAATATGCGGTGATTGGTGTATAATTTGACCATAACTATGCTTTACTTTTTAGCCCCAGGTATGCATCAAATCAGTGCTGTGATGTTAGAAAAAACTTCTATCCACAATTCTTTTTTTCTTCCCCCAGTTGGATGGAAAAAAAAAACACTATACAGTACAGTACAGTGTCAAGCAGGCGACCCGCGGGCCGGATCAGGTCCGCTAAGGGATTGAATCTGGCCCACGAGAAAGCTGAGAGAAGTGCAAGGGAAAACGGGCTGCAGGTTGAAATATGCCCACTTGATGTTGCCAAAGCCAGGTGCCTCTCACAAAGACACTGGACTTGTATTTATTTCTCTCTTTCTATTCCTCCCTTTTTCTCTCACGCTATCTCTCTTTCACTCTCACTGTTTTTCTCTTTCTGTTCCTCTTTGTCTCTTTCTTTGTGTCTTTTTACCTCATTTGGCTCCCTCTTCAGTTTTTCCTTTTCTCTATGTGTCTTTTGCTCTCCCCTTCTCTCTTTCCATTTCTCTTTGGATTTCTTTCTTTCCCCCGCGCTCACCATTTATCTTTGTATCTCTTTTGTTTCTCTCTTCTCTTCCTTTCTCTGTCCCACCCTCTTTCTTTCTCTCTCTCTAATGTACTAGTCCAGCCCCCAAGGGAATGTTTGTTTAATCGTATGCCCCCCCCTAGTTAAAATGACGTTGACACCCCTGCACTACAGTATACCGAATTATTTTACATGAAATCAATGCTATGTTTAATATCAAAAGATTTACAAAGCCATTACTATTCAAATAACAGTCACGACATTTTGTACATAAAAATGTAATCACCGTAATGTAACTGCATCCTATTGACTTCTTCATTAAAACGCTCTTCAGTGATGATTGGACGGTGAGAGACTCTCCTCCGCAGGCCTTTGCTCTCGCTCCGATCAACGACAAGAGGCGTCTTTAAACTGAGCGCAGTGTTGCTGGAAAAACAAATGTAAGAGATGATCTTGACCAGTAACAATGGCAACGTAAATGGGCAAAAATAGGGTGTCGTTATACTTTGACAAGGAGAGGGATGAATCCTCTTGGGTTGATACGTTGTCAGACTCTGTTTGCAAAACAAAGACTCTAGTCAGGCAAATGATCAGAAGAGTAACTGTAATGTTTCCGATTTACTCTGCCCTAAGCTATGTCTGATTTGCGGTCTCAATAAAACAAAAGACATCTCCATGAAACGATTCCTCAATTTACCTTCGAGTCTTTCTTTAAGACGCTTCTCAAAGGCTGTTACGTTGAGGCTGTGACGCGGTCTCTTCCTACTGAGGCCTTTTGCCACGCTCGCTGGCGCGCCGAACGTTACGTTGGTCAAATCAAACTCTAGCTTGGTGCTTGGAACATAAAAAATTATTATTATTAATACGCCTTTGTGAGGTTAAATGCGCAGATCGTCTACCTTGAACTGGTGCTGGCCTCTTCCGGAGGCGGTTCCACTGAAGAAGCTTGATCATGGACCACAGGCGACTTGACAGGCTCTTACAAAAGAACACGAGTTAATGCTGTTAGGTCTGGGTTCCATTATTGACAACATTCTGGCCATGTGTAATATTCTGCCGATGTGTGTAACCCAAGGCAATGTTCCCTCTGAGCTGCGTGTGTGCGCAATTGCGCACCGCCCAGAGCTTTTCTGCGCACAAGAAAATCTAGCCAGCTTACAAAAATCAGGGCTCAAAATTGCTCATTAAAAAGCGAATTAAGTCAAAGCTACAGTGCATGAAGGTAAAAATATACGGGTTTGCCTAACGCTGTGTTCTAAATGAGGTATTTCAAAGTCAATATAGAAGTAGAACGAAGTTGAGTAAAGTCAGTAGAGTTTTTCGAGAACCGGCTTCATCAGCTTGGCCCGGGTCCTAAACAGCTCTTCAGGTTGTTTTTGCTTCTTTAATCCCAACATGACCAAATATTATGTAAAATTGTGCACAAAATGACATAAAGGAAGGGGGGAATAGAACAAAAAAGAAAAAAATACCAAAATGAAAAAGTAGTGAAAAGCTGAGGAAAAAAAAGAAACAGAGAAAAAAGGAAAATTTCAGAAAAAAAGCCTGAAAGAAAAGAAACAAAGGAAAAAGGGAAATAGAGAACAAAAAGAAAAAGTAACAGCTAGTAAAAAAATAAACACAAGGAGAATTTTTTAAAAGGAATTTATTAAAAAGTAGAAAAAAAACAGGGAAAAAGAAGAAAGGTCTGTGTTGCATTCACATAATTTCCAATTCTATCAAGTCAATCTTGTTGCCAACATTGTACTTCCACTAAAAAAATGTGATTAAATACAGTTCTGTATCTTACAACCGACTCAATAAGCCCCCAAAAATGTTAGTATTATGCGACAAAAGATACCAGGAAAAAAAAGAAATGGAAATCTTGTGAAAGAATTGTAAAAACAAATGACGTTTGTTGGCCCTGCAACCTTTGCAGTGGTACATTAGTCAATTCATTCAAAAGTGAAAAATAGTTTTGCATTGCCGGAAAATGTAACGTGATGTCGAGTTTTGGACATGTTTGATAATGATTTAGTTGCCACACTTGTTGCTCACTGTTGTTTCAAGCTTTGCTCACCGACTTTGTGTGAACGCTCATACCCGTAAGGAAAATTACAGGGAACATTGACCCAAGGGTCAATATTTGTAGGATGCCATAATCACCTGTCTGCAGGATGTTCATGAGGATGTGCCTCGGCGTTTCTCCATCGTCCAACAGCGTAGAGGATGAGGCCGACTTGTTAGGAGTCCTTTTGGAGGCAGTTCCTTTTGCGGGCGGTCGGACGGGTCGGGTGATGCTCTGAAAATAAAAAAAAACTCAGTTGGAAAGTGCTCACAGCCACAGCTTCTCATGAGCGGCGTTTCTCTCACATCACGCAGCTTATTCCTCATACTGCGCCTTACGATGTCCTGTGGGGTTTGTGCAGATTCGTTTCGGGCTTTCGATCTGGGGCTGCGTCTTAAATTGCTATTCTGAGCACTGGAGACACTAGAAGTGAAGATGTGAGTTTAATCTAGGGTCAAAATGGGGAAACAGTACAAAAAGAAGGGGTGGGCAAACTTTTGAGCTTCAGGAGAACATTAGAATGATTAAAAGATGAAGAAATGAAACCGTTTTTATTCTGACCAATTTTTTATGTCAGTGGTTCTCGACTGGTCTGAGTTAAAGGACCCACCATGCCACCCTAATAACAAGCTACGACTGAAATCAATAAAAAATGTCCACTTCTCAAATGTATTAAATAAAAGGATTGTGCAGTTGAAACCGGAAAAGGTAGAATATACAGTATTGCTCTTTATCTTTCCAAAAACATAATGATCAGCAAAATCATGACAACTTTAACTACCGTATATGCAGACGCTGCCCTACTTACGAACGAGTTCCGTACGATCATTCGTAAGTTGCTTCAGTGCTATATTTTTATGTTTAAGGTATATATGAGTATGTTTAAGGTTTGTATAAAAAACCTGTACTCTTTTGTACGGAAAAAAATAAGCATTTCATAAAATAATATGCTCGATACAGAAAAATAAAGTTAAGTTTAACTTACTTTTGGAAGATACGCTTCAAGGAGGTCCTCCTCTTTGTTAGGAAAAAAGCGTTCAGACCATTTTCTCAACCACATCAAGCTTTCTTATTCCACTTTCATTTCAAAAGAAACTGTGTACCTCTCCTTTACACTTTCCACCAACTTTATTAAATGGATCGGGTGGATGCTGGGTGACCTCACACGGCGCCACCACACGCCGGTAGTGGTAGAAAGAGGCACTACAGTAATGTCCTCTACTCGGAAAAACGTGCACACAATACAAAATCTAACTTACAGCCATGTCCGGATATTTTTCGACATCCCGAAAAAAATTATCGTATCTATCGTTTTTCGTAAGTCGAATGGTCGTAAGTAGGGCAGCGTATGTACTCGAAAATAAGAGACCACCAAAAAATGCTTTAAAATAGCCACACTCAAATAAATATGGACTCAAAATACGGATAACATGTGAACCTAAACATTGATATGTAATTATTCTATAATTATATGTATGTCATAAAATATACTGATAGGAGCCTTAGCTCAGGAGGCAAAGCGCTCGTCTTTGGATCAAGCGATCGCAGGTTCGAATCCCAGCTCGTCCGTGTTACATGTCGAAGTGTCCTTGGGTAAGACATTGAACCCCTAATGCAGTGTTCTGGTTTGCCCGCGTCCCTGCGTCCCAGACGCATCATTTTTGCTGGGGACGCATTGTGTCAAATCAACGTGCGTCCCCGGGACGCAACCTTTTTGACACAAAATTGTCATTTTTACCCAATACTTTTTTTTTTTTAACAAAGATTTACCGCACTCAACTTTTCGTCAGGCAGATACACCATTGTTGTTTTGGTCTAGCAGTTCAGTTCGAGTTTTCGTCTGCACGCCGATCTCGGAAAACAAGATTACGTCATTGTTGTAGTGGAAGTCCGTCTCTATTTAGAGAACCAGCTTTTTCGGCTCAACTCATTAAAGAGAGCCGGCTCTCAAACGGCTCACTTGCTTTGATGCATTATATTACGAATGATGATGTTGTATAAATAAGTTAAGAAAAAAAGGAAGTATAAAAGGAGAAAATGAAAAAAACAGGTTTGTGGTGATCCCTTTAATCCGTATATTACCAACAATAATCTAATGCAGAAAATGAATTAATAATTTGAATAAGAAAATGTATTATTCTACTTAATTATATTTGCATGTATTTTTTCCTTCTACAGTTAACGTCCAAGCTACTTCATTTTGAACTTTTTTTTAATAATAAACCTCATTCATGTCGAGCAACTCAGTGTCTCACAACAAAATGTTCATTGACAATATATGATAAGGAAACACATGTACAATTTAACATATTGAACTACATAAACACGTTTGAAAAAAAATATAGTGTAAGATTTTTTTTGTGTTTTGTAAGGGAAAATATGACAGTTTGTAAGTGCATGGAGCCGTGGAGGTTGACAGGTATGAGTATGCCCCCGAAAAAAACTGAAAACAGGTGAAAATCAACACAAAATTGGTAATTTCTTCAGTGTCAGTAATAAGTCGAAACATAATGCAGAAAGTGATAACAACGGCAATAATTCCGGCAGGAAAAAAACGGCAGATAAATTCTTCGGAAGATCGCGGAGGCAAGGAAAACACGTGTGTTGAAGCCAACGATTTGATGAAAGAAAATAAACAAAAGAATATAGATTAATGTAATTATTTCAGCAATATTATTTTGTATCATGTAAAATATTGTTGTGTACTGAAAAATCTTGAAGTGATAACTGATTTGTATTACCAATAAACTGTGATGATTAAAACTGAATGAATATATAGATTTATTTATATATTTGTCGCCGATTTACAATTTTAACTTCGATAACATTAAATTTTTGGGAGCCATAGATCTCTGTTGGGACCCATAGATTTTTGAGCATGCGAGTCCCCGGGACCCATCACTTTTCACAGCTCAAATGAACACTGCTAATGTCCCCTATAAGCAGGTTGGCGCCTTGCATGGCTGCATGGCCGCTATTGGTGTGTGAGTGTGTGTGTGAATGGGTGAAATGTGAAGCACATTGTAAAGCACTTTGGAAAGTCTTCATTGACTTGAAAAGCGCTATATAAATGCAGATCATTTCATTTCATTATCAAATAGGGACACAAAAAGAGAAATAAAGAGTAAGAATAAGAGGCAACTGTTATATCCGTCATTTCTTCTTCTTCGCATAATTCCTGCGACCCACTAACAACGGGTCCGCGTCCCCCTTTTGGGTCAGGAGCCACCAGTTGAGAAACAATGATTCATATCACCCATTTATAGGAAACTTAATTAAAATTGTTTATCATGCGAGTAAATTATAAGAAGAATATTTGTCCTTACCCTGGATTGACAGGAGTCCTGTTTGGCTCAGTTTTGAGAAAATGTTTGAAAAGCTCTCGAGCAGACATGTCCTCCGTCGCGTCCATGTCAACGGACATGGACGCTTTCTCTTTTGATGTCATTTGGTTTCTATACCAGTATGTTTGGAAAAACACACAATAAACTTTATAGTACCCTAAATACTTTCAGTAATTAACCAACTCACTGACGTAGCTTCTTATTTGTATATCGCCCATTTTGTTTAACGGACGTTGACATTTGGAATCCCGCGTTACTTTTGAGTAAGTCTCGCGAGGTTTGACGGCACTTCTTCCGCTTTCTGGTATCAATGATTTACCGTATCTTATCTTTTCTTTTTTGTGTGTTGAATATTTAATTTTGATAAACACTCCCCATGTCTAAAACATTTATAAGAATTTCTCACGGGTATTTAATCAAACAAGTAATTTTTGTAGCGTGTGGTTTTAAAGACATTCGTCGCCCTACTGACGTCATTCAGTCGCGTCTCACATTTTCCGCCTACATGATTATTATGTTATTATTATTAATCGTAATAATTATGCTAATTTGTATTAATAGATTTATTTACTTCCTCTTTTTTTCGCTGTATTTTTTCAGCACTTTCTGTTCGCTTAAACTTTGTATTGTTTGGCTATTTCATGGCGATTTTGCCTGGAATGATTCAATAAAAAGCATGAACATTATTTACCATAAAGTACATACATTTTTAGATTTACGTATTTGAAATGTGTTTTAACATTTTATATGTGTTTTTCCGTCAAATATGATAGTTGTATATTTTCTTCTCACTCATGAATTTAAACTTAAATGTGTCTCATTCAGGATTCGATAATCTCAACACTGACATCGTGCGGCTTGAATATGAATTGCAGCTACATATCAACATCAACAACACAGTAATTCTAACTGGTATCTTAATGTCATATTTTACTTTCTTGGTTTTATGAAATACCATCTTAAAGGTACTGTGTGTAATATGTGACGACTAGACGTCTCTGTAGGATGTTGGTGTTTGACTGAAAACGAGTGCTAAATGCACACGGAAGAATACTAACTACGGAAGAATACTAACTACGGTGGCTCAAGGCGAACAAAACACGTTATATTGTTCTCACTTTTTAAATACGTTTTCACAAAAAATGAGAGGAAACAAGGAAGAAAATGGGGGAAGGAAGATAAAATAGACTAATCAAAGAGAAAAAAGACAAACGCATAGAAGAAAACGGGAAAAGAAAGAAAAATATGAAAGGCGCAAAATGATTTAAAAAGGGGAAAAGAAGTCATGTAACAAAAACAAAAATGATCTCAAAATAGAACATTATTTTTACTACATTTTATTTTACTTTTTCTGTATTTGTGGAAAAAATAAATAGTTAAATGACGTGCAAAAAAAGGGGAAAAAAAGACAGGTTTTGAGGGTAGCCTTGGCAGCAAGATGGCGGCCAATCAAGTCAGCTATCTGAGTGAATAACAAGATGGTTAGATCGACTCATTTAATTTGGTTGCTATGACGTTTCTACGGTAACATTTTAATGTTTATTTTGGGTTATTTAAGAGTATTGGGTTTTACAGATACAGCCGTACCTCTACTTACGAATGTGTACCTCCAAAACTTTCAAGGTACCTGAATGGGAAAATATTGCCTCAAGGTACAAAGGCGTTTCAGGATACAAAGTCAAAAACACAGTACGTGCCGACTTTTGCCGGTTTGAGAGTTCTACCTGGCAATGCGTATGCGTGAATCCCAGCATGCTCTTCGTATCCCCTTCCCGCTCTGTGCACACCTGGCAACTCGGTGCATATTCGTGTCCCTGGTTAAAATTTAAATATAAAGGAATCTTCGTAATATTTCCTTTATTCTTTGTTTTGTTTTTTACATGACTTGCCTCTAATTTGAACATGTTTTATGTTCTGACGCGCCAATATGTACCACGGACAGACTGAGGAGATCTTTTCTTCCTCATGCCATGAGGCTCTTTAACTCCACCCGGGGGAGTAAAGGCCCACATTAAACCACACCCCCTACATTGCATATTACCTAACAGTCTCGGGAAATAGTCAATAACTGCGGTCACTGTCTTGTACCACGGACAGACTGAAAAGATATTTTCTTCCTCATGCCATGAGGCTCTTTAACTCCACCCGGCGGAGTAAAGGCCCACATTAAACCACACCCCCTACATTGCATATTACCTAACAGTCCCGGGAAATAGCCAATAACTGCTGTCACTGTCTTGTACCACGGACAGACTGAAAAGAGATTTTCTTCCTCATGCCATGAGGCTCTTTAACTCCACCCGGCGGAGTAAAGGCCCACATTAAACCACACCCCCTACATTGCATATTACCTAACAGTCCCGGGAAATAGTCAATAACTGCTGTCACTGTCTTGTACCACGGACAGACTGAAAAGATCTTTTCTTCCTCATGCCATGAGGCTCTTTAACTCCACCCGGCGGAGTAAAGGCCCACATTAAACCACACCCCCTACATTGCATATTACCTAACAGTCTCGGGAAATAGTCAATAACTGCTGTCACTGTCTTGTACCACGGACAGACTGAGAATAAAGTATCTATCTATCTATCTTTTATGATTTATCAAAAAAAAAACATAGTTTGACGGGGTTTGGAACGGATTAGCACATTTCCATTCAAAAAGCGTCTCTACTTACAAATGTTTCAGGTTACAAAGCTACTCCATAACGGATTACGTTTGTAAGTAGAGGTACCACTGAACATTTTTCCAACAAATTGTATATTTTCTTTAAAACTCCCAACAAGGTTTTGTTCCTCTTTCTCGTGAAAATAAATATTCCGAATCCGAGGATGATTTCATCAAGTTTAATATTTGAAAACACAATAAAGCTCTGAATAATATTCATGCAGCGAAGCGGACGCTTCCCCGTTTTCTTTTACGGTTATCGAGAAACTTTCTTTCGTAGGATCGGCGACAGCGGCGAGACGTCCCCAGACGGTGTTAGAAATCGGGCCGGTCCTTCTTCAACTTGGAGTAGTCCGTGTTTATTGCGAAAAGCTGCAAAAAAAAAAGGAAAGAGCGAGATGAACTTTGAGGCGAGATAAGAGAGAAGCAAAAGGATTCATCGGGTGTCATAAAATGGCTGCCGCTTTCTATGAAAAGGAGGGGACGATACGTGGAAATGAGGATACTCGTGGGAGGGAAATTCGAGGTTTTGGTGATGGGGTTCCAAAATGGGGCCAGGGGCCTCGTTTTGGAGACCTAGGCGATTTTTGTCACCCGTGAATAAATATCCATTTCGATTTGCTTTTGAAACCTTCACAATGAATGATAGAGCGTATATTAGGACCCTGTCTTAAGCACAATTTGATATTTAGTTTTCTCGTTTTGATTTTGTAGTATTATTGCAGTCAGATTTTTGGAGTATTTCTGTAGTATTTTTTGTAGTTTTATTGTAGTTTTTGGGGTATTTCAATGGCTGTTTTTTGTAGTATTTTTGTTGTATTTTTTGTAGTATTTTTCTAGTTTTACTCTAGGGTTTTTGGTGTTTCAATAGCATTTTTTGTAGTATTTCTGTAGTATTTTTGTTGTATTTTTTGTAATTTTATTGTAGTTGTTTCAATATTTCAATAGCAGTTATTTTTAGTATTTCTGTATTATTTTTGTTGTATTCTTTTTGTAGTTTTACTGTAGTTTTTTGGGGTATTTCAACAACTATTTTTTGTATTTTTTTGTAGTACTTTTCTAGTTTTACTGTAGGGTTTTTTGTACTTCAATAGCTTTTTTTGTAGTATTTCTCTAGTAGTTTTGTTGTATTTTTTGTAGTTTTACTGTAGTTTTTTGGGGTATTTCAATAGCTGTTTTTTGTAGTATTTCTGTATTATTTTTGTTGTATTTTTTGTAGTTTTACTGTAGTTTTTGGGGTATTTCAATAGCTGTTTTTTGTAGTATTTTTGTTGTATTTTTCTCTAACTTTTTGTAGTATTTTTATAGTTTTACTGTAGTTTTTTTTTGGTATTTTAACAGCTATTTTTTGTAATTTTTTGTAGTATTTTTCTAGTTTTACTGTAGGGTTTTTTGGTATTTCAATAGCATTTTTTGTAGTATTTCTGTAGTATTTCTGTAGTATTTTTGGTAGTTTTACTGTAGTTGTTTTGGTATTTCAATAGCAGTTTTTTTAGTATTTCTGTATTATTTTTGTTGTATTTTTTGTAGTTTTATTGTAGTTTTTTGGGGTATTTCAATGGCTGTTTTTTGTAGTATTTTTGTTGTATTTTTTGTAGTATTGTTCTAGTTTTACTCTAGGGTTTTGGGTGTTTCAATAGCATTTTTTTGTTGTATTTCTGTAGTATTTTTGTTGTGTTTTTTATAGTTTTATTGTAGTTGTTTTGGTCAATAGCAGTTTTTTTGTAGTATTTCTGTATTATTTTTGTTGTATTTTCTTTTAGTTTTTGGGGTATTTCAATAGCTATTTTTTGTATTTTTTTGTATTATTTTTGTAGTTTTACTGTAGGGTTTTTGGTATTTCAATAGCATTTTTTGTAGTATTTCTGTAGTATTTTTGGTAGTTTTGGCATTTCAATAGCATTTTTTTGTAGTATTTTTGTTGTATTTTTTGTAGTTTTTGGGGGTATTTCAATAGCTGTTTTTGTAGTATTTTTCTAGTTTTACTGTAGGTTTTTTGGTATTTCAATAGCATTTTTGTGTTGTATTTCTGTTGTATTTTTACTGTAGTTGTTTTGGTATTTAAATAGCAGTTTTTTGTAGTATTTTTTGTATTTTTTTGTAGTATTTTTCTAGTTTTATAGTAGGGTTTTTTGGTATTTCAATAGAATCTTTTTGGTAGTATTTCTGTAGTATTTTTGTTGTATTTTTTGTAGTTTTACTGTAGTTGTTTTGGTATTTCAATGGCAGTTTTTTGTAGTATGTCTTTAGTATTTCCACCGATTTTTGTTGTATTTTTGTAGCTTTTTGGGTATTTCAATAACAGTTTTTCTGTAGTATTTCTGTCATATTTTAGTTGTATTTTTTGTAGTATCTTTGTAATTTTAATGTAGTTGCTTTGGTATTTCAAAAGCAGTTTTTGTAGTATTTTTGGTAGTTTTACTGTAGGTTTTTTGGTATTTCAAAAGCAGTTTTTGTAGTATTTCTGTAGTATTTCTGTTGTATTTTTTTTAGTTTAATGTAGTTGTTTTGGTATTTCAATAGCAGTAAATATGAATCAAATGACTCAATTTTGTGCAGGCTTGGAGAGTAACGGAATACATGGAACGGCAAAAATGATGTTTGGATTGATTTTCATTTTGTTTCTGTGGCATTTGATGTCCGTTTTGCCGGAGATCAAAGAGATCAAAGCCAGGAGAGAAGGCTTACCGCATGTTGCGAGTCATCATTTGATTCCTATTGAGTTTCTTTTGTCTTTTATTAGCATATTTGGTATTGGAGTCATCCAAAAGTCATTGAAAGTAATCCAGCTAAAGTAACCCTACCCTGGCGGTAACATATATATTGCAGAGGTAGCTTTTATGGAGTTCCAATCACTTTGAATTGTTTTTTTGGGGTGGAAAAGGAGAAAATCATGTAACACAGGGGTGTCAAACTCATTTTAACTCGGGGGCCACACGATAGAACAAAAATTCTGTTGGGGGCCGGACTAGTAGATTAAAGAGAAGGGAAAAGAAAAGAAAGAAAGAGAGAGAACGAGAAAGAGAAAAAGATAGAGAAAGAGAGGAAGAAAGAAGAGAAAGAAAGAAGAGAAAGAAAGAAAGAAGAGAATGAAAGAAGCGAAAGAAAGAAAAGAAAGAAAGAAGAGAAAGAAAAAGGAGAAAGAAAGAAGATAAAGAAGATAAAGAAAAGAAAAAAGAGAAAGAAAAGAAAGAAGAGAAAGAAAGAAGCAAAAGAAGAGAAAGAAAAGAAAAAAAAGAGAAAGAAAGAAGAGAAAGAAAGAAGAGAAAGAAAGAAGAGAAAGAAGAGAAAGAGAGAAAGAAAGAAAAGAAAGAAAAGAAAGAAAAGAAAGAAAAGAAAGAAGAGAAAGAAAAAAGAGAAAGAAAGAAGAGAAAGGAAGAGAGAGAGAAATAAATACAAGTACAGTGCCTTTGTGAGAGGCACCTGGTTTTGTCAACATCATGTTGACATATTTCAACCTGCAGCTTGTTATTCTCTCGCGCTTCTCTGAGTCTTGTCTGGCGGGCCGGATTCAATCCCTTAGCGGGCCTGATCTGGCCCGCGGGCCGCCTCTTTGACACCTGTGATGTAACAGAATGCTCAAGAGTCCTTCTTACCTTGTACTGGTGAGTGGGATCTAGTTTGTTCCACGGCTCGGGGTTGTTTGTTCGATCCCAACTAGCGAACAGAGACGGTTCGATTTGGAATATTTCCTTCTAGGAAGAAGAGGATGATTTCGGATCACGCCCACTTACCAGACCTGCGGGCTTTTCAGCGCCAGTCGGCCGAGGTAGAGGATGCTCATGGTGGCGCCACCGCCGATGAAGATGAACAAGGGGATGAGCTGGGTGAGGGAGACAAGCCGTTAGACCACCTATGTCAAACTCCCGGCCCGCGGGCCACGTCCGGCCCGCCGTGTCATCGTATCCGGCCCGCAAGACCATTTTACATTATTGTTATTAATAACCCGTCAATATGAACAACACAGTCTCATCGGTACCTATTCTTTCATATATGACGTATATTATACTATATACCAGGGGTGTCAAACATGCGGCCCGCGGGCCAGATCAGGCCCGCTAAGGGATCGAACCCGGCCCACGAGACGACGCTCAGAGAAGCGCAAGAGAAAAACCAGCTGCAGGCCTATATATGTCCACTTGATGTTGCCAAAGCCAGGTGCCTCTCACAAAGACGGTGTACTTGTATTTCTTTCTTTTTCTCCCTCTCTCTCTATCTCTCTCTCTCTCTCTTTTCCTCCCTTTTTCTCACTCTTTGTGTCTCTTTCACTTTCTGTGTCTTTTTCTCTTTCTTTGTTTCTCTTTGTCTCTTTCTCTGTGTCTTTTTACCTTCTTTTGCTCTCTCTTCCATTTTTCATTTTCTCTTTTTTGCTCTCTCCTGCGTTCCCCTTCTCTCCTTCTCCCATTCTCTCTTCTCTCCTTCCCTCTATCTCTCTTTTTATTTCTCTTTGGATATTATTCTCTCTCACTATTTGTCTTTATATATTTTTTGTTTCTCACATTCTCTCTCGCTCTCTCTTCTCTCTTTCCCTTTCTCTCTTTCATTGTCCCACCCTCTCTCTTTTTCTCTACTTTGCTTTGTCTTATTTCTTTCTTTTTCTTTCTTTCCAATATACTAGTCCGGCCCACGAGAGAATGTTTGTTCTATCGTGTGGCCCCCGAGGTAAAATGAGTTTGACACCCCTGCTATATACTATACAGTGCAACCTCGGTTTTCGAACAAATCGGGGTCCGACCAAAAATTTCGGGAAATTCTTGCTTTGCTGTTCGGTCAAAAATTCGGAGTTTGAACGCCGGTAATGCGTGAGTGCGTACGCTAGGGTGCCGTGCTGAGCGGCGAACGGGTGTTTTAGCTCCTTTTTATGCCTCCGAAGAAAGTCGGCGCAAGCGGCAAAGTTGCTACAGGTGAAAAAAGAAAAGTAGTGCGTGCAACTATTGCATTTAAGGAAGAAATAATAGCAAAATATGAAGGAGGTGTGCGAATGTCTGATCTGGCTAGGGAATACAGCATGGCTAAATCTACGATCAATACGATACTAAAGAATAAGGAGTCTGTGAAATCTAGTGATGTGGCTAAGGGAGTGAGTGCTATAAGCAAGCAACAGCCGTCCACCTGCGCCTTCTGCTGACCACCACAAAGGTAAGAAATCCTAGCCATAATTCTTTTCTTTATCCTTTTTTTTTTTATTTTTACATGTTCATGTTAACCTAATTTAACAACTGGAAGTGGCATCGAACCGCGAGATGACGAACTGCTGCGCTAAAATTCTGACGAAGACATCGTTAATCTTATCTATCCTGGCTGACGTTCAAAGAAACTGTGAGGGTCAGATGTATCGACATTTTGTTCTGTATACACGTGTACAAGAATGACAATAAAGTAAATCTGAATCTGAATCTTTCGTACAGAAGATTACGATAACGCGAACGTACGATTAGCCCGAGTTAGCTTTATGTGGGTGTTGGAATGGAGCCCAGCTTTCAGGGTGTTGGAACGGAGCCTCCTATCCAATGAACCGCTCACCACTTGTTGTGGAGACCCGGGTGCTAAATGACTTGTAAACGAACTGATTTTTTTATTATTACACGTTCATGTTAGCGTAATCTTTCGTACAAAAGATTACGATAACGCGGACGTACGATTAGCCTGGGTTAGCTTTATGTTTACGTTAAACATTCAAGGTAAACATTCAGGGTGTTGGAACGGATTAAAACGATTTACATTATTTTTAATGGAAAAAATGATTTCGGTGATCGAACAAATCGGTTTTCGAACAGGGTTCTGGAATGGATTATGGTCGAGAACCGTGGTTCCACTGTACTATATACCAGGGGTCGGGAACCTTTGGCTTGCGAGCCAGATATGGCTCTTTCTACGGGTACCTATGGCTCAGAGACAAATTCAATTTGCATGCAAATTTTCTCCATCTTGTTCAAAACTCGCGCCATAAATCCTGTTCAAATTCACGCAAAGCCAAACCAAAGCTGAACTACAAAGCAGTACTTTTCAGAATATACAGGGCACGTTTTCACTACGATTTACAGTCAAGGTGTTACACCAAAAAACCTCGATTTGGCTGTACAACGCTAAAGAATCCTTTATATAAAAGTTCACTATATAATCTGTGTTCAGTGGTCAGATACTTTTTGATGAATCCACGGAACAAACTGTAAATACGCCAAAACACCGGAAAGAACTTTAAAGTTATTTGATTGGGTGAGGGGGAGGGATGGGTGGAGCTATGTAAAAAGTGCAAGCACTCCCTCCCATCTCTCGCCCTACTCCGTCTGCGCCAAAGGTAAGCGCGTCAGTGTTGTGACGTTTTTACAAAATAATTTGTGGAGCATTTTCATATTTCTACTTTTGACAGGAAATATATTAAGGAGAGCAAAACGTTTTTTTTTTATTACATATACATTGACATTGGAGCAAAGGAATTTGAATGTTATTTTAATGTTAAGTTGTTTAGGTTCTATGTTGTATCATTTTACAAGATATTTTTCATTTAGAGCAAAATAATAAATACTGTATAAGTGATTTAAGGTTTAAATGGAATATTCTTGTCTGTTTTTATTCATATTTATATTATTAAAAGGAGGGTGTGAAAAGAAGCCCGACACCGGGTTTGAATTCGGCCCGCGGGGTAAAGCTGAGAAGCACGGGAAAGGGAAAAAAAAAAAAGTGCAGTTTTAAATACGGCCGCTTGATGTCGCCAAAGCTAGGTGACACACTACCAAAACAAACGTAGTTGTTTATTTGCTTTCTCTCATATCTTTCGTTTTTTACTGTTTCTCTCCCTCTCCTTTTTGTTTCTCGCAGTCTCTTTTGTTCATTTATTTTTCTACCTTTTCTCTTCTCTTTTTATTGTCTTCCGATTTCAAACTTACTCTATTTCCTTCTCTTTTGGTCTTTTTCTCTCTATTTCTTTAAGTTTTTCAGTTACTATCTTTATTTTCTCTCTTTTTCTTTCTCGTTCTCTTGCCTTTTTTCCTTTCCTTTTCTACCCCTTTCTCTATTTTTAATCCCTCTCTTTTTTCTCTTTTGATTTTTCTCTCTTTTTAATCTCTCTTTTACTCTTTGCTTTTTATTATCTCTCGATTTCAAATTTAATCTTTCGATTTCTTTCTCTTTTGGTATTTTTCTCTCTATTTTTTTTAAGTCTTTCTGTTTTTATCTTTTTATTTTTCTCTCTTTTTCTTTATTTCTCTCTCTCAGTGTTTTTTCCTTCCCCCGTTTCTACCTCTTTATCTTTTATTCCCTCCGTCTTCTCTTCTCTTCCTCTCCATCTCTTATCTTTCTTATTTGACCTCTCTTTTTCCTTCCCTTTTCTGTTATATCAATCTCTTTCTCTCTTTTTTTTTCTTTTGATTTACTTTTCTTTACATCTTTCCGTTTTCCTCATTTTATTTCTTTCTTTTTCTCTCTCCTGTCCGTCTCTCACTGTCTCTTTTTTCCTTCTTTCTTTCTACCTCTTTCTCTTTTTTAATCCCTCTTTTCTCTTCTATTTTTCCCGCTTTCAATTTACTTTCTTTACCTCTTTCTCTCTTCACTTTTTTATGATCTCTCTCTCTGTATCTCAAACTTTTTCATTTTTATTTTGATCTTTCTCTCACTTTTATTTATTTCTTCGTTTTTTTCTTCATGTATCCATTTCACTCTTTTTCTTTATTTTTGTTTCTTTTCATCTTTCCTTTTCTCTTCTCCCTTCCTACCTTTCCCCACCCTCCTCTCCTTCTCCTTATATTTCCTGTTCCTTCTTTATTTCTCTTAAAACTAGTCCAGCCCCCCCCCCATGTTAAAATAAATTCACCCCTGGTGTAAAACTACTGAACAGGAGTGCTAAAAAGCACAAGGAAGAATACAAACTATGTGAACCCAAACTGACCATACTGCACCATTCCTTTTTTTTAGCCTTTCGTGAGGATTTTGTTTTTATGGGTACCCGTAGCAGCAAGATGGCAGACAATTATGTCAGCTCACTAGAGGTGAGCCTCATGTTATGCAAAAATCAAATTTATATGATAGTTCATGTATTCCTGCTTATTATTTATAGTATTAATATAATGTACTTTTTTTTTTATTGAAGTCCTTTTACAAGGAGAGGCTAAATAACACACACTGCCCCTTTAATGCTTGATCTAATCCAGTAGACGGCATAAGGAATTCTGAATTTCATGACTACAGCCGAGTTAATAGAGTTGATCATTTTGTTTCTGTCGCATTTTATGTTTGTTTTGCCGGAGATCAAAGAGATCAAAGCCAGGAGAGAAAGCTTACCACGTGTTGTGAGTCATAATTGTATTCATATTTAGTTTCTTTTGTCTATTATTAGCATATTTGGTATTGGAGTAATCCAAAATTAATTGAAAGTAATCCAGTTAAAGTAACCCTACCCAACCCAGATTTTATGTTCGTTTTGCCAGAGATCAAAGCCAGGAGAGAAAGCTTACCACGTGTTGTGAGTCATCATTTGATTCAGATTCAGTTTCTTTTATGAGCATATTTGGTTTTGGAGTAATCCAAAAGTTATTGAAAGTAATCCAGTTAAAGTAACCCTACCCAACCCTGATTTTATGTTAGTTTTGCCGGAGATCAAAGAGATCAAAGCCAGGAGAGAAAGCTTACCAAGTGTTGTGAGTCATCATTTTATTCAGATTTAGTTTATTTTGTCTTTTATGAGCATATTTGGTTTTGGAGTAATCCAAAAGTAATTGAAAGTAATCCAGTTAAAGTAACCCTACCCAACCCTGTCTTTGGAGTACACGAAGCTTTTAAGTACAGTACAGATTGGCTGCTTTACAAATCGCCCTGCCGCCTTAAAGGGACAGTGTGTAATATTTAGTGCTAACCTAATATGTACAAAAAACTTCAGTAAAAACAAGAAAAACACATTGATTTGAATAACAGGCAGAAAATACGTCAATTCATACCATCCTCTATGTCTCTTTCTCTCTCTGTGTCTTTTACCTTCTTTTGCTTTCTCTTCATTATTTCCTTTTCCCTCTTTCTCTCCACTTTTCTCTCTTTCTCTTTGGATTTCTTCCTTTCTCTCTCTATTTCTTCCCCCTCTCACTATTTCTCTATAGTTTGTTTCTCACGTTCTCTCCCTCCCCTTTTCTCTCTCTATTTCACCCTCTCTGTTCCGCTTTGTCTCTTTCTCTCTTTTACTTTCTCTTCCTTTTTTTCCTTTTCCCTCACACTCTCTCGATGTGTCTTTTACCTTCTTTTGCTTTCTCTTCATTATTTCCTTTTCTCTCTTTCTCTCCTTCTCTTTGGATTTATTTATTTCTCTTTCTCTTCCCCCTCACTATTTCTCTATTTCTTCTGTTTCTCACGTTCTCTCTCTCCCTCCCTTTTTCTCTCACTTTCTATTTCACCCTCTCTGCCTCGCTTTTTCCTCTGTTCCGCTTTGTCTCTTTCTCTCTTTTACCTTCTTTTGCTTTCTCTTCCTTTTCCCTCACACTCTCTCGATGTCTCTTTCTCTGTCTTTTACCTTCTTTTGCCTTCTCTCCATTATTTCCTTTTCTCTTTCTCACCTTCTCTCTTTGGATTTATTTTTCTCTCTCTTTCTTCCCCCTCTCACTATTTCTTCTGGTTCTCACGTTCTCTCCCTCCCTCCCTTTTTCTCTCACTCTATCTCTCTCTATTTCACCCTCTGCCTCCCTTTTGCTTTCTCTTCTTTCTTTTCCTTTTCCCTCACGCTCTCTCACTTACCTCTTCTCACTTTCTCCCTTTCTCTTTTTTTTTGTTTCTCTTTAGATTTCTTTCTTTATCTCTTTCTTTCCCCCTCCCTCACTTTTTTTTAATCTATTTTGTTTCTCACATTATCTCTCTATCTTTCTTTGTCCCACCCCATCTTTCTCTCTCTTTCGCTTTAATCTACTAGGCCGGCCCCCGAGAGAATGTTTGTTCTATCGTGTGGCCCCCCGAGTTAAAATGAGTTTGACACCCCTGCATTAGACAATACAGCGCCATCTAGAGGTCCAATACGACACAATGCGCCTTAAATGCGTGCATTGAGAATAAGCATTTGAAGATTTTGTCTGCAGGAATGTACGTTAAAGGGTTAAGATACATTAACAGGGAACGCTTTTTTTTAATAACAATTTATTTATTCCACCTGCCGCATTTCCAGAGTAAATGTCAGGAATTTCATCAATGAATGCTTATAATCCGAAAATATGAATAATGGATATTAAAAAAAGGAGAAAAAACAATGAGAAGGGCTCTCAAAGAGCGCTAAAGCGCTCGTCCTTTAGCCGCGTCCATGAGACGCCTTTCAATGTCAGCGGGTCATTTCCGATATCAAATCGAATAAAAGCGCTTCGTGCGTTAACTCACGGCAGGGTGGTTCTTGAGCTGTTTGGCGACAGTTCCAAGCATCGACATGGTTGCGGTGACCGGCTCGGCGGATCGACAAATCCCGGCGATCAGGTCCGGTTCGTGACGGCAGGTTTCACTGCGGGGAAGGTGGGTTTACAGATTCCGACAGGCCGAAAGGATCCCTGAAGTATACGCCGCGCCTCTTTGAAGGTCAGCCAATGGGCACGCGCGCGGTGGGCAAACAACTGGCGTCTTTAGAGCAAAAATGATTTTCGCTTATAAAATAATTTAAAAGAGGAGCAATGAGTTCAGGATTGACTCTCTGTTATTGAAAATAAAAATGAAATAAAAACAAAAAATTGATAACTGTGACGTCATATTTTTCTCATGCCCATATATGGGTGAGACGGCCGCGTCACGTTCAAAACCTACGTTTAACAATATATTTAACTTGTCTTTTTTTTTTTTTAAAACGTCTCGAATAATGGCAAGAGATAAAAAAAAATATAAAATACATCTAATTCATGAGCCTTTTTTGGGGGGGGAGTCAAGTTCCCCCCCAAATTATAGCATTTTCAAAACTATTAAATGATAAAGCACGGGACAGCATCAAATATAACTGAAAACACGATCTTAATTATGAAAAATTGAAAACAAAACATGTGTACAACGCAGCGTCAGAAATACTCCCTCGTCATGAGATGGTTCAGTCCGTTTTATCCTTAGCACCGCATCATACTATTTCTGTAGTCATTATTTTGTACTATTATTGTAGTTTTATTTTCACCGTAGAAACTTAGTAGTATATCTGTAGTTTTACTTGAATAGTATTTCTATCATAGAATTTCTGTAGTTGCTTTGTGATATAAATGGTATTTTTGTAGTAATATTAAAAAAAAATCTGAGAGGTTTATAGTATTTACTTATGCATTTTTTAAAGTAGCATTTAAATCATGGGTGTCAAACTCATTTTAACTCGAGGGCCACACAATAGAACATTCTCTTAAAGAAAGAAAAAAGGGAAAGAAATAAGAAAAAGAGGGAGAGAAAAAAGGACAAAGCGAGGAAAAGAGAGAAGGAGGGAGAAAGAGTGGGAGGGAGAGAGAACGTGTGAAACAAAAGAGATAAAAACAAAAATGGTGAGCGAGAAGGAAAGAAATCCCACGAAAAATAGAGGAGTGAAAAGAGAAGAGAAAGAAGGGGAGAAAGAATGAAGGGGAAAGCAAGAGAGAGAAAAGAAATAAGGAGAGAGAAAGAGTGGGAGAGAGCGCGAGAGAGACAACGTGAGAAACAAGAGAGAAATAAAAATAGTGAGAGGGGGAAAGAGAGAGAGAAGGAAAGAAATCCAACAAAAAATAGAAAGCGAGAAGGAGTGAAAAGAGAAAAAGAGAAGGGGAAAAAAGAATGGAGAAAGCAAGAAAGAGAAAAGGTTGAAAGAAGAGCGAAAGATAAAGAGAGAGAAACATAGGAGACAGCATAAAAGACAGAGAAGGTGAGACAGAAACATGGAGAAAAAGTGAGAGAAATAGAGAGAGAACACGATAGACAGAAAGTGAGAAAAAAAAGAGTAAAAAGAGACTGAAAAATAATATTAAAGAAAGTGAGGAGAGAGAAAGATCAAAAGAACAAGAAATAAGAAAAAGATAGAGTAACAAAAAGAGAGAACAAGAGTGAGCATTAGAAAGAGAGCGAGGAAGAGTGAGAAAAAAGAAGGGGGCAAAAGAGAGAAATATAAAAAAATTAGAAAAGTGGGAAAGAGGGTGAGAAAGAAAGAGAAAGTTAGAAAGAGAAAAACCAAGAGCAAGACAGAGAAAGAAAACAAGACAAAAAAAAATGAGAGAGAGAGAAGATAACGAGGGAAAGAGTGTGAGAAGGAAAGAGAAAGCAAGAAAGAGAAAAAGAGCGAGAAAGAAAAAAATAGAAAAAAGAGAGGGAGAGAAATACTACTACAGATGCTTTGCTATTTAAACTACAGCTCATTCTTCTCTTGCGCTTCACTCAGTGTTGTGTAGCGGGCCGGATTAAAATCCTCGGCGGGCCTGATTCGGCCTACGGGCCGCCTGTTTGACACATGTGGGTTAAAGGATCCAACTACCAAATGATTAAGAGGAACATTTAGAAAAAAATGGAATAAAAGGAACAAAAAAGGACAAAAATGGGAAACAAGATAAAATAAAATGATAAAAAGGATAAAGAAGGGAAAGAAAAAAAATAAACACTAGAATCAGTTTGCCTTCAAAAGAAGACGAATCTTGACAAGAGCCATCTCTGAATTGGTGGGAGAGTCGACTCCCATCCATTTCAAAGAGCCATCCTATAAAGCCTTTCTGTTTACGTACTACACATCACTGTTGGTGATCAATTGTGGCCATTTTAAGGCAGTCTAGCCAGCTAAAGTGTTATTCAGCATTCCAATAATATTTGTCATTACAGTGCCTGGTGAAAAGTATTGGCACCCCAAGAACATTGGACACATTTCAGGGTATAAACTCGAAATTATTTTCACACAATCAGCAACATGTGAGACACTAAACAACAAAAACTGATGGGTAGCGGTTGCTAAAATATCCCCCCTGTTCTCTCAGCTCATCCAAGTGATTCCAGAATTTCCCTGATGACTTCTGAATGATCCAATGACGACCTAAATGACTGACATCGACAGAATCCCCCTGTGTGTCATTCAGTCTCAGTTTAAATGGACCTGATCTGTGATGGAATCAGGGGCAGTGTTCCCTCTAAGCGCACAAGAAAATCTAGCCAGGTCACAAAAATCAGGGCTCAAAATTATTAATTAAGAAGCGACTTAAGTCAAAGTTACAGTGCATGAAGGTCAAAATACAAGGGTTCCCCTGACGTTGTGTCCTAAATGCGGTATTTTGAAGTCGAGTCGAAGGAGAACGAAGTTGAGTAAAGTTAGTAGAGTTTGTCGAGAACCGGCTTCTTCGGCTCGGCTCACTAAAAGAAACCGGCTCTTTCGGGTCCTAAACGGCTCTTAGGGTTGTTTTTGCTTCTTTCATCCCAACATGACCAAATATTATGTAAAATAATGCACAAAGTAACTTGAAGGAAGGGGAGAATAGAAGAAAAAAGAAAATACCAAAATGAAAAAGTAGTGAAAAACTGAGAAAAAAAGAAGGAAAAATTTAGAAAAAAGGCAGAAAAAAAGAAAAGAAAAAGAAACACGGAAAAAAGTAAATAGAGAACAAAAAGAAAAAAGTAACAGCTCGGAAAAAATAAACACAATGAGATTTTTTTGAAGGAATTAAAAAAAAAAAGTAGAAAAAAAACCATGGAAAAAAGAAGAAAAAGTTTGTGTGCATTCAAATATTTTCCAATTATATCAAGTGAATCTTGTTGCCAACATTGTACTTCCCAAAAAATGTGATTAAGTACAGTTCTGTATCTTACAACCGACGAAATAAACCCCCAAAAATGTTAATATTATGCAACAAAATATATCAGGAAATAAAAAGAAATGGATATCTTGTGAAAGAATTGTAAGAACAAACGACGTTTGTAGGCCGTACAACCTTTGCAATTGTACATTCAAAAGTGAAAAATAATGTTGCATTGCCGGAAACTCAGCAAAATGTAACCTGATGCCAAGTTTTGGACACGTTTGATAATGAATTCTCTTGCCACACTTGGGATTGCTGTTGCTCACTGTCGTTTCAAGCGTTGCTCACCGACTTTGTGTGAACGCTCAGACCCGTAAGGAAAATGACAGGGAACATTGATCAGGGGTCTGTGAAAGGAGACACTTGCATTAGGCAGACGAAAGAACACACCGGACAGCTCTGGAATTAAGCTGTGGAAAAGTTCAAAACAGGAATGGGATACAAGATGATTTTGCAACATGTATACATTTCCCAGAGCACGGTGGAAGCAATAATATCAAAATGGAGAGAGCATAAAACCACTATAAACCTACCCAGACCGGCTGTCCACTCCAAACCTTCGGCCTAAACGAGGAGAAAACTAATTAGAATTCACCAAGAGACCCATTGTCACCTTGGATGACCTACAGGAATACACAACTGAGATGGAACAATGTGCATAACATAATTATCAGTCATACTCTGCATAAACCTGCCCTTTATGGAAGAGTGGCAAGAAGAAGACCCATTCTAAAAGAATACCAGAAGAACCGTTCAGCATTGGGAAGAAGGCACATTTGCAAGGCACTGTATGGAAAGGCTACAACCATTAAGTCAGTTGAACTTTTAATCCAACACAACAAGGTTGCAGGCATCATCGATGGTGGAATTCATGTGGACACAGTACCTGAGATGACAAAATCCCCCCCCCCAAGCATCCACACACAAATACCCACTCGCTTCATAGAAGAGTCCTAGTTCAGGGGGGGGGGGGCAGGAAACATTTTAGCCAATAAACATTTCACCTGGATACAAAAACAAGAATACACAAACCAGACTAATGTACGAAAGCTCTCCTGGAAGTGCATTCGAAATATACCGACTCGACACAACATTTCATGCAACGCTGCCTTGATGATACCACCGACTTATCTCTAACTTTTCATATTTTTAAGTTGATTTAACGGAATATTGAAAGAAAAAAAAAAATCCCCCGGACTACTTTACAAAAGTACAAAAGCGAATGTAAAAAATAGAATTTGCTAAAGATGCAGTTCGGATTGTGCAACTACGCCGACTGGAAAGGAGGGAACTGGCATTTCTATGCCGCTCGACTACATCTAGAAAACCCATCAAGATCAACTTGTTTTTCCCTTTTTCTTGCAAAACACAAAAACGCTTCCAAGCGGGAATGTGTCCCTTCGCCCTCGAATGGGAACTCATCAAAGCGGGAACGAGAAGAATCCGAGTGATTTGTCGCGTTTTGGAACGAGGTCGGAAAAACGCGCGGTTTTTGTGAGGCGTTCGGGTGTCTTGAGAAAAATCGGATTCACTCGTTTGACCAAAAGTCAAGAAAAGCTCCTCTTTGGATTGATAACTTGCAAGTCATCTGATTTTTTTCCTCTTGATTAACACGTCTAAGCAACATCCTTAGTCAGAGTCGCCCTCAAAGGGGCTCGTAATGGACAGGCCGCAGAGGAGGAGGTCCACGGAGGGCAGCAGCGGGTTCATGAGGCTGACGGGGCAGAAGGCAGAGACCCCGTGGGGGGTGAAGTTTACCTTGTTGGGGTCTGGGCAGGAGGAGACGGGCGCCGATTTTTGCTGGTTTGAAGTGCTGAAAGCGAAAAATTGCATTACTGCGGTGTATGATCATTATTCGCCACTTTTTTTGATGTTCTTCCCGAGAGAATTATGATGACGCCATTTTCTAGCTGAAATGCTCTGTCAAGCCCCTTTTGTTGCGTGTGAAATTCGTAGATGCACTTGGATACACTCTTCCTTTTTCCTCCTCTTGGCATTTGGACTGTATTCAAAACAGTCCGTTTCTTACTTTCACCATTCTCATCCTCAAATAAAATGAAACTGCAAGCACGCATGTTAAACAACTCTCTACCCCCATCAGGGTGTGTAGTTTGAAGTGTCCTTTAAAAGTGTAAAATGAAATATTTTCTCTATTAATCGTTTGGTTTTTATTGCACTGCGCCAATCTGCTACGCAGCAACGGAGGGATTTACGCTGGAAGACAAGAGTCAAGGTAGATGGAAGGGCAGGAGTATGATTTCATGAGTGTCCTGGTGGTTTGCTTTTATTCTAGAATGAAAATGGTGAAAGTAAGAAAAGGAATGTTTCAAATACCAACCCATACCACCCAAAATATTGAAAAAGGAAGAGATTTAAGAAATTCACGTACAAAAAAAAAGGACCTGCAATGATGATTTCAGACAGAAGATGGCATCAGCAAGTGGAATTTTTTAAAGTTTCAGACACCTCCTTTAACATTGACTTATTATGCTGCTATGAAGTTTTAACGGTACCATGCGGCACTTTTAATATGCATTTCGGGTTACTAATGGGTTTTATCGATATACATTCTGGATTTACCCTGTAAATTTTTGATTTTCTTTCAACTATGAATGAATGGATGCTCTAAATGTTTTGTTGCCCTTTGACAATGACAAAGTATTCTTCATCTGAAAAATAAGAAACTTAAAAAGGACTTATGAGATTATACATGGGCAATAAGAGATGGGATGAATTTGGTAACTATTTTGCAGGGCACAACCAGAATCGGTGATCTTTTTCCATATTTTCAATGTATACTTCGTTTATCTCGGGATGTTTGGTTCCCAAATGAACCAGTGATAGGCGAAATGAAGTGGAATCTTTTTCATAATTATTAAACATCCATTCTTTTATCTCAGTGAGGCAGGCCTCCAAATTTCCACAGTTTAGTGTGGCAGATTCCTCCATCAGAAGATATAGTTGAGTGTCATCTGCGTAGCAATGGAAACTTGCGAATAGTATTACCTAATGGAAGCATGTAAATGCTGAAAAGAAGGGGACCAAGTACTGAACCCTGCGGAACACCACAGGTAACACTTAAGGGCTCAGATGTCATATCACTATATTTAACACAGTGCGTCCTATCTGAGAGGTAGGATCTGAACCATAATAGGATGTTTCCTGAGAGACCAATCCATTTTTCCAACCGTTCTAGCAAGATATTATGGTCCACAGTGTCAAAGGCAGCACACAAAAATATTAAAATAAAAGAACAAATTTTCCTGGCTCAAGCATGTGTTTAACAAATAAAAGTACTATATAAATGTGAATTTATTACTTTTGCAATTAACTTCTTGTACTGTCAAAAAATAAAACGCATGATACAAATCTGCAAAGTAGCAGAACGTGAACCGGGTTATACTGTACAGCACCAAACTCCTATTCGGTAAAAGGCTGTTTTTAATTTGTATTTTTCCCCCCAAACATGAAATTTAATTCTGTATATGCACGTCTGGTAAGGGGTCTTTGGATTTTATTTCTTACAGACTTGAAAAAGAGGTGAAAGTACATCTTTCAACCGGATTTTTCAGTCTTTTTTTTTTTAAAACAACAAAGTAAAAATGACAGAGAAATTAAATAAATTCTATTTTAATATCAAACTATACTGGATTGACTTTGTTGGTTTTGAATTTGGGTCTCGTAAATGAGTTTTTTCATTTGTCATTTTTTGTAATCAAATCTTTGAGATCAAATTGAAAAAAAATTGCATTTGAAATATATCATATTATTTTTTTAGAGATAACACCATTATAAATGATTGTGCAGGGTAAACTAGAGCTACCGTAAATTCCGGACTATAAGCTGCTACTTTTTCCACAAACGTTGAACCCTGCGGCTTATTCAGTGATGCGGCCAACTAATGTAATTTTTCTAACGGCCGCCAGAAGCGCTCGAGTACAAAAGGTAAGATTTAGACCGGTGGAATATATGCGCCGAGGAAGACTGCAACTTTTTGGCTTGTGCATAAATTAAATTTGCATAGAAATACCCTCGCCATGCAAATTGCAAAAAGAAAGTCACATGATGCAGTTTTCAAGCTAAATGCAATCGAGCAGTCCGATAAAGAAGGAAACAGAGCAACTGCACGTAAACTTTACCTTGCGAGCGTGTTGCTAGTGAGTTTTGGAACAAGGGAGCGTGGGACGACGTCTATATGATATAGTCTCTTTCCCATACTGGGGTAGACGACTTTGGTGTCATCAGTTATAAGGCGGAAGACGATGGCGGTTTACCGTGGACTCTACATGTGCGGTATGTTTTTTTTAACAGACCCGTTTACTGTGTTGCGAGCGTGTTCCGAGTAGCGTTTTGCTACCCTTCACAGGCACGGTTTGGGATGAAAGTTATAATATTATTATTAAAGCTTTGAAAACTCTCTCGGTGTACAGTCTTTCTTTGTAAATATGTGTAACCATGTATAATATGTATTTGCAACTGTATATTTTTGTAATGTATTTATTTTTAGAAACTTATTCTGATATGTTTAGCACGAGCAAATAAGAGAGAAGGGGCGGGGCAAACGCGGGCTGACGGGAAGTGGAGTAAAGGTGAGACGTGCTTGTGGACGCGGCCGATTACCTTTGGAAATATACACTTTTTTCCTTGGATCACTTTCAACGGGCACCCGGACTCTGCAGGTCTGGGTCAAACCTTAAGGACCGGTATCATTTTCTGTTCATTTTGCCGGCTGTGATTTTTGTACTGTGTCGGGTATGGGTTAATTTTGTGTTTGTGTTGCATTGTTGCAATGTGGGCGCATGCGGCTAATATACAGGTGCGGCTTGTGTATGTACAAAATCGGTTTTCCTCCCGAAATGTGGTGGGTGCGGCTTATAATCAGGTGCGCTCTATAGTCCGGAATTTTTTGATTGTAATCAAATCAAATGCTTCTTTAAGTTGTGATCTTATCTCATTGAAAAAGGTTGAAGTTGCCTATATAGTGCTATCCAGTTAAGAAAATGATTTGCAATAATTAGACCAAAAGCTTGACTAGCCTGGTTTATACGGCCCTTCGCATGTATTGATAGCGTCGACCGATACTAGCTTTCACATATCGAAGTTAGCTGCTAATGCTAGCTTAGTCGTCAGAGTCACTTATTGGTGGTGTCAATAGCGGCTAATGTTTTCGCAAGAGTGGGCCATGCTAATGCTAAGAGAAGGAGAAAGGGCGGATGGGTTGAGAACTTAATGTTATGTAAATCGGTTGGAATAAAAATACATGGCCCAGGCACCTGGTCTCCTCCCAGACTCGGACTTTTTCACAGCCCTCCGGAGGTTCTCTCTGAAAGCAGCAGCTCTTGTTGCCTCCGGGCGAGGTGGAGATCAGCAGGGCCAGCGAGGCGTCGGCCTCGCTCAGGGTCAATGCTGGAAGGAGGAGATCCAGACCTGTAGTCGCGACGACATTGAATAAACAAACTCCAAACTCCCATACAACGAAAAGGCACGGAAAGAGACCTTTGTGAGCATCTGTAGGGGCATCTTCGCATCTGGGCGGGGAGGCGGGTGCGGGAGAGGAGCCCGGAGAGGGCGAGACGGAAGACGGGGAGGGGGGCGTGACGGAGGCCGGGTCGCTTTGGGATCCGCTGCTGCAGCTCAGCGGCGGTGCGGGGGCTCGGTGGCCGTCTGGGACCTCCAAAATCTGCACAGGTGGGAAACGGCACAAATACGTCACGTCGTTTTCATCTCTGTGCGCTCTTAAATGCTTCCACGGAAAAGAAAACCATCAAACATATACATTCTGAATGATAAATGTTTCAGGAAAATACAGTGATTTAGGATCTAGGATCTGTATTGTCACACACACATCTGCCCATCAATGCCAAGATCCAATCTCAAGGGTTGGGTAGGGTTACTTTAACTGGATTACTTTTGAATTACTCCAATACCAAATATGCTAATAAGACAAAAGAAACTAAATATGAATAAAATTAGTAAATTTTGTGCAAGCTTGGGGAGTAACGGAATACACGGAACGGCAAATATGATATTGGCAAGCTGTTTGGATTTATTTTCATTTTGTTTCTGTGGCATTTTATGTTAGTTTTGCCGGAGATCAAAGCCAGGAGAGAAAGCTTACCACGTGTTGTGAGTCATCATTTGATTCATATTGAGTTTCTTTTGTCTTTTATTAGCATATTTGGTATTGGAGTAATCCAAAAGTCATTGAAAAGTAATCCAGTTAAAGTAACCCTACCTACACTTTTTCTTTCAGTTTCACCAACTATGCAGATCAATAATCCAAGATTATACGTAGCACACAACAAAAAGCTAGCCAGGTTGTAAAGACAAATTTGAATGGTTGCATTGCAGCCTGGTCATCCTGAAAAGGGGGATTACCTCATGTGCGGTCCCTTCATTTCTTCATTTTCCTCATGCTGAGGTTTTTGAGTATTTCCTTGCCCTCATGAAGGTTTTAGATCAGGGGATGGTGTGATAATAGTCTGTAATAATAATCTGTGGTCTGTGCAGCCCTTTGAGACTCCTTGTAATTAAGGGTGTTACAAATAAACATGTCTTGACTTGACTTGACTTATCCTGAGGTTTTTGAGTATTTCCTTGCCCTCATGTAGGTTTTAGATCAGGGGATGGTGTGATAATAGTCTGTAGTTTGCAATAATCTGTGGCCTGTGCAGCCCTTGAGACTCCTTGTTATTAAGGGTGTTACAAATAAACATGTCTTGACTTGGCTTATCCTGAGGTTTTTGAGTTTTTCCTTGCCCTCATGTAGGTTTTAGATCAGGGGATGGTGTGATAATAGTCTGTAATAATAATCTGTGGTCTGTGCAGCCCTTTGAGACTCCTTGTAATTAAGGGTGTTACAAATAAACATGTCTTGACTTGACTTGACTTATCCTGAGGTTTTTGAGTCTTTCCTTGCCCTCATGTAGGTTTCAGATCAGGGGATGGTGTCATAATAGTCTGTAGTTTGCAATAATCTGTGGTCTGTGCAGCCCTTTGAGACTCCTTGTAATTAAGGGTGTTACAAATAAACATGTCTTGACTTGACTTATCCTGAGGTTTTTGAGTTTTTCCTTGCCCTCATTTAGGTTTTAGATCAGGGGATGGTGTGATCATAGTCTGTAATAATAATCTGTGCAGCCCTTTGGGACTCTGATTAAGGGCTATACAAACAAACATGACTTGACCTCCCTCCATCCTTAAGGAACAACCTAAGACAGCAGACAATGACACGCTTTGTCCTCTAGATGGCAGGATGCACCATTCACGTCGATCCACCTGCTGCTTACGACGCAACGTGTTCAAAAGTCCATTTGTTCCAGAGCTGCTTTTCGTCACCTGATTCTGGCAGACGAAGACGCCTTCCAGCTCTTGATTGAGGCCCTCCACGCTGCAGCGAAGACGAGGCACCAGCGTAGACAAGGGAGCCAGGGGGATGGGAATGGGCGGAGTCTGAAAAGGCAAACAAAGTCGAGATTTGGACCAGGTCTTCTAAACAGACGCCATTTAAGGCCGCCTGTCCTGTAAGCATCCCCCTTGTACTTTTCAAAAGAACTCTCTGATGTTAGGGGGGGGGAGCGGCAGTATAGCAAATTCTTGAGCGCGGAGATATCGCAGGAATTTCGTGAAGCGGCAACAAAAATGTTCACAACCGGTGTGACCGCAGAAGCGGCTCGCGGTGCAGAAGGTTGCTCTGCGATTGAAATCGAAAGGGAAACTGACACGTGCAGAAGCAGAGCGATGGCCTTCGTGCTGCTTCGGGTTTTTTTTTCCATTTCCTGCGATGCAACCACACATTGATGGCACAGATACGCGTTCCCTTGACCTTTTGGTAAAAACAAATTGCTATATTTGCTAGCCGCAAAGAGAGGTCGAAGCTAAGGGCTACGGCGGCAAATAAGAGTACGTGGATCATGGTGGCCAAATTCACAGTCACATCAGGAGGTTTGAAACAATGCCAATTTTCACTGGGCAAAAATGTAAGAAATGGAGTTTTTGACAGTAAATTTTGTTTGTGTGTCACTGTCCAACAATTATTTTAACCGTCGATAGCGTTAGTATCGTTTTTCAAAATATTGCATACGATTTTGGGCAGCACGGCGGGGCAGTGGTTAGCGAACCTGCGGCACAGTTCTGAGGTCATGAGATCGAACCTCCTGTGAGGACTTTGCATGTTCTCCCCGTGCTTGCGGGGGTTTCCTCCCACGTTCTGAAAACATGCATGTCATGTTAATTGGCCTAACCCAATTGTCCCTAGGTGTGAATGAGCGAGTTGTCCGTCTCTGAGCCCTGTGATTGTCTGGCAACCAGTTCAGAGTGTCCCCTGCCCAAAGATAGCTGGGATGGGCTCCAGCAGCCCCGCGACCCTACTGAGGATAAGCGGTGCAGATAATGGATGGATACAATTTTATTTTGAGTTGGAAGAAAACCAATAAAACATGTGTTCTCGAAACAGGATTTGTTTTGTGATGTCCAAAGTGAGAACAGTTTTCGGCAAATATCTTCAAAATGTAAATTATGTTATCTGGAGTCACAATTATTATTGTTTCTATCGAGATTTGGATTAAGTTAAGGTGTTAAAATTGCATCCATACTTTATATACCGTAAATTCCGGACTATAAGCCGCTGCTTTTTCCCCAAACGTTCAACCCTGCGGCTTATTCAGTGATGCGGCCAATTTATGTCATTTTTCTAACGGCCGCCAGCGGCGCTCAAGTACAAAAGGTAAGATTTAGACCGGTGGAATATATGCGCCGAGGAAGACTGCAACTTCTTAGCTTGTGCACAAATTAAATTAGCGTAAACTTACCCTCATCATGCAAATTGCAAAAAGAAAGGCACATGACGCAGCTTTCAAGCTAAAAGCAATCGAGCAATCCGATAAAGAAGGAAACAGAGCTATTTCACGTAAACTTTACTTTGCGAGCGTGTTTTAGAATAAGGGAGCGTGGGACGACGTCTATATGACAAAGTTTCTTTCCGATACTGAGGAAGATGCCTTTGATAGCGTCAGTTATAAGGAGGAAGATGAGGATGGTTTACTGTGATTTCTACAAGTATGGTATATTTTTTTAACAGACCCGTTTACTGTTTTGCGAGCGTGTTGCTAGTAGCGTGTTGCTACCCTTCACAGGCACGGTTTGGGATGAAAGTTATAATATTATTATTAAAGCTTTGAAAACTCTCTCGGTGTACTGTCTTTGTAAATATGTGTAACCATGTATAATATGTATCTGTATATTTTTGTAATGTGTTTATTTTAGAGACTTATTCTGATATGTTTTCCACGGGCGAATCAAAAAACAACGGGAGCTGACAGGAAGTGGAGTAAGGTGAGACGTGTTTTTGGACGCAGCGGACAATAGTGGATATATATTTTTCCCACCCTTACCTTTGGGAGTATAGAATTTTTTTTCCTTGGATTACTTTCAACGGGACCCGGACTCTGCAGGTCTGCATTTAACTGGTATCATTTTCCGTTCATTAAGACGGCTGTGGTTTTTGGACTGTGTACTTTATATTCAGTTACAATCGCGGGACTTAAAGTCGGGTTTGGGTTACTTTTGTGATTGTGTTACATTTTTTAATGTGGGCGAATGCGGCTTATATACAGGTGCGGCTTGTGTAAGTACAAAAGCGGTTATCCTCTTAAAATGTGGTGGGTGCGGCTTATAATCAGGTGCGCACTATAGTCCGGAATTCACGGTATATACATTATATAAAAACTGCTAGGTTACATAGATAAAAGATAATCCACTATTGAAAACAATTTCTTTTTTCTAAACAATATCACAATGTCATTTTCCTTACCGCAGTGGATGAGATGAAAAAGTTAAAAAGGGTTCAACAAAAAGAATAAAACATGCTGATTACCATTAACGAGTTTTTAAAACATTTGCTTTTTAATACCACAATAAATGATTAAACCTAGCTCGAAAACATTTCTTTATTTACATAGTTTAATTTATGCAATTGTCAATTATGTCTTTGCACCTATTGTTGGGATATCCTCGATTGTAATACTGCCATCGGAATTTCTCTGCGGTCCGACTTGAAGCTAGACCCCTCGCTAATTTGCGCAGGTTCACTCCTTTGAATTGAATTCTTTTATTGTCATTGATATTAACATATCACGCATTGTGTTCAGCAGACAACACACAGCAAATGCTATCACGAGCACAGGTTAGGGAGAGCTTTGTGTGTTGGGTGGGCGTGACCGACTGTGTCCGCAACTGTGAAAGGCCGATGTATGCGCTCAGTCAAACAGGCGAGTTACAAGTCATGAACTGCAGTGCAAGAGTATAGCTTTGCTAGTCTTTAGCTACTCATTACACTGGGAAAAAAAAGCTAGCGATTGATCGAACTCTGAGGTAAGTCAGAAGAGCGCAAAGAAATAGTGATCACCGGCGGGTGCTCCGTGGTTTATTATCAAGTTCAGGAATCGACTGACGCAGCGCCCGGAGAGGAGGCAAATAGCGAGGCTGCAGGTTCGGCAAGACTGACAACTCTCGTAGGCCACCTCATCCTGATCCATTACTCATGAAGCGGATGACTTGGAGTTACAACTCATGGAAAACCTGCTACGGTCATATTTTAGTCATCAGGGAGACCTGTAGTAATTCGAGTATACCTGATGCTAATGTCCAGCTAGCCAGCCGCTCTCTAAATCGCTTTCTTACTCTGAAAGAAGTCCTCCATCTTGGTTGTAGTTTTGTATAAAAGGCTACTTTGCAGTTTCACTATTCGCGGGAGGGTTTTGGTCCCCGTTAATGACAATAACCGAGGGATTACCGGATGTTTTTTTATTTTTTCATACTGACCCATGCTTGTGGCGACAGCTGGCTTGAATAGACTGTCAAATATGTCAAATAAGATCAGATCATCTAGCTGAAACGATCATTTCGAAAGTACACATCTCTTTGTGGGAGCACCTGAGCGGTTCCTAGGTTACAGGTCCCGTGAGCAGAGCCACGCTGGCGTTCTGGTTGGTGGCCCCCCGGGGCGGCAGGTTTGCTGCACTGCTGCAGCTGTTGTTGTTTTAGTTTGCTCACCTGCAGCACAAAGAGGTTACCTTCAGTCAATCTGCATGACAAGGTTTCGCGCGGAGGACGTTTCATCTCCAAAGATTAAACATGGTTTTTTTTTTTGCACGTTTGTCAATCACAAAGGCTTCAGATCATTAAACCAAATTTTAATATCACACAGAGACAACCCGAGAAAAAGTGCACTCTTTAAAACAGTCAGTTTCTTACTTTCACCATTCTCATCCTAATAGAAAAGAAAACCGCGAGCCATGGAATGTTGATTCCATTTATGAAAGCACAAAATAATCGGCAGTACCTCAGGAGGTAGAGCGCTCGTCTTGGGATCAAGGGACCCCAGTTCGAATCCCGGCTCGTCCGTGTTACATGTACATGAACTTAATAGTGAGTTGGGCCACCTTTGGCAGCAATTACAGAAATCAAACGTTTAATTTGTAATGAGTCCTTCACGGGCAGCACGGCGGCTGAGTGGTTTGTGCGTCCGCAGCACAGTTCCTAGGTTAGAGTTTAAACTCCGCTACCAGCCTTCATGTGTGGAGTTTGCATGTTCGCCACGTGCCTGCGTAGGTTTCCTCCGGCCACTCTTGTTTTCTCCCACATTCCAAAAACATGCAGGTCAGGTTAATTTGCCCAGTCCAAATTGTCCCTAGAGTGAGTTGTCCGTCTCTATGTGCCCTGCAACCTGCCCACTGGTCCAAGACAGCCGGGATTGGCTCCAGTACCCCCGCGACCCTACTGATAAGCGGTGCAGATACTGGATGGATGGAGTCTTTCACAACGCTAAGGTGGAAAGTTGGCCCACTTTTCTGAGAGAAAACGTTTCAAATCTGCATTATCGGAGGGCTTTCAAGCATCCATTATCTGCACTGCTTATCCACAGTAGGGTCGCGGGGGTGCTGGAGCCGAACCTAGCTGTTTTCGGGCAGTGGGCAGGGGACACCCTTAACTGGTTGCCAGCCAATCACAGAGACAGACAACTCACTCGCTCATTCACACTTAGGGACAATTAATACCAGCCAATGAATCTGACATGCAGGTTTTTTGGAATGAGGGAGGAAACCCACGCAAGCATGGGGAGAACATGCAAACTCCACACAAGAGGTTGGATCATGACATCAGAACTGTGCCGCACACGCGCCAACCACTGCACCGCCGTGCAGCCCCAAAGCCTTTCAATTGGATTTAAATCACGAAGTTTGACTGGACCACTTCAGAAACAATTTTTATTTTAGCCATTCAGAGGTGGGGCAGCACGGCGGCGCAGTGGTTAGCGCATGTGCGGCACAGTTCATGTCTTGGGAACCTCCTGCGTGGGTTCAAATCCAGCTCCAGACTTCCTGTGCGGAGTTTGTATGTTCTCCCCGTGCTTGCGTGGGTTTCCTCCCACATTCCAAAAAAACATGCATTTCAGGTGAATTGGCCGGTCCAAATTGTCCCTAGGTGTGAATGAGCGAGCGAGTTGTCTGTCCCTGTGTGCCCTGCGATTGGCTGGCAACCAGTTCAGGGTGTCCCCTGCCCACTGCCCGATGATTGCTGGGATGGGCTCCAGCACCCCTGCGACCCTACTAAGCGGTGTAGCTAATGAGATGAGATGAGACATTCAGAGGTGGTCGTGCTAGTCTTTTCTTTAATCGTTGTCCTGCTGCATGATGAAAGAGCGCTTGAGTTATGGGGCACAAACGCCTCTTGGACCCTCTGGCGAATACCAGAATTCATTATTCCGTCAACAACAGTAATTTGTCCTGGGCCTGATACAGCAAGGTAACCCAGTAAAGGTCAGTGTTCTGGACTCCACTATAAAAAAGGCCGAAAATGGATTCCATGGGAGAACTCCTAGGCCAATCACTGCTGTCACACAAGAACATAAAGACTAGTTTCACATTTGCCAAAAAGCATCTTGATTATCCTCAAAACGTTCGGAAGAACATTTTGTGGACTGTTGTCAAGAATTGAGCTTTTTGGAAGGTGTGCAGGTCGTTCCACGACTAAAAGGACATGATGCCGACAATAAAGCATGGTGGTGGCAGCGTGATTATTTGGGGTTGCATTTCGTAATTCCTTGGCTTGTCTCTGTGTGATATTAATTGGTTCAATGATCTGAAACCTTTGTGAGTGATTAATATACAAAAAAAACATATCAGGAATGGTGCAAATGATTTCTCACAGCACTGGATTTCCATGACTCCTTGCGCTTCAGACAAAAACAAAGTATTAACGCGAATACTCACATCCTGCAGTTGTTCAGTGCTGCCCCAGGACGCAGAGCGTTTGTGGTTGATGACGTTGCTATCGTCTGTGCCGTCGTCCCTCCTAGTTTGTGTTTTTTCTGACCAGTTGGGAGTCTGGAGAAAAGCATATAAAGTTGGCTTGTAAAAAAATTCAAGGAGCAAAATTCATATTGAAATATTAGCTATAAGCCTCTAACTGGTTCATATTCTAGATTTTTTTTTTTTAACCACGATTTTTCAGACCAGATCCCAATCTTGAGTAGTCATTGATATGTACTAATGTTCTTAGCTGCCTCTCACAAAGACACTGTACTTGTATTTATTTCTCGCTCTCTTTGTCTCTTTCCGTCTCTCTCTCTCTGTCTCTCTCACCCATTTTCTCCCACTCTCTGTCTCTTTCACTTTGTGTCTTTTTAACTTCTTTTGCACTAACTTCCTTTTTTCCTCTCTTCCTACTTTTCGCGCTTTCTTTTCTCTTTTCTCTCCTTCTGTCTTTTTATTTCACTTTGGATTTCTTCCTCTAAGTTGAAAGATAAATAATAAAGTAAAAGGAATATAATACATAAATACCCAATATAACGTGCTGATATAGAGTATTTAAATAGTGCTACGGAAAATACACACTGTAATAAAATAGAGTATTATGAAAATGTGGGGGTGGGGTTTAATGTGGGCCTTTACTCCCTCGGGTGGAATTAAAAAGCCTCATGGCATAAGAAATGATCTCCTCAGTCTGTCCGTGGAACAGCAGTCTGTCGCTGAATTTATCTTCTGTTTGGAGATGATGCTGTGTAGTGGATGTGATGAATTGTCCACGATTGACCGCAGATTGTTCAGTGCCCTTCTCTCGACTACAGTTGTCAGACTGTCCAGCTGTGTGCCCACCTTCCTCACCAGTTTATTAAGACGAGAGGCATCCTTCTTCTTAGCGCTGCCTCCCCTACACACTGCCGCATCGAAGAAGGCGCTTGCCACAACAGTCTCATAGAACATTTGTAGGAGCTTTTTGAAGGACGCCAGCCTTCTGGGGAAGTAAAGTCGGCTTTGTCCTTTCCTGCACAGAGCTTCTGTGTTGGCAGTCCAGTCCAGTTTATTGTCCAGCTGCACACCCAGGTATTTGTAGGTCTGGACAAACTCTACACATTCTCCTTTGATAGTTAAAGGTTCCGGGTGAGGTCTAGACCTCCTGACGTCCACCACCATCTCCCTGGTCTTGGTGGTGTTCAGGTGCAGGTGGTTAGATGATAAATTATCAGTGGGTGTAAATGTTTGTATTCTAGTTTAGGAAGCCAACTATTAAAAGGCACCTCTATAGCTAATGCTAGGACCCTTTTTGTACAGTACACCACTTGACTAGATTCCAACAGTATGAACAAAATGGTGGTTACTACTACCGTATTTTCCACACTATAAGGTGCACCGAGTTATAAGGTGCACCTTCAATGAATGATATATTTGAAAACTTTTTCCATACATAAGGCGCACCGCATTATAAGGCGCTATAAGTGCATGCTGGTTTAAGATCAGGTAATTGTGCAATTTTGTAATTGTGATCCTGTGCAGTCCTTCGATACATTTTTGTGATTAAGGGCTATATAAATAAATGTGACTTGGCTACAGTAGAGGCTGTAGTTACGTTATACAACCGTTAGATGGTGCCGCGCTAAAGGGTATGTCAACAAAACAGTCAGATAGGTCAGTCAAACTTTATTAATAGATAACAAACAAGCTTTCCACAACTCCATTCACTCCCAAAATGAATAAACAGCTGTTTTATTATTTTCTCTGAGGTAAAGCATTTTCGTGACATCTTTGAACAACAGCAAGGCATAACATTTTACTTTTCCTTCATTTGGTCAACACGCAAAAAAAAAAAAAAAACGTCTGATACTGTTATGGTAAATTAAACGTTAGTGCAATCGCAATATAGAGACACTCGTAATGTGCAAAAACAATAACAAGTGCAAAACAATAACAATAAAGCAATAACATAATAACTGTAAAATGTAAAACGTAAACAGCTCATCCTCATGCTTCCTCCACTTACGCACCATCGATTCATTAATGTTAAACTCTCTTGCTGCTGCTCTATTTCTGTGTTCTACTGCTGATCGCCTTGAGTTTAAACTCTGCGTTATAAGCGTGTCTCTTAATAGGAGCCATTTTAGGGTCTTTATACAAACGCACAAATAAAAGAGAATCGTTTAATATTTCCCAGTATGCACAGCGCACTTCTACGCAAAAAATTGAGTCGGTGGCTGCTTCTCTTGGTTGCGAGACCTTGCAATTCAATATCGATCCATATATAAGGCGCACCGGATTATAAGGTGCATAGTCAGCTTTTTAAAAGAAAAATAATCCGATTTTATGTGCGCCTTATAGTGCGGAAAATACGGTACTTCACTAGTAGTCTGTCAGGATGTATTCTCATTCCCAGTTTCCTTGTAAAGCAATTCACTACTCTTTGTTTATGAATGCAATGATTTGGGCCAGGATAGAATTAAGTTGCGCAGCGTTATTTATTTCCTTAAAAAAAAAAAAAAAAAAGTTTAGTTGCCAAACTGCAAAGCACAACCCACGCATTAAGAGGAAACCACCGTGCGCCGCTTCTTAATCTTGTTCAAGGACACGTTGGTTCTCAAGTTCTTACAGCTGTGCAGGCCAAAAGCAAATTGTGCAAATCTTGCGTGACACGGATGTCATTTACAAAAATGTGACCACATTTATGACAGTAGAGCCCCAGTATTCACCTGGGGACGAACAAAATACTTTCCACAACATAACAAATACTGTACCAATTATAATAAATGGGAAACTCGAAGAGCACATTTCTGCACCAATCTCTTCAAGCTGAAAATCAAATGTTTGGATCAAAACAATTCAAGCATTGGATTTTCAGAACTAGAATTTTGCCTTTTTACATAGCCTATATAACGCAAGTCATGTTTATTTGTGACACCCTTAATCACAAAGAGTCTCTAAGGACTGCACAGACCACAGATTATTATAAAACCATCCCCTGATCTAAAACCTACATGAGGGCAAATTATACACGGATATTGTCAACATGACATCTAGGTCAATCACAAGCTATAGAATAGAATAGATGTGCCTTGGTCCCCAGTTCAAGACTGGGTGAAAACATTTGTTGGCCTGGAGAGGGACAACCAGCTCGGTGGCCTTGGGGGTATGGCGCCCGCCCCGAGACTGGGAGGTTGTGGTTCAAGCCTCGGCCGGGTCATACCTAAGACTTAAACATTGGTACCAGTTGCCTCCTTGCTTGGCGTTCAGCATTAGGAGTTGGAATTGGGGGCTTTGCTCACCTAATGACTCCCAACACCTCAGTTGGGTTGAGCGAGGGGGCTGGGAATCCCCTCCTCTAAATCGATCTCCCAAAGAGTCAGAAATGACTCTAGCCACCTCCCACTAGGGGGATATGGCTGTGGTATATATATATATATATATATATATATATATATATATATATATACACACACACATATACACAAAACAATACAGGTTACTTATACAAGTCTTAAACATACTTATATAAACCTTAATCATACAAAATATAGCACTAAAGCAACCTATGAACAAATCTCGTTCGTAAGTAGGGCAGCGTTTGTACTTATATTTGGCAAATTAGCCCCATGCAGAAAAATAATTCTGGACTACTCGATTCTTTCACAGGAACCATCCGAGAAAATACAGTATTTGAAAGAGGCCAAAACGGATTGATTAAACTTTAAATAAATAACAAATTAAGGCATAATTAAGACATGTGTGCCACCATTTATCCAGAAACTCCCACCGATCTTCAAAATTTTCAGTTGACAACAAAGTTAGAGAACCGTTATCAATGGTCTGACCTGAGTAGACTTGTCCTTTCGACATAAGCCCCCTTCCGGTTCTTTAGGCCAGTGGCCCTGCAGGTAGGGTCCGATGATGGCGTCCAGGGACATGGTCCGCCTCATGCCGGGGCTCAGCTGCTGTGGTTTGGCCTTTCCAGCTGTTATCAGGATACAACGGGCGTAAATGGACATAATACTGCACAGCAATTAAATGAAGGGTTTAAAATCGGGATTAGAGAGCGTGCTAGAAGCTATAATAAGTATTGCAGTAAGCGGGTATAACGAAAGTTCCAATGCATTATCAGTGTTCATTTTACCTGTGAAAAGTGATGCATCCTCAAAAATCTATGGGTCCCAACAGAGATCTAGGGGTCCCCAAAATTGAGTGTGCTCCATGCCCTTACAAACTGTTGTATTTTCCCTTCCAAAATACAATTTTTTTTTCCCAAACATATTTATGTAGTTTAACAAGTTATATTGTACATGTGTTTCCTTATATCATATATATTGTTTGTTGTGAGACACTGAGTTGCTCGACATGAATAAAGTTTATTATAAAAAAAGTTCAAAAATGAAGTCGCTTGAATTTTTACTGAAGAAAAAAAAAAAATAATACATGCAAATAGAATTAAGTAGAATAATACATTTTCTTATTCAAATTATCGATTCATTTTCTGCATTAAATTATTGTTGGTAATATACTGATTAAAAGGGATCACCACAAACCTGTTTTTTTTCAATTTCCCCTTTTATACTTCCTTTTTTTCTTAACTTCTTTATACAACATTATAATTCGTAATATAATGCATCAAAGCAAGTGAGTCGTTTGAGAACCGGCTCTTTTTAATGAGTTGAGCTGAAAAAGCCGGTTCTCTAAAACGAAACGGACTTTCACTACACAACTCGAACTGGAGATCGGCGTGCAGACGAAAACTCGAACCGCGAGACCAAAACAACAATGGCGGATCTGCCTGACGAAAAGTTTGGAGTGCGGTAAAACTTTGCTAAAAAATGATGACAATGTCGTGCCAAAAAAGTTGCGTCCCGGGGACGCACGTTGATTTGACACAATGCGTCCCCAGCAAAAATAATGCGTCTCGGACGCAGGCAAACAAGAACACTGCATTATAAAACATATAAAACATCGAAGCGCACAGGGAGCGCAGTTGCTGTGTTTTGCGGAAACGTGGCTCACGTTTAGCATTCCGGACGCTAATGTGTAGCCACCCGGAGCTATCCGGCTTCAACGCCGCTAAACAGAGACACGAAAGCCGGGGGGAATCGGAGAGGAGGCGGACTCGCTAACACGAGGTGGTGTATCCCTGGATTTTCACAAAGAAAAGATTTCCATCTGCCGCAGGGATGTCGAACTTTTGGACTGGCGTGACGTCATCCACTGCGCTACAAGCACCCCTATGTTAATAAACAACGGGGTAGAATGCTGGAAGTGTGAATTTCCCTACGGGGATGAATAAAGTTATCTATCTATCTATCTTATAAAACATTCAGTTACTTTATGTTGGGGGTTGGGGGGCTGAGACAGAGAGAGAGAGAGCGAGAATTAGAGAAAAGAGAGACTAAAAGAGAGGAGAGAGAAAGAAAAATGAGGGAAATGGTAAAGAAAGACTAAGAACAGAGAGAGACAGCAAAAGATAGAGAAACACAGAGGAAAAAAAGAGTGAGAGAAGGAGAAAGAAAGACGATAACATAGAAGGCAAGAAAGGAAGAAAGAAAAGAAAGCTAGAAAAAAAGAAACAAGAAAAAAGCAGGGACAATTTTAAGGGTCAGGGCTTTGTGGGTGCTGAGCAATAAACCGGAGCCTCCCCAGACTCCGCCGCTATGCCGCAAGTGACGATAGCGAGTAAGAGCAAGTGGTTGGAATCCAATGGACTGAACAATTTCAAGGCAGTGGAATATTTCTGACACTGCGTTGTTCATTGTGATTTTAAAAAAAATGTTAGCCAGCATTTGTATCATAATTAAGCCTATCCTGTTCCATCAAAATTTTGGGGGTGTTTGGGTAGAATTTGGAGGCAAAGGGTACATTTTGTGCAATTCTTTACATCTTCAAAATATAGGCTACATGTTTGAATTACTTGCAATGTTTAATCAGCTCAGCACTTAGCGTTGTTTGTGCATTAACAGTGATCTCAAGGTAACGATTCTGTCTTCATCTAACTGGTTGCTCTGTAAGTCAGTCAAATTGATTGGCTGATATTATCAAACTGTTGTTTGTAACGCTTGAATGTGAAATTGAGTTGTTATCCAACTGGCTGGGTGAGGGGATGAAAAAGATTTTGTTCCGATTTCACGCATTAATTCAGCAGTACTACCTCCGATCAACCGGTAGATCGCGATCTACGTTAACGAGCACCCCTGCTTTATTTGAACGAATGCAAGAAAAATTGCTCAAAACCGGAAATATGCATAACGAGATTAGAAATGCAGGTCCAAGGACTGCTTTAACGTGAGCAGGGTTGGGTAGGGTTACTTTAACTGGATTACTTTCAATGACTTTTGGATTACTCCAATACCAAATATGCTCATAAAAGACAAAAACTAAATATGAATAAAATTACTAAATTTTGTGCAGGCTTGGGGAGTAACGGAATACATGGAACGGCAAAAATGATGCTGGCAAGCTGTTTGGATTTATTTTCATTTTGTTTCTGTCACGTTTTATGTTCGTTTTGCTGGAGATCAAAGAGATCAAAGCCAGGAGAGAAAGCTTACCACGTGTTGCGAGTCATCATTTGATTCATATTTAGATTATTTTGTCTTTCCAAAAGTAATGGAAAGTAATTAAGTTAAAGTAACCCTACCCAACCCTGATAATAATAACTGCTAAGAGTTCATTTTGCATTGATTCTGATCAGGGTTCGTATGGGTACTTGAAATCCTGGAAAAAGTTGGTAGTTTAATGTGTTTTCACGGATTGAAAATGGCTTGAATTTGGGACAAAGTGCTTGTCAACGCTTGAAATTGTTGCCATGTTTCCCGGTAGTCTGACTTAATAGACCACGCATTGAATAAATATGTGTATTTGTTGCTGTATTATGCATCATGTATGGACATTTATTTTGGGTCATGCAAAAACGAAGGTAGCGTTTCCAAGTGGTATATTGTCATAGACGAAATTCCTTCCATTTTCATTTTGTTTCTGTGGCATTTGATGTTCCTTTTGCCGGAGATCAAAAAGATCAAAGCCAGGAGAGAAAGCTTACCATGTGTTGTGAGTCATCATTTTATTCATATTTCGTTTTTTTTGTCTTTTATTAGCATATTTGATATTGGAGTAATCCAAAAGTAATTGAAAGTAATCAAGTTAAAGAAACCCTACCCAACCCTGAATGTGAGCAACTTATTATGTATTACCTTAAATGCGATTTTTGCGATTTCTGATTTACAATAACTGATGAAAACTGTATTTCTCTCTGACGATGTCTGTAAAAAAATGAAGTGTTACTTAATACCTTACAATTAACTTCTCTCATTAAGATTTCTACTCAAATAGAAATCAATACATTACGTATGATAATATAAAATATGGCGACTTAAAGTGACCACACTGCACCAATTGGCAAATGGCAATGTCGAAGTAGAACGAAGTTGAGTAAAGTCAGTAGAGTTTTTCGAGAACCGGCTTTTTCGGCTTGGCTCACTAAAAAGAACCGGCTCTTCAGGTTGTTTTGGCGTCTTTAATCCCTACACGACCAAATATTATGTAAAATTGTGCACAAAATGACTTAAAGGAAGGGGGGGAAAATAGAACAAAAAAAGAAAAAGATATCAAAATGAAAAAGTAGTGAAAAGCAGAGAAAAAAGAAACGAAAGGAAGAGAAAAAAGAAAGAAAAATTCAGAAAAAAGCCAGAAAAAAAAGAAATGTAGGAAAAAAGTAACAGCTCGGGAAAAAATAAACACAGTGAGATTTTTTTAAAGGAATTTTTTTAAAAAAGGAGAAAAAAACAGGGAAAAAGAAGAAAAGGTTTGTGTTGCATTCAAATAATTTCCAATTATATCAAGTCAATCTCGTTGCCAACATTGTACTTCCACTAAAAAATGTGATTAAGTACAGTTCTGTATCTTACAACCGACTCAATAAGCCCCCAAAAAATGTTAATATGATGCGACAAAATATGTCAGGAAATAAAAAGAAATGGATATCTTGTGAAAGAATTGTAAGAACAAACGACGTTCATTCATTCATTCAAAAGAGAAAAATCATTTTGCATTGCCGGAAACTCAGCAAAATGTAACTTGATGTCAAGTTTTGGATGTTTGATAATGATTTTGCCACACTTGGGATTATGGTTGCTCACTGTTGTTTCAAGCGGTGCTCACAGACTTTGTGTGAACGCTCAGACCCATAAGGAAAATGACAGGGAACATTACCTACAAGTATTTTTAGAATTGCATGCTAAGGAGTTCATATGTTTTTAATAGGATTCAAATCAATTTATATATACATTTTTTTTCAACCATTAAGAGGCTCGGAATAATACACAATGGCCCTTTAAGTATTATAACCATTTTAATATTAGTAGTAATAATCCATGTATTCCCAAATATTCAGGGACTGCTTGTTTATTATTGTCCAATAGAAACAAAACATTTTGGACAGATTTATAATCTAAATATTGGATGAGGAAAATTAAGGACAGTGTGTATTAATTAAAAAAACAAACCTATTAAAACAAGAGGGATTTAAATAATAAGCAAAAATGACACATACCATTGTATGAACGTGCACGTTTCAAAAAAAAGTTGAGAAATTTGCATAACATGTACCTCACAGACAGGGAGCTGACATACTTGTCAGCCAACTTGCTGCTACATGTACCCAAATAAGGGTAAAAAATCTTGCGAAATGCTAAGCTAAAAAAGAAAAATGGAGTGTTTTGGTGAGTCTTCCTGGTCTTTATCCGTCCTTGCAACATAATACACACTGACCCTTTAAGATGCATTCATGTCAACTTATACATGTATACGTTTTTGGGATTTCAAATCAAGTACAGCATAAAACTATTATTGTACTGGAACATTTTTTATGGTTTTTTTGGGTTGGAAGGGAAAAATCTTGCCCATTACGGCTCGAATCTGGGTTGTTTATCACTTGTAGCAGACAACAACGTCATTGTAGCTCTCAAATACTGTCGCTTTAATTCAGAGCTTTTTTTGCAACATATATTTGTTTTCAAAGTACCGTATTTTCCGCACTATAAGGCGCACCTAAAAGCCTTTATTTTTTTCAAAAGCTGACCATGCGCCTTATAATTAAAGATAAAGAGGTAGAAACGGGGAAGGAAAAAAACAGAGAAATAAAGAAAAAGAGAGAAAAATAAAAAGATAAAAACAGAAAGACTTAAAAAAAATAGAGAGAAAAATACCATAAGAGAAAAAGAAATCGAAAGATTAAATTTGAAATCGAGAGATAAAAAAAGCAAAGAGTAAAAGAGATTAAAAAGGGAGAAACATCAAAAGAGAAAGAAGAGTAAAAGAGAGGGATTAAAAATAAAGAGGTAAAAAAGGGAAGGAAAAAAAGACAGGCAAGAGAATGAGAAAGAAAAAGAGAGAAAATAAAGATAATAACTGAAAAACTTGAAGAAATAAGAGAAAAAGGTCAAAAGAGAAGGAAATAGAGCAAGTTTGAAATTGGGTGATGATAAAAAACGAAGAGAAAAAGATCAAAAAGAAAGAAGAGCGAAAGAGAAGAGAAAAGGTAGAAAAATAAAAGAACAAAAGAGACTGCAAGAAACAAAAAGGAGAGAGACAGTAAAAAACGAAAGAGAGAAAGCAAATAAACAACTACCGTATTTTCCGCACTATAAGGAGAACCTAAAAGCCTCTATTTTTTTCAAAAGCTGACCATGCGCCTTATAATACAGTGCGCCTTATACATGAAACAATATTAAGTGGCAAAGTCTTGCAACTAAGGCAAGCAGCCGCCGACTAGATTTTCCCCCGAAGGCGAAGTTGTCCGCGGTGTATGCTGGGATTTATTTACCGGCGTTTCATTGGCTAACCAATGTGTCAATCATCATTTGAATCGGTCACTATTGGCTAAAGTTATTCGGAGGTAAAGGGGGCGGATCCTTTTTATCATTTACAGGCTCGCATAGGCTGAAGGGGCGAAACAAAGCCTGCAATTGGCCAAAAAAGATGAATGTGAATCACACGTCGGGTTGCACTACGGCATAGAGAAAACATTTTTTTACTATTCTGTATTTGTAAATATTTGACTCTCCTGGATTTACTACACTCACGGTTGTAAGGAGACCATGGTTACGTATCATTATTGAACGTGATGGCTGCAAGAGAACTTAGGTGAGCTATGCGGCTTTATGTTTTCCCGGTATCTTGTGAAGGGTAGCAAAACGCTACTAGGAACACGCTCGCAACACAGTAAACGAGTCTGTTAAAAAATGTACGGTACTTTTAGAAACCAAGGTAAACCGTCATCATCTTCCTCCTTGCAACTGACGTCATCAAAGTCGTTTTCCCCGGTAGGGGAAAGAGACTTTGTCATATAGGCGTCGTCCCACGCTCCCTTATTCAAAAACACGCTAGCAACACACTGGTGTAACAGAGTTGAAATTTGATTGTTTTTTTGAATTCTCACAAAATCTGTGTTTTTGTTGTGTTACTGTTAATATTCCGGTACCTCATTCAGTTGTTAAGTCATGGGCGTCTGCGACTGTCTTTTTCGTTTGGCACTTTATGGGCTTCAGCGCTTGCCGTAGCTTAAGTGAATTTGTAAGCGCTGAAGGTAAGATGTGCCCAATATCAGTTGGATAAAAAAATGCATATTTTGCTAGACATATGAGCTGCTTTCGCAAATTATTTTTGTATATAAAAGATATATAAGTTGTGCTAAATGATGTATATTTAAAAAAGCACTAAATAAGAAGTAAAGCAATACAGCTTGAAACGATGATGCAACGTGTTTTGATGCAAACACGCCACGAGGTGCGTGCGGCCTGTTGAGTGATGACCTGTTTTTTTGTATCTTTAATATTTTAGATAATTGTAGTTGTGAACAGATGCCCCTGATTTTTATATTTTTTTGTTTACTGAATGCAGGTATGTGGGAAAGTTATGTTCATTGTTATTATGGAAGTTTCATTATTAATGTGCTCGCATGTTGTCTGCTTGCCGTAGCTTAAGTGAATTTGTAAGCGCTGAAGATAATTGCAGTTGTGAACAGATGCCCCTGATTTTTATATTTTTTTGTTTACTGAATGCAGGTATGTGGGAAAGTTATGTTCATTGTTATTATGGAAGTTTCATTATTAATGTGCTCGCATGTTGTCTGCTTGCCGTAGCTGAAGTGAATTTGTAAGCGCTGAAGATAATTGCAGTTGTGAACAGATGCCCCTGATTTTTGTATTGTTTTGTTTACTGAATGCAGGTATGTGGGAAAATTATGTTCATTGTTATTATGGAAGTTTCATTATTAATGTGCTCGCATGTTGTCTGCTTGCCGTAGCTGAAGTGAATTTGTAAGCGCTGAAGATAATTGCAGTTGTGAACAGATGCCCCTGATTTTTGTATTGTTTTGTTTACTGAATGCAGGCAATAAACCCAGAGACTGTGAAACCTTGTGTCGTGCATGAAAGAGGGTCGCTAGACTAGCAAAGCAAGGTTTCGTGCAGTAACTGTTTCCTTCTTAATCGGACTGCTCGATTGCATATAGCTTGTAAGCCGCGTCATGAGCCATTGAACTCGAGCGCCGCTGGCGGCTGTTAGAAAAATTGCATAAATTGGCCGCATCACTGAATAAGCCGCAGGGTTGAACGTTTGGGGGGAAAAAAGTAGCGGCTTATAGTCCGGAATTTACGGTAATTTACATATCAGCCTGTTTCCAACGAGGAGTGACAGGTGGGTGAGAAATCCTACCTGACTTTCCATTCCGGCCCTTGGTTCGGTGCTTGCTGGCCAGCTGATAGGGGACGGTCGCCCTGAGGGGCTGCGGGCCCAGGGTCCCTCCACTCCGGCCTGACATGCCAGCAGCAGCCGTTGTCGGAGGTGGAGGAGGGTGATGAAGTGGACTCGCGGTGGGGGTCGCTCTCCGCCGCTGGTGCTACCGACCTACGCTATCCTTCGGTTGTTGTCTCGAAAAAAAAAAACAAGCGAATTCGAACCCCAAGTTCAACGAGGAGACATTTTGGACACTTTGGGGAAGAATTACCTCCGAAAACGAGTGGTTATTGGCGTTTTTGGGGGTCTTTTCCTGGTCGCGTTGCGGGCGAGTTAGCTAGCAAGCCAAAGTTTCTTTGTGAGGATGTGGAGATGTTTGGAGCTCGCTGGCGAACAAGGAAGCGGACGCCTAGGGACACAGGACGGAAATATCAGTTGACGTCGAAGCCACGTCGGTGGTAATTGTTTCTCCTTTTTCGAGCGAATTCCAAAGAATTTCTTTTAAGTTTGTGAAGATGGTGGAAAGTCGCGAAGTGATTCTGGGGGTCCAGTCCGCAGACTCTCCAAACACCTCCGCCACGCTGGTGTGGGTTTAATGACGGGCGGGGCGGGAGTTACTGGGTATTCTTACTTCTCATTGGTCAAATTAAGTTGGAACGGACCCCCTATTGGATAGATCGGTGTCAATCTCTCAGAGCACGCGTGATGGAGTTCGTTGGGAACGCCCCTTTTTTGGGTTTCATAGCACTTGTTGAACGTAATATAAAATAAAGGCATCGTGGCTCCAAACCTTCTAAGGATGACTTTAAACACTTTTAACTTTTTTTTCTGTGGTACGGGATGTTCGTAAAGCCCTTGTGCACGTATGAATAAATGCAGGGTTGGGTAGGGTTACTTTAACTGGATTACTTTCAATGACTTTTGGATTACTCCAATACCAAATATGAAATGAAATGAAAATGGAATGATCTGCATTTAAATAGCGCTTTTCAAGTCAATGACTTCCCAAAGCGCTTTACAATGTGCTTCACATTTCCCAATAGCGGCCGTGCAGCCATGTAAGGCGCTAACCTGCTTATTGGGGGTATTAGGGGTTCAGTGTCTTACCCAAGGACACTTCGACATGTAACACGGACAAGCCGGGGAATCGAACTGGGATCCCTTGATCCCAAGACGAGCGCTCTACCTCCTGAGCTACGGCCGCCCCGGCAAATATGCTAATAAAAGACAAAAGAAACTAAAAATGAACCTATGCTTTCAGCTAGGCAAGCTCTGTACTATCCGACATTCTCCTGCCCCGTTTTCTCCTGCCTGATACCTGTTGCCGACGTCTTTTCTGGACTCGTTACTGCCCTTGCTCCTCCGTCCCGGCCATCGACCTGTTTTCCCGCTGCCTCGCTCGACACGGAAGTGCCACTTCCGCGTTCCTGCCATCAGCTACCCGTGACCGACGATCATCGGATCGTGGAAGCAAGCACTGCTCCCTCTCTTTATCAATAAAACTGAGTAAAACGAACGCTATTGGGTCCCGTCTCCGTTTCTGGCTTGTGACAGTATTCTTATCTTTTGAGTACAGTGGAACCTCGGTTTTCGAACGCCTCACAGTTCGAACAAATCGGAGTTCGACCAAAAATTTCGAGAAATTCTTGCTTCGCTGTTCGGTCAAAAATTCGAACGCCGCTAATGCGTGAGTGCGTACGCTAGAGTGCGATGCTGAGCAACGTACGGGTGTAGATTGTGTATATCGCCCCCACCCCTCGTGACCAACTGTTATCACGTGCGCACTTCCCTTTTTTTGCTTTCGCTTTTAATATCGGTGAACGGAGTGTTTTAACCCCTAATTATGCCTTGGAAGAAGGTCGGTGCAAGCAGGACAGGTGAAAAAGGAAAAGTTGTTACAACTATTGCCTTTAAGAAAGACATACTAGCTAAATGTGAAAGAGGTGTGCGAGTTTCCGATCTTGCTAAGGGAATACAGCATGCGCCTTCTGCTGACCACCGCAAAGGTAAGAATTCCTATTCATAATTCATCTTTTTTTTTTTTTACACGTTCGTGTTAGCGTAATCTTTCATACAGAAGATTACGATAACGCGAACGTACGATTAGCCTGGGTTAACTTTATGATTCGAGGTAAACATTCAGGGTGTTGGAACTGAGCCCAAAATTCAGGGTGTTGGAACGGAACCCCCTTTTCAATGAAGCGCTAGCCACTTGTGGTGCTAAATGACTCGTAAACGACCTGATTTTTTTATTTTTACACGTTCATGTTTGCGTAATCTTTCGTACGGAAGATCACGCTAACGCGAACGTACGATTAGCCTGGGTTAGCTTTATGTTTACGTTAAACATTCATGGTAAACATTCAGCGTGTTGGAACGGATTAAAACGATTTACATTATTTTTAATGGGAAAATTGATTTCGGTGATTGAACAAATCGGTTCTCGAACAGGATTCTGGAACGGATTATGGTCGAGAACCGAGGTTCCACTGTATTTTAGTACGATTTTACTGGGGTGCCTCGTCAAATCTCACTGTAAACCATGTACACGGCGTTGTAATCAATGACAATGAAAACAAATCTATCTTAATTTCATAATTTAATCATGTGAATCTGTTAATAAACAACAGGGTAGACTGCTGGAAGTGGGAATTTCCCTACGGGGATGAATAAAGTATCTATCTATCCATCTAATTTTTGCTGATTTTTAAATAGCTACTGAAAGGCAGCCGATATAAGTATCAGATACCATGGTGATTTAAAAGCTAGTATCAATATTCGACCATACATGGAAAATATGCAGTAACATGTTTGACTGACCCCTGCTAGGAGGGTTCCCCACCTGATGTAACGGCCTGCATGCGAGAATGCCGTCTGGGTGGACTGGTTTGGGGTGGCGTGTCCCTGCCTAAACCTCTTCGTGCGTGGTGACAGATAAATCTCCCGACTGCGTGCAAAAAAAGGGAGTGCCGACGGTGGGGACCGTGAACGGAGGCGTAGATAACAAGCTGTCCCCTCCTTCCAGAAGCCTCCCTTGAAACTGAAAATAGTCAAGTCTAGTCATTTTTATTTGTATATGTCACGAGGAGACCGGACCAGAACGGAGGCAGGAAGGGAGAACTCAATTGCGTTGACGATCAAAACTTTTATTTACCAAAATAAAAGTCGTCCAAAACTCAGGGACAAGACAGAACAAACAGGCTTTAACAAAAAAACCTGCAAACACAGGTTTCTTCCGACGCAAACAAAACAGGACTGAGCAAAACAGAACGGGAAATGCAGACAGAAAATGCAATGAGCCAGCACCCGCAAAACCCACAACACCACCCTTAAGTAGCACATACGCAAACTAGCTGATCAACTGCAGCCGTGCCCAGGGGGCGGGGCCAGCCGGTCGCCACGGCGACCATGCTGGACACGACAGTATAGCCCTTAATCACAAAGAGTCTCAAAGGGCTTCACAGGTTATTACACAGACTATTTTTTCAGACTATTATTACACCATCCCCTGATCTGGAACCAACATGAGGGCAAGGAAAAACTCAAAAACCTCAACATGAGGAAAATGAAGAAACCTTGAGAAGGGACTGCACATGTGGCATCCCCCTTTCAGGATCACCAGGCAAAGGATGTTGCAATCACAAATAATGCAGAGATATTGTCCAAGAAAAGTATTGGTTATTCATATGCTATAGAGTAGAAGTGTGTTTTAAGCTTACATTTAAACATTTCCACTGAGGTTGCAGATCGGATCTCAGGGGGAAGAGCATTCCACAGCACCGGTGCCCGGATGGAGAACGCTCTCGAACCAGCGGAACACTTCTTGGCTCTTGGGATCACCAGAAGACCGGCGCTCTCAGAACGAAGGCATCGGACCGGAACATAGGGGGAAATCAGATCTGAAAGATATGAGGAAGCAAGTCCATGTATGATTTTGTATAGTACTAAGAGAACCTTGAAATCACATCTTAGGCTAACAGGGAGCCAATGCAGGTTAGCCAAAATTGGCGTGATGTGATCGGACTTTTTTGTCCTAGTTAATAGCCTCGCTGCGGCATTTTGTACCATTTTGTATACAAGGTGCATTTCTGAAAACAATTGGAATGTACTTCACTATGTGTCCAGGAGCCAAGTTAAAGGATTGTTATTTTTAAAAAGGTTGGTTTATTGCATTGAAATAACACAATGTGCCACGCGGGTCTCACTGAAACATTGGACTCTACATGATGGTAACGAACAGGCTAAGCCGTAAAATAAATAATATCACATAAACTTCGCATACACAACTCAAAAACAGTCTTTTTTCTCACTTACAAGGTTTAAGAAGAAAAATAAATAAGTAAAAACATTCATTCTGCATAGTCACCATCACTTTGCATTTAGTCAGTGCGCCCCGTATCGCCCATGCTAAGATCGTTAGCCTGATGCTAACACACGTGTCATGATTACTGATGCGGGGCACCTGAGTCTGCTCCGCTGGTCCCTGATTGGCTGTTGTACTCTTTTTAAACCCCCGCCTTCCTGACAACACGCGTCAGATCGTCTGTGAACCTACGCTGCGCGCTAGGCAAACTTTTGTGACTCTATCCTGCCCTGTTCTCCGTCCGATTCCCGTTGCCGACCTCTCTTCTGGACGCGTTTACGGTTTTGCTCCTCCGTCCCGGCCATCAACCTGTTTTTTCCTCGCTCTCGACTTTGGGGTGCAAGCTCTTTCTTCATTCTAAATAAAGCTGAGTAAAACGATCGTAATCGGGTCCAGTCTCCGTTCCTGGTTCGGGACAACACGAGATCCGACGACCTAAACTTTGATTCCGCAAACTGGCAGAAAAGTATCGCTAGCTTTTTGTTTGACATCTTTGCAATAAAAAAAAAATGTAGTCGGAATTTTCATTGTCTAAGTGTAGGATAGCTAGCTAATGTTGGCCAACAAGTGACGCTAACAGAGCGGCACTAGTTAAGCTATTGCAAAAAATAGAACATGAAAAATGATCTTTGCAGTTGTACTGTATAGTTCTATGTCTTTTGATTGACATTTTTCCATTTTTATCCTTTGTTTTCATGGTGGAGATGTTGTCCTGCTAGTTAGGTAATGCTACGTTTCCATTGTGTTGGATAACTGCTAATATTTACAAAGCGGCAAAAATTGATTGGCTTTGAAATGTTACTAGACTGTTTTCTTTATCTTTAAATATGTATGAGTATAGAGATAAATCTCTTCTTTAGAGCTTGCAAACAATGGGTTTCTACTCTCATCGGACACATTTACAAAACAATCCAGAAAAACTGACAAAACCGATAAGAGACAATAAAAGAGTACCGTATTTTCCGGACTATATGTGTCAGGACCAGAACGGAAACAGGACCCAATTGCATAACGTTTACCACAAGTTTTATTGAAAGAAAGAGGATCCGGTGTTCGCTGGACACGGGGGGCAAGTCGCTCTCGCACTCGGATTGTGATCCGCACGTGGGAGTGGACCTTCCATAGCGAGCGATGGCGGTGTCAGGGACGGAAAAACTGGGTCGGTAGCAGGGACTGGGAGAGCAAGACGTGGTCAGGGTCGGAAACGGGTCGTAAGTTGGGACGGGAGAGCAGACGCAGTCGGGATCAAATATGGGTCGTAAGCCGGGACGGGAGAGCAAATGTGGTCGGCATCAAAACAGGTTATAGCCGGAGACAAACGGGAGCAAAAACGGGACAGGCAGGAGTCAGGGTCGAAAAAGGCTTGCCTTGTATAAACAGAGGTTCGCAGACAGACCGACCACAGGAGATTGACAGGACTGGGTTTAAATAGGGACAGGGAGCCAATCAGAACCCGCAGCGGTTGGCGCCAAATGAGCGGGCACAGCTGATTCTCATCGGTAATCATGACAATATGTTGCAGTGTTTCACAGTTGGGCCAAGGGTGCGACTTATACTACCATGCGACTTACGTGTGTAATTATAAACACATCATTATATCAATTCTCAGTTTTGCACTAAACCTCAAGAGGGCGCTCTAGGCCTGTGTTGATCATTTCAACATTACGGGTAATTTATAAAAACAACTGAACAAAAACGGCACCGAAAAGAAAATCGACAAGCTGCAAATAGTAAAATATGCAGCGGGACACGGTAATCGAGCTGCAGGATTTTATCACATCGTTTTTCCCAAAAATGCGACTTATACTCCAGGTGTGATTCATGTTTTTTACCTTCTTATTTATGCCTTTTTGGGCGGGTGCGACTTATACTCCAAAGCGGCCTTTAGTCCGGAAAATACGGTAGCTGTTATGATGTCTGATGCGGGGCACCCGAGTCTGCTCCGTTGGCACCAGCAGCCGCGGACGCTGATTGGCTGTTGACCTCTTTTTAAACCCCCACCTTCCTGTCATCATTTGTCAGATCGTCTGCAAACCTATGCCACACGCTAGGCAAGCTTTTGTGACTCCTGACTCTGTCCTGCCCTGTTTTCCGTCTGATTACCGTTGCCGACCTCTTTTCTGGACCCGTTTATGTTTTTGCTCCTCCGTCCCGGCCATCGACCTGTTCTTTTCTCGCTCTCGACACTGCCTCCGCTTGACACGGAAGTGCCACTTCTGCCTTCCCAGCGATCTGCGACCGACGATCGCCGGATCGTGGGTGCAAGCCCTTTCCTCCTTCTAAATAAAGCAGAGTAAAACGAACGCAATTGGGTACCGTTTCCGTTCCTGGTCGGTGACATATGATTAGAATTTCAAGTTTTTTCAGACACACTCATAAAATAGCGTTAATCAAACAGCAACAGAAAGTGGCATCAGTCCAAGAAGTGTTGTTTTGACTTATCGGTCTGAATTGTCTTTTGCTGTAGTGCAGGGGAAGTGGTGAACGTCGGTTTTAGCGCCCCCTAGCTGGGAGAAAGGGCAGGACTGTTCCCTGTGCTGATGTTCACCAGGCACTCGGTTGACTTGAGGCTTGCTAGAGATTTGCAGCTTGGAAAGGAGCCCAAGGAGCCGCAAAGACCCATCAGAGAAGGGGTGTAGTCCTTTTCTGGATTTAAGAACAAATATTTAGCTTTTGCAAGGTTTTTTTAAAAAAAATTCTTTTGAGGATAATGGATTTTTTACCTGCGCACCAGACACTGCCGTTCGGCTTCCCTTCTGGCCTCAGCGGGTCTGAATCAAGACTAATCTCCACTGATAGCAGCTCAGTGCTAGGAAAACTCCGCCTGAAGATCAAGAAGATGCTCATCAAGAAACAGGGTTCGTACACATTTTTCACAGCCAAATTCAAGCATTTTTAAGGACTTTCAAAGCCAATTTCTGATTTCTCCAATCTATTAAAAAGAAATCCAGTGAGAATCATGTATTTCGCTGAATCACAAATATTTCTGCAAATTGCATATGCGATTTTATATATTGCATTTCCATTTATCAAGACATAGGTCATTTTTAAGTAGACTTTTGAGAAAGATGGCAACAATTTCAAGCATTCACAAGCACACGTCCATTTTATTATTGCACTAAACCTTGATATGAAAACATTTAAGCATTTCACGGATTTTAAGCCCCCGTACAAACCATGAAGGAGCTTAACAGCCTCCAGAAAAATCTTAAATAAGGTGGTACAGTAATCCCTCGCTGTATCGCTGTTCACTTTTTCAGTTTCGCTCCTTTGTGTTCTGCATTCTGAATGGCTGAACAGTCGCCCTGCTTTTTTTCTGCCTGTGTCTGCCTGAGCTTCAATAACCTGGTGTAAGGTGCAAACGATGAACCTTTTTCAATTTGAAATTTTTCTAAAAGGCATCATCTCAACAAAACGCTCTGGACCCACAAAAGCGCCGAAAGGCAGAGGAAGACGCTTTCTATTGCCAACAAAGTTTGTCATAATTACCGATTTGCATCACCTTTGCCCGCTCCTTTGGCGCCAACTGCCCCACACTCTGATTGGCTCTCCATCCCTATTTAAACCCACTCCTATCCGTTCCCTGTTGTCAGTCCGTCTGCGAACCTCAGTTTACTCTAGGCTAACTTTTCGACCCTGACTCATTCCTGTTTTGGCTTCCGTCTGTTTGCCGGCTTCGACCCGTTTTTTGATCTTGACCACGTCTACTCTTCTCTCCTGGCTTTCGACTCGTTGCTGATCCCGACCACGTTTTTTGCTCTCCTGTCCCGGCGACTGACCCACCAGTTGAGCAACACTGATTTAGATGCGCCTTTTTTTTTTTTAATTAAAGTCAGTCGAGAAATGTCCCTTTAGTTTACATGACATGGGCTTCACGTAGAGGGAAATGATATACCGTAAATTCCGGACTATAGAGCGCACCTGATTATAAGCCGCACCCACCACATTTTAAGATGATGACCGCTTTTGTAGTTACACAAGCCGCACCTGTGTATAAGCCGCATGCGCCCGCATTAATACATGTGACACAATCACAATATTAACCCAAGCCCGACTTTGAGTCCCGTGATTGTAACTGAATGCAAAGTACACAGTCCAAACACCGCAGCCGGCAAAGTGAACGGAAAAATGATACCGGTACTTAAAGTTTGATGCAGACCTGCAGAGTCTGGGTCCCGTTGAAAATAATCCAAGGAAAAAAAAAAAAAGTATATTTCCAAAGGTAAGGGTGGAAAAAATATATATGCACTATTGTCCGCTGCGTCTCACCTTTACTCCACTTCCCGTCAGCCCCTGTGGTTTTCGTCCCTTCTTTTTGATTCGCCCGTACAAAACATATCAGAATAAGTCTCTAAAATAAATACATTAAGAAAATATACAGTTGCAAATACATATTATACATGGTTACACATATTGACAAAGAAAGACGGTACACCGAGAGAGTTTTCAAAGCTTTAATAATAATATTTTTACTTTCATCCCAAACCGTGCCTGTGAAGGGTAGCAAAACGCTACTAGGAACACGCTCGCAACGCAGTAAACAGCTCTGTTAAGAAAATATACCGTACTTGTAGTAATCATGGTAAACCGTCCTCATCTTCCTCCTTATAACTGACGTCCTCAAAGTCGTCTTCCCCAGTATGGGAAAGAGACTATGTCATATAGACGTCGTCCCACGCTCCCTTATTCAAAAACACGCTTGCAAAGTAAAGTTAACGTGCAGCGGCTCTGTTACGGTAATTGTCCGCCATGTAGTAAGCCACACACGAAAAACGAGGGATTACTGTACTTTGTGCAAACTACGGCATTTACTCAAATGGATTTTTCTGATGTGTCGAACCTGCGAAAGAGCTTGTGGTGGTCCTGGCTCTCGTAGGGCTCCATCAGAGGCCACTGGTTCACCAACGGGATGGTAAGGTCCTTGGCCAAGTGGCTGGCGTCACACGGAATCAAAGTGGTGCTGTCAAAAAAACGTAAGAACACAAATAATGCCAAACATTAACATATTACTCCCCATTGTTTGTGAATAAATGTGACGTGTTTAAAGAAAATGCCTTGTCCTTGGTGGATATAATATCCAGGGTGTCATGATTACTGATGTGATTCACCTGTGCCCGCCACGGCCGCAGGTTCTGATTGGCTCCCTGTCCTTATTTAAACCCACTCCTGTCTGTCACCGTTTGTCAGTCCATCTGCGTACCTCAGTTGACACTAGGCAAGCCTTTTTCGACCCTGACTCCCACCCGTTTTTTGCTCCCGTCTGTCCCCCGGCTTCGACCCGTTTTTTTCCCCGACCACGTCTGCTCTCCTTTCCTGGCTTACGACTCGCTTACGACCCCGCTAACACGCTAGGAAGCAGGAAAGGGGCATAAAGTGATTTCATGCTCGTCCCCGGATTTTTGTTAGTGTAGCCCGAAAATGGTAAAAGTAATAAAAGGCTATTTTCAAATACAGTCCAAATGCCAACCCAAGCCTCCAAAAAGATGAAAAAAAGAAGGGTTTATTAGTACTTGAGGAATGAGCTGACTTAGAATGCAATCATGATGATAAGCCAGGAGATGGCGGCAGAGAGTAGCAAATATTATTATGTCAATATAATCCATTTAAAAACAACATTCATTTAAATGTTAAACAAATAAACATGAACTATCATATAAACGTGTGTTTTTTAAAATGCTCGTAGTGTCATGATTACCGATGTGAATCAGCTGTGCCCGCTGCTTTGGCGCCAACTGCCTCGGGCTCTGATTGGCTCCCTGTCCCTATTTAAACCCACCCCTTTCCATCACCTGTTGTCAGTCCGTCTGCAAACCTCAGTTAACACAAGGCAAGCCTTTTCGACCCTGACTCCCACCTGTTTCTGTTCCCGTCTGTCCCCCGGCTTCAACACGTTTTTTGATCCTGACCACGTTTTTGCTCTCCTGTCCCGGCGACTGACCCGTTTTTTTCCGTTCCGGACACCGCCATCGCTCGCCACGGAAGTCCCACTTCCGCATTTAGAGCGACCTGCTTCCCGCCTCCAGCAACCACCGGATCGTGGGCGCAACCCTTTCTCTATCTTCCAATAAAACTTGTGAGAAACGCAACAAAAGTGGGTCCTGTCTCCGTTCTGGTCCTGACACAGGGTAGGTTACTAATGTATTCTGAATAATACCCGCTTCAAAACAGGTCTGGATCCGGCTCCCGAGCCAAATTGAGTCTTGAATGAATTCAATGATTTTATATCCAACTGATCTGTCATTTGACACCAGTCCAGATATTCAACATGGATATACATTGAAATCGTACAACTGACCAATTTTATCTTCTCCTATTCTTGTTCATCAACAAACTAAAAAAATGAATGTGAGCAACATGTGGAAAGGCCTGTAGATATCCATGACTTTAACTTCTTACCACAAAAATCAACCAGAATCAACCATTCTTCATCAACAATGAACTACAATCAAAAAACAAGTGATATGGACAGCTACCATACCATTCATCAATGATATATTGTTGCAGAAAATATCAAAACTTGAATCGCACACCGTGCTTTGCCATGCAAGCCATGAGCAATGTGATAGCTTGCTTCAGTGGTGGTGTTTTTAACAGCGACAAAGGTTTTCACGGTGTCAGTTTGCCGTACCTGGACAGGGCGCGTTTTAATGTCTCCGCCTTGTCAGACTCGTTCTTGAATTCATGTTCAGGTTTCGTCTCGTTTAACACTTGATGTGCGAGGTACAACGCTCTCGAAACAAACAGCACGGTCATTTTTTTTTTTTTTACACAAAGCCCCAGTCATCTGTCCACGCTGGCTGGAAAAGACAAGATTCGTTCATTTATCGCGCACAGGGTTGGGTAGGGTTACTTTAACTTGATTACTTTCAATTACTTTTGGATTACTCCAATACCAAATATGCTAATAAATGACTCCATTTTGTGCAGGCTTGGGGAGTAACGGAATACATGGAACGGCAAAAATGATGTTGGCAAGCTGTTTGGATTTATTTTCATTTTGTTTCTGTCGCATTTGATGTTTGTTTTGTCAGAGATCAAAGAGATCAAAGCCAGGAGAAAAAGCTTACCACGTGTTGTGAGTCATAATTGTATTCATATTTAGTTTCTTTTGTCTTTTATTAGCATATTTGGTATTGGAGTAATCCAAAAGTAATTGAAAGTAATCAAGTTAAAGTAACCCTACCCAACCCTAATCGCGCACCAGTGTTTCTGTGGCAGGGTTAAAACACCGATCTCTCATCTTTTCCTGGGCGCCGCGCAGATACACGGTCACACACGGAGCAGAGGAGGGGCCCTTCCGTAAGGCCTCTAAACAACACAGTGCGCAACTGAAAATGTCTAAATTTCAGGTAAAAAATGTGCATTTAAAAAAAAAAAAAAAAGAATCATTATTATTTTTCCTTGCGATCGCGTGCCACTAGTTAACACCTCGCGTGCCACTGCTGACACGCGTGCCATAGGTTGCCGACCCCTGCTCTAGCTTATGAAAGACCTACCAGTATATTTCCTGTTGACAATATCTGTTTATTATCTGTTATTGTTAAATTGCAGCCTGATCATCCTGGAAAGGGGATTACCTCATGTTGAGGTTTTTGAGTTTTTCCCTGCCCTCATGTAGGATTTAGATCACAGGTGTCAAACAGGCGGCCCACGGGCCAGATCAGGCCCGCTATGGGATTGAATCCGGCCTCAGAGAAGCGCAAGAGAAAAACAAGCTGCGGGTTGAAATATGTCAACTTGATGTTGCCAAAGCCAGATGCCTCTCACAAAGACACTGTACTTGTATTTATCTTTTTTTTCTCACACTCTCTCTCTTTTTCTGTCTTTGTCCCGCCCTCTCTCTTTTCTCTTTCTCTCTTCGCGCTTTCTTTTCTCTCCCTGTCTTTCTCTTTCTCTTTGGATTTCTTTTCCCCCTCTCTCACAACCTTTTATCTTTTGGTTCTCACACTCTCTTTTTCTTTCTTTTTCCCGCCCTCTCTCTTTTCTCTTTCTCTCTTCCTACCCTTTGCGCTTTCTTTTCTCTCCCTGTCTTTCTATTTCTCTTTGGATTTCGTTTCCCCCTCTCTCACGACTTTTTATCTTTTGTTTCTCACACTCTCTCTCTTTTTCTTTCTTTGTCCCGCCCTCTCTCTTTTCTCTTTCTCTCTTCCTACACTTCGCGCTTTCTTTTCTCTCCCTGTCTTTCTATTTCTCTTTGGATTTCGTTTCCCCCTCTCTCACAACTTTTTATCTTTTGTTTCTCACACTCTCTCTCTCTTTTTCTTTCTTTGTCCCGCCCTCTCTCCTTTTCCCTCGCTCTTTCTCTCATTTCTTTATCTCTCTTGTTCTTTCTCTTTAATCTACTAGTCCGGCCCCCGACAGAATGTTTGTTCTATCGTGTGCCCCCGAGCTAAAATGAGTTTGACACTCCTGATTTAGATCCTAATAGTCTGTTGTTTGCAATAGTCTGTGCAGCCCTTGTGATTCCAGGCGTGTCAAATAAACATGACTTGATTTGACTCAACTTTAAATTTGTTAACTGTGTGTGACCATTTCTCTCATGCAACGAATAGTCCTTGAAGGTTTCATGTTTTAAAATGAAGCTCACAGTTGCTCCTGAAGCTCAAGGACGACCGTCTCCAGCTCTTTCTTCTCCTGTTGGCTCTGGCCCTGCATCTCGTCCAGACGGACCTTCAACTTCTTGTTCTCCGCCTCCATGTTCTTCAGCTGGGACTCCCGCAACCGTACCAGCTCCTCCAAATAACCCTGAAGACACGAAGATACCCCAGCGTTTATTCCATAACACGTTCCGACCCGTGTTTCTGTTAGCGACCCGAACCCCGCCAGACCTTCTGAGCGTGAACGATCTTGAACCTCTGCTCCATCTTGCGGCACTTTGCGCTCCAGCTTTCTTCGTCGGCGACGAGAGGCACGTAGGGATGCTCGGGGATGCTGTCCTCGCTCGTGCTGCTGTCGATGCTCTGGCGGTCCTCGTCGTCACTCGCGTAATCGTAGCTGGAAGACAGAAACCATTGTCAGCGTTATAGACAAACGCCAAGAACTATTTTCTCAGGCATGGGTCAGTGGTTAACCGTTTCGGTATGCTGAACAACCCAACAAAATATTAAATATGTTTATTATCTTGGCTCCGATTAGCCTAAAGTCGGTTGCATGAAAGCAGGTTAAATTAAGCTTGGCTCAGTGACTGACCAGGCTAGGTTTAGATTATCCCCAGACATACAACTGGCCCTCTTACTGTCTACCATGTGAAAAATTACCGTAAATTCCGGACTATAAGCCGCTACTTTTTTCCCAAACTTTCAACCCTGCGGCTTATTCAGTGATGCAGCCAGTTTATGTCATCTTTCTAACGGCCGCCAGCGGCGCTCGAGTACAAAAGGTAAGATTTAGACCGGTGGAATGTATGCGCCGAGGAAGACTGCAACTTCTTGGCTTGTGCATAGATTAAATTAGCGTAAACATACCCTCATCATGCAAAATGCAAAAAGAAAGGCACATGACGCAGCTTTCAAGCTAAAAGCAATTGAGCAGTCCGGACGGTTTACCGTGATTTTTACAAGTACGGTATGTTTTTTTTACCAGACTCGTTTACTGTGTTGCGAGCGTGTTGCTAGCGTGTTTTGGAATAAGGGAGCGTGGGACGACGTCTATATGACAAAGTTTCTTTCCGACACTGAGGAAGACGACTTTGATGGCATCAGTTCTAAGGAGGTTGCGAGCGTGTTGCTAGCGTGTTGCTACCATTAACTGCCCTGTCACAGGCACTGTTTGGGATGAAAGTTATATTGTTATTATTATTATTATTAAAGCTTTGAAAACTCTCTCGGTGTACCGTCTTTCTTTGTAAATATTTTGCAACTGTATATTTTTGTAATGTATTTATTTTAGACAATTATTCTGATATGTTTTGCACGGGTGAACGAAAAATGAGGGGCGGAACAAACGCGGGGTGCCGAGTTTAAGTGGGGACCGCTAAAGGTGAGGGATAGACAACATAACCGCACTTGTAGAAACCACGGTAAACCTTCCTCATCTTCCTCCTTATACCTGACGTCATCAAAGTTGTCTTCCCCAGTATGGGAAAGAAACTTTGCCACATAGACGACGTCAAATGCTCGCTTAGTCAAAAACACGCGAGCAACACGCTCGCTAAGTGAAGTTGACGTGCAGTAGCTCCGTTTCCTTCTTTATCGGACTGCTCGTTTGCTTTTAGCTTGAAAGCTACCTCATGTGCCTTTCATTTTGCAAGTTGCATGCTGAGGATATGTCTACGCTAATTTAATTTGTGCACAAGCTAAGAAATTGCAGTCTTCCTCGGCGCATATATTCCACCGTTCTAAATCTTACCTTTTGTACTCGAGCGCCGCTGGCGGCTGTTAGAAAAATTACATGAATTGGCCGCATCACTGAATAAGCCGCAGGGTTGAAGGTTTGGGAAAAAATTAGCGGCTTATAGTCCGGAATTTACAGTAATTTTAATAATTTGGACTGCAGGAATAAAATACGAGTATGATCTCGATATCCTACTTTGTGTATGGTTCTAATTGCCCGTTTTTGGAGGATAAAAAGGAGCTGTAGTGAACTTTTGCAATTATGACCCCAGACTTCTGCACAATATCTTAAGTATGGCAGAACTAGAGAACAATATAATAAATACCGTATGGTAAATACGTACTTGGTGGATAGCCATACCTTTGTGTGAATTTCAAATACGGCGTGTAGTCGACCACCGCGGGTGATTTGCCATCCAAGGCTTCTCCTTTGAGACAGAAACTGTGACGGGAGAGGAGCCACACGTGAGAGAAAAATCCAAACGGATTGAAAACCCTGGGAGTGAAGGTCACCTAAAGTCGATGGCTCCCAGGCCTATAAGCATCCCGGTCAGCACTGAAGCTTCCTCTCTGAGCATGATGGCTCCCTCAGAATAGAAACGTCTGCAGACGCAGAGATGCGACAGCTTGGAATGCTGTTACCCGTTTTCTAAATGAACGGGGTCTCACCTCGTGGTCCGAGTGTCCCTCAGGGCGGTCGCGATGTATTCTGAAAGCCTCTTCTCCATCAGGGCTATTCTTATCCAGGCTCGGCCCTGTAAGGATCCACCCAAAACGATCAAAGATGGAATTCTGCCGAGTTTCCGGCAATGCAAAATGATTTTTCTCTTTAGAATGAATTGACTCATGTATTATTGCAAAGGTTGTACGGCCTACAAACGTCGTTTGTTTTTGGGATTCTTTCACAAGATATCCATTTCTTTTTATTTCCTGATATATTTTGTCGCATAATATTAACATTTTTGGGGGCTTATTGAGTCGGTTGTAAGATACAGAACCTGTATTTAATCACATTTTTTAGTGGAAGTACAATGTTGGCAACAAGATTCACTTGATATCATTGGAAATTATTTGAATGCAACACAAACTTTTTATTATTTTTTCTGTGTTTTTTTCTATCTTTTTTTTTAAATCCCTTTAAAAAAATCTCATTGTGTTTATTTTTTCCGAGCTGTTACTTTTTTCTTTCTGTTATCTATTTACTTTTTTCCTACATTTATTTTTCTTTTTTTCTGGCTTTTTTCAAAATTTTTCCTTCTAATTTTCTCTTCCTTTTGTTTCTATTTTCCTCAGCTTTTCACTACTTTTTCATTTTGGTATTTTTTTCGTTTTTGTTCTATTCCCCCCTTCCTTCAAGTCAATTTGTGCATCAGTTTACTTAATATTTGGTCATGTTGAGATTAAAGAAGCAAAAACAACCTGAAGAGGCGTTTAGGACCCTAAAGAGCCAGTTCCTTTTTAGTGAGCTGAGCCGAAGAAGCCGGTTCTCGACATACTCTACTAACTTTACTCAACTTCGTTCTACTTCGACTCGACTTCAAAATACCGCATTTAGGACACAACGTCAGGGGAGCCCGTGTATTTTGACCTTCATGCACTGTAACTTTGACTTAAGTGGCTTCTTAATTAGCAATTTTGAGCACTCATTTTTGTGCGCTGACTAGATTTTCTTGTGCGCTGAGAATGTGCGAGCAGTGCGCAGCTTAGAGGGAACACTGGTTATGTGTATAGCCCTAAATCAAAAGAAGTCTCAAAGGTCTGTACAGACTACTATGACACCATCCCCTGATCTGAAACCAACACGAGGGCAAGGAAAAACCCAAAGAAACCAGTGAAAAGACCCTTTTTAAAGGCTCAAGCATCGGTTGAACACATAAAAGCACTGTATAAAGTCTGTTTATAAATAACTGAACCGCCAAATAATAATATTCATCATCAGGTAGAGAAGCGGATTCTTAGCCAATCAGAACGCAGAGCGGAATGCACGAGGTGAATAGATGATGTAGTGGTCACGGTTGCCATGGTGCCCAATTGGCCCCGCCCGTGTGGCGCCAGCTGGGGCTTGTTGACAGATTGGCTTCCTTGTGCTCTTTAGCACTCGTTTTCAGTTGGGTGTCACAACACGGCGGCATCTAGTGGTCAAATAATATACACCGGCCCTTTAAGAAAGCTGTCTCAATGGTATATTGTGTACAATTTCTAGAGAGTAAATAAAGTCAAATTTGGTGCATAGGATCACATCATAAATACAGTGGGACCTCGCTACTTCACGGTTCCACGTTCGCGGGTCCAGAGCTTCGCAGGTCTAAAAATAATAAAATAAAATAATTTTAAAAAAAAAATTATATATATATATATATATATATATATAATTTTTTTTTAAGCATTTTTGAAGGGGCGTCGCTACTTCGTGGTTCCACGTTTGGGGGTTCAGAGCTTCGCAGGTTTTAAAAAAATAATAATAAAATTAAAATAAATAAATAAAAAATAAATTATTATTTTTTTTTTTTTAAGCATTTTTGAAGGGGCGTCGCTACTGCGGAGTTTCACTTTTTGCGGGTGGTTTTGGTCCCCATTAACCGCGATAACCGAGGGATTACTGTATTATTATTTTAGATATCGTTTGTGAATTCTATGAGCCAAAGACGTCAAAATAGAAGAAATTGCGTGCCTTTTTCGACCCTGACTGCCGCCGGTTTTTAGCTCCCGTCTGTCCCCCGGCTTCGACCTGTTTTTGATCCTGACCACGTCTACTCTCCCGTCCCGGCTTTCGACCTCTTATGTCCCCGACCACGTCTACTCTCCTTTCCTGGCTTACGACACGTTTCCGACCCCGACCACGTTTTTGCCCTCCTGTCCCGGCTACCGACCCGTTTTTCCGTCCCTGACACCGCCATCGCTCGCACCGGAAGATCCACTTCCGCGTTCGGAGCGACCTGCTTCCCGCGCCTAGCTAACACCGGCTCGTGGACGCAACCCCTTCTCTTTCCTTTAATAAAACTTGTGAGTAACGCAAGTGGGTCCTGACACAAACGCGTACCCGTGGTCACATATTCCAATATTGAGGTCAAAAAGTACAAGGAACGAGAAAGAAGAAGTAGAAAAAAAACGTACCTTTGCTCGCGACGGGCTGATGTTTTCCATGTTCTGGATGCTGCCGATGCAGCTGTTTGGTAATTTGGCACAAGCCAAGCGAATAAAATCCCAGAAACTCCTCTGGCCATCGAACCAGCTACCGGAGCCTAAAGGGAAGACATTTCTGGATTTTGACATCAAAGAGACGACAACACACTACGGAGGAAAGGAACACTATCTGGTTTACAGCTTGGCTGAGTTCAAATGCATTTTTTTATAGCGATGGGAGGACAGTGTGCATTATTCGACCACTAGATGTCACTCTGTTGTGTAGTGCAACTGAAACCGAGTGCTAAAAAGCACGAGCGAGAATTAAAGCTATGGAGACTCAGAGTGACCTTCTTCATCTTCATCAGTTTTGCCCCACCTTTCGCAAGGTTTTTGGTTTTAAGTGGTTCCCGTAGCAGCAAGCTGGCCGACATTTTTGTCTGCTCCCTGTAGGTCACAGGTGTCAAACAGGCGGCCCGCGGGCCAGATCAGGCCCGCTAAGGGATTGAATCCGGCCCGCGAGACAACACTCAGAGGAGCGCAAGAGAAAAACAAGCTTGATGTTGCCAAAGCCAGGTGGCTCTCTGTATTTATTTATCTCTCTCTCATTCTATCTCTCTCTCTCACCCCCTTTCTCCCACTCTGTCTGTGTTTCTTTTATTCTCTGTGTCTCTTTTTCCTCTTCCTTTGTTGCTCTTTGTCTCTTTCTCTCTCTGCGTCTTTTAACCTCTTTTGCTCTAACTTTTTTCCTTTTCTCTTTCTCTCTTCATACCTTTCGCGCTTTCTTTTCCCTCCTTCTGTCTTTCTATTTCTCTTTGGATTTCTTTCTTCCTCTCCCTTTCTTTTCCCCCTCTCTCACAACATTTTATCTTTTGTTTCTCACGCTCTCTCCCACTCTCTCTTTTTCTTTTTTTGTCCCGCCCTCTCTCCTTTTCCCTCCCTCTTTCTCTTATTTCTTCATCTCTCTTTTTCTTTCTCTTGAATCTACTCGTCCAGCCCCCGACAGAATGTTTGTTCTATCGTGTGGCCCCCAAGTTCAAATGAGTTTGACACCCCTTCTTTAGGTGAAGCCTAAGTTATGTCTGTCAGGACCAGAACGGAAACAGGACCCAATCGCGTTTTATTAGAGGAAAGAGAAAGGGCTGTGCCCACGATCCCGTGTTCGCTGGACGCGGGAAGAAAATCGTTCCCGTACTCGGATTGTGATCCGAACGCGGAAGTGGAACTTTCGTAGCGAGCGATGGCGGGGATGGAAAAAAACGGGATGGTAGCCGGGACTGGGAGAGCAAGGCGTGGTCAGGGTCGGAAGCGAGTCGTAAGCCAGAACAGGAAAGGAGACGTGGTCGGGGACAAAAAGAGGTCGGAAGCCCTGGACGGGAGAGCAAATGTGGTCAGGATCAAAACAGGTCGTAGCCAGAGACAGATGGGAGCAAAAACGGGACAGGTGGGAGTCAGGGTCAAAAAAGGCTTGCCTTGTATACACTGAGGTTTGCAGACGGACTGACAACAGGGGACAGACAGGACTGGGTTCAAATAGTGACCGGGAGCCAATCACAACAACGAGCAGGCACAGGTGAGTCACATCAGTAATCATGACACCCGTAGCAGCAAGCTGGCCAACATTTTTGTCTGCTCCCTCTAGGTGAAGCTTAAGTTATGTCAAATAAATGCACATTTCTCAAGATAAACAGTATTTTGGGAAACGTGCGTTCACAGGATAGTATATTTATTTTTGTCATGATTACCGATGCGAAGCACCTGTGCCCCGACAGTGGCGCCAACTGCCTCGGACTCTGATTGGCTCCCTGTCCCTATTTAAACCCACTCCTTTCTATCACCTGTTGTCAGTCCGTCTGCGAACCTCAGTGTACTCTAGGCAAGCTTTTTTGACCCGGCCCCCAACCTGTTTCTACTACTGTCTGTTTCCCGGCTTCGACCCGTTTTTTTTATCCTGACCACGACTACTCTCCTCTCCTGGCTTTCGACTTGTTTCCGACCCCGACCACGTTTTTTTGCTCTCCTGTCCCGGCGACTGACCCGTTTTTTTCTGTTCCCGGCACCGCTATCGCTCGCCACGGAAGTCCCACTTCCGCGTTCAGAGCGACCTGCTTCCCGCGATTACCGGATCGTGGGTGCAACCCTTTCCTTTCTCCTAATAAAACTGAGAGAAACGTAACGCAAGTGGGTCCTGTCTCCGTTCTGGTCTTGACATGTAGGTCCATAACATAAGCCTCACGAGGCAGCCGACATGATTAACCCCCCGATCTTGCTGCTACGGGTACCTATATGAACCGAAAATCTCAAAAGGCCTGGGATAAAAAGAGAAATCGAGTGGTTTGATCACTTCGAGTCACCGTAGATTTGATCCATCCTTGTTCTATACTGTACTGGTTTTCGGGTGCACTAGAGCGCCAACTAGTGTTTCCAGAGATTTATTGCACCTTTAAAACAGTGGCTGAGAATGTGCTCCAGGATGGCGGCGAAGTTGATGAACTCCTCCCAAGAGTCATCGATGGGCTCGGCCGTGTATTTCTCCAAGAGGGTCTTGACTGAAAACCTGCCGGACGGCGAAAAAAAGGAATGAAAATACGATACGGCTTTTATGACGCCATTTTCTTTTGCCCCACCCGAGAGGAAATGACATCATCGATAAAGGAAATTGTTTCCTGGCTGGCATTCGGAGGAAACTCCATCACATTTTACCGGACAGATCAATTACAAGACTGGTCTAGGACGTCATTACATGGATGATTCACCATTGGATACGGGACCCTACCCATTACGGGAACCACGTGGTAGAAACAATATTCTCACGGAGCCTGACAAGCAGATAAAAGAAAGAAAGAAAAAGAGCGAGGGGGAAGTAAAATACAGGGGGATAGAGAATACATTTGCCTTGTGGCACTCGTCTTAGCCCGGGGAAGCCATCAAACTCTCTATTGTTCCCAAGGCATCAATGATTCATTCAGTGGACACAAAGGGCGATCACTTGACGGCTCCACTAATCAAAACAGTACTAAAAATCTGTAAGTCCCCCAACCACTAGGGGGCAGTAACTGTGCTTAACCCTTGGGATCATGTCTTTTTTGTCAAACGCTGTATCATTTTTAAGCCAGGTGTAACGGGCTGCACACTATCCAAGGTTCGATTTGGACTCATCACTCCATGAAAAGTCTTGAGGATAATCAAGATGCTTTTTAGCAAATGTGAGATGACTTTTTATCCTTTTGTGGCAGCAGTGGTTTTTTTCCCTGGGAACTTTCCCTTGGATGCCATTTTTGGCCAGCGTCATTCTTATTCATGAGTCATGAACACTGACAAACTCAGGCCAGAAAGGCCTGCAGCGTCCTTGGATGTTTTGCTAGTTAGCATCCCGGACGCTAAAGTGGAGCTACCCGGCTTCAGCGCTGTTAGGACAGACAGAGACACAAAAGCCTGCGGGAAGCGGAGAGGAGGCGGACTCGCTATCCACGTGAACACGAGGTGGTGTAACCCTGGGGCATAAAGATTTCCATCTGCTGAAGGGACGTTGAACTTTAATAAATTGAATCAACATTTGAAAACTGCATTTTGTATTTCCTTTTGTTGTCTCTGAGTGATATTAGAATTGGTTTGATGATCTGAAACATTTGTGACTGATAAATATACAAGAAAAATCAGGAGGGGGGCAGAATCCTAGTATGGTGACTCCCCAGTCAGTCTTTTCCCCAGGGAAGTTGTTGTCAAAGCAACCGTGCCATCACTACATGGAAGATGACCGTGCTAAACTCGCACTGAGCCCTTTTTGGGTGGCTTCGATGATTATCACAGAGGAGAACGGTCACTTTAGGATGATGTCATACGAGCTCCGATTGGAATAAGGTTACAAGCATGGGCGTAACCAGCCCGTTTTTGGGGGTGCTCACCCCCAAAAATGATAGGGTATTTAAAACTCTCTTTTCCTAAATAAAGGACAAGATAGGCTGAAATTTGAAGAAAACGTTATATTAATAAAGGAAAACAAAACGTGAACAAGGCAAGGTTGGAAATACTCCAATGACTTGACATGGTTCGGTCCATTTGAATTCCATTTCCATAGTAGAATGTTTCTACTATATATGTAGTATTACCATACCATTGTAGGATTTCTGCAGTCAGAATTCTGTAGTATTAATGTGTAGTATCTCTGCAGTTTGTAGTAATTCCCTGGTAAAATATTTTTTAGTATCTCATCTCATCAGCTGTACCGCTTATCCTTATCAGGGCCGCGGGGGGGCTGGAGCCCATCTTGTACTTTTACTTAAAGTGCATTTTGTTGTATTTTTGTATTATTTCTATAATCATATTTTTGTAATACTTCTGTCATATTCTTTTTAGTATTACTGTACTTTTATTTAGTACTATTTTGAAGTATTTCTACAGTCAGACTTTTGTAGTATTTCTTGAATGTTTTATAGTAAAACTGTATTTTTATTTGGTACTATGTTGTTGTATTTTTATTTACAGTAGTACTTTTGTAGTATTTCCACAGTATAATTTTCTTTTGTAATATTATTGTAGCAGTGTTTTTGTATTACAGTGTTATGGGATTAGTATGTTGGTAGTATTCCTGTAGAAGTATTCTGAAGTATTAACATACTAGTATCTTTGTAGTATTTAATCTTTTTTAATATTACTGTAACTGTATTTTTGAAGTATTTTTGTTGTATTTTTATAGTATTACTGTACTTTTTGGTATTATTTTGTAGTATTTCTACAGTCAGATTTTTGTAGTATTTCTGTAGGATTTTTATCGTATAACTAGACTTTTATTTGGTACAATTTGGAGCTGTATTTTTTGTAGTATTTCTGTAGAATTATCTGAAGTATTTCCATACTAGTATCTTTGAAGTATTTAATCGGTTTTTAATATTACTGTAGTGGTATTTTTGGAGTGTTTTTGTTGTATTTTTATAGTATTACTGTACTTTTTGGTACTATTTTGTAGTATTCCTACAGTCAGATTTTTGTAGTATTTCTGTAGGATTTTTATCGTATAACTATACTTTTATTTGGTACTATTTGGAGCTGTATTTTTGTAGTATTCCTGTAGAATTATCTGAAGTATTTCCATACTAGTATCTTTGTAGTATTTAATCTTTTTTAATATTACTGTAGTGGTATTTTTGGAGTATTTTTGTTGTATTTTCATAGTATTACTGTACTTTTTAGTACTATTTTGTAGTATTCCTACAGTCAGATTTTTGTAGTATTTCTGTAGGATTTTTATCGTATAACTATACTTTTATTTGGTACTATTTGGAGCTGTATTTTTGTAGTATTCCTGTAGAATTATCTGAAGTATTTCCATACTAGTATCTTTGTAGTATTTAATCTTTTTTAATATTACTGTAGTGGTATTTTTGGAGTATTTTTGTTGTATTTTCATAGTATTACTGTACTTTTTAGTACTATTTTGTAGTATTCCTACAGTCAGATTTTTGTAGTATTTCTGTAGGATTTTTATCGTATAACTATACTTTTATTTGGTACTATTTGGAGCTGTATTTTTGTAGTATTCCTGTAGAATTATCTGAAGTATTTCCATACTAGTATCTTTGTAGTATTCAATCTTTTTTAATATTACTGTAGTGGTATTTTTGGAGTATTTTTGTTGTATTTTAATAGTATTACTGTACTTTTTAGTACTATTTTGTAGTATTCCTACAGTCAGATTTTTGGAGTATTTCTGTAGGATTTTTATCATATAACTATACTTTTATTTGGTACTATTTGGAGCTGTATTTTTGTAGCATTTCTGTAGAATTATCTGAAGTATTATCTGAAGTATTTCCATACTAGTATCTATGTATTACTTCTTTTTAAATATTACTATAGTGGTATTTTTGGAGTATTTCTCTAGTATTTTTATTGTATTACTGTACTTTTATTTGGTACTATTGTGTAGTATTTCTACAGTCAGATTTTTGCAGTATTTCTACAATCAGATGTTTGTAGTATTTCTGTCGTGTCTTTATAGTATTAATGTAAAAGTATTTCAGTATTTACTTATTACTATACTTATGGAATTTCTCAAGTATTTCTTTTGTTGCCGTAGTTGTTTTTTGGAGTATTTTTTGTAATAGTATTTTGTGTTATAGGATTACTGAGGTAGTATTTTTGTAGTATTTGTATAGTAGTTTTTTTCCGATAGTATGTTCGACTCTGGTTCAAGCACTTAGTTTGGTCACATTTAGTTTTGTAGTCATTTTGTAGAGACAAAAACAGTAAATATCGACTTACTAGTATTATATTTACCGTTATATTTTGTTTGGCGTGACGTAGTTTCGTCACCCTCCATCTAAGAGGTCTCAACCTCAGATCTCCTCCCCGGTTACGAGAGCACCCGAGTGGGGTCTTACCTGCAGACTGTGATGAGGTTTTTCCTCTGGACTGCCACATTTCGAGATGACGCTTTCCTGGAGCCTTCAGCCATGACAGGGCAGCAGGGCTCCATCCTGCCGGGCTAGCAAAGGACCCCTCCCTTCCCGACGCCGGTCCGCCTCATCCGCGCCTCCGTCGACCACCACCCAAGGAACGGATAAGACAGTCGGAGCGACCGGTAGATGGGGAAGAAACACGCCAGTTTTGTGTTTCTTGGCTTTTTTTTAGTTATTTGGAATTTCGTTGTTAAACAATGTTCTAGTTGGTCATATGAGCGCTCCCTGTCGTTGTCTGAATATACGCCTTTTTATATGACGTCACCATGACGTCATCATGACGCGACTTAACCCTGACGGTAAATTATTTATATTTTATTTTATTTTGAACGATATTCATGAAACATTGCCAAAACAAACGAAATTGGCATGGAAAAGTAAAAAATAAAACAGATTTTTCAAGAGAACACAAGGTGCTGGAAAGAAATACAGATAAAATAGATAAATAGGATCGAAAATTCTTCTGTTAAAGGGACAGTGTGTGATGTTTAGCGCCGCCTTTTATTCATCTCTCATCAGCTGCACCGCTTATCCTCATTAGGGTCGCGGGGGGGCTGGAGCCCATCCCAGCCATCTCCGGGCAGTGGGCAGGGGACACTTATTCAATTAAAAACAATTCAACTACTAGGTAAATATACATGATCGTACCAATAGTCTTTAAAAAAAAATAAAATGTCGAGAAATTTGTACTTCTTTTCTATAGAGGAATCCCTACCTGAGGTCTTCGCCATGTTTGTCTGGCTTCTTGTTGCCATTTGGCACCAGTGTTCCTTCGCAGTAGACCACAGGTGTCAAACAGGCGGCCCGCGGGCCAAATCGGGCCCGCTAAGGGATTGAATCCGGCCCGCGAGACAACACTCAGAGAAGCGCAAGAGAAAAACAAGCTGCAGGTTGAAATATGTCAATTTGCTGTTGCCAAAGCCAGGTGCCTCTCACAAAGACACTGTACTTATATTTATTTCTCTCTCTCTCTCTCTCTCTCTCTCTCTCTCTCTCTCTCTCTCTCTCTCTCTCTCTTTCTTTTCCACCCCTTATCTCCCACTCTGTCTCTGTCTCTTTCACTCTCTGTGTCTCTCTTTTTCTATTCCTTTGTTGCTCTTTGTCTCTTTCTCTCTCTGTATCTTTTAACCTCTTTTGCTCTAACATCCTTTTTTCCTTTTCTTTCTTTTCTCTTTCTCTCTTCATACCCTTCGCTCTTTCTTTTCTCTTTTTTTCTCTTTCTCTTTCTGTCTTTCTATTTCTTTTTGGATTTCTTTCTTCCTCTACCTTTCTTTCCCCCTCTCTCACAACTTTTTATCTTTTGTTTCTCACGCTCTCTCCCTCTTTCTCTTTTTCTGTCTTTGTCCCGCCCTCTCCTTTTCCCTCCCTCTTTCTCTTATTTCTTTATCATTTTTTCTTTCTCTTTAATCTACTAGTCCGGCCCCCGACAGAATGTGCCATATAGTGTACCTTTAAAGGGACAGTGTGTAATATTTAGCACCAACTAGTGGGCATAAAAACGTCATTGGGTGGAAAAAAACCCTTACTTACTTACTAACTTACGTAACTGCTTGATTGCTGATATCACAGATGTGTGGCTGCATCTATTTTCATTGCTGACTCAAGTAGTCAGGAAGGCAGCAGAGGTGAAAAGCATGTATCAGTGAAATAAGTCCAGGCATCATTAAAAAAATGTTGTTCATAGAATTAATAAATTTCATTTTGATTATTGCTCAACCATATAAGACCTTGAACAATGGTAGGGCCACCCCAGATGGGACTCGAACCCACAATCCCTGGCTTAGGAGGCCAGTGCCTTATCCATTAGGCCACTGGGGCTTTCGAAAGCTCCTCAACACAATGTTTTCTGGGTTATAATCACAGATGCATGGTCATTGTAAATATCATTTTAACACAGTCCCCGCGACCCTACTGAGGAAAAGCGGTGCAGCTAATGAGATGAGAGGTTTGAACAAATTTATTGACACTAAAAACAGAAAACAATCATGACAATCTCAACAGCAATTAAGCACATTCACAATATTATATTCCAATATTACGTTTTTAACAGCAAACACAAAGTGAGGTTTGAACAAACCTTCTCGAAAATCAAACATATTCACAATTTCATTATATAACATCTTTGTTAGTGTCAATAGATCCGTCCAGGCCAAAGTCGATTGTCCTCGGTCTGAACAAATCCACCGACACCAACAGCAGCAAAACACATCCATCAAGCATATTCACATTTTTTTTATATTTGACAATATGACGTGACGATATGACGTTTTAACATTTTTTCCTGACATTTTCAACATCAATTAAACAATTTCAGAGTTATTTTCTTTTAACAGTAGTAAACCAGCGTGTAAAAGGCAATACTATTGTGCAAGGGCATAGCTCTGCCATCCCACCCTCCCAAGCAGCATTCTTCCAGTCCTCTGTGTGGGTCCTTTCCATTCTGCGTGGGTCCTCTCCCTTCTGGGTTCCACAACCCAGGCCGTTGCTGCCGGGACTCCCACAGTGTAGCTCCGGCTCCCCCCTCCGGGTGGGTACAGACGAGTCTTCTTTATGGCTGCGTCCTAGGCCCGCCGCTCGCAGATTGTATGGTATCTGCAGCCATTTGGAGCACAGCCACGGGGGGGATCTGCCTGCACCTCCATACCAGCAGGTTTCTGGAGGTCCAGATGGCGTCCTTGATGGCGGCGAGAGTGAGCCAGTCCCTGGCAAAGTCGTTCCGATGCCTCCTCGACCGACTCACCCCGTAAAGCACGTACTGTGCATCAGGGACCTCTCCTGCTGGCAAGTCCGGGAACTTTCCTAGTTGTTCGGCCATTGTCCACAAGACCTTGGCAGCGCTGCACTCACAAAAAAGGTGCCTCACCGACTCCTGGGCGCCACAGCCAGGTCGAGGGCAAGGTCTACTACAAATGGGACTCGAACCCACAATCCCGAGCCACAAGGACAGTTACTCATCCATTAGGCCACTGAGACTGATAAATCATTAAACTACACAGCTTTACGACGCCTACTCGGGGGGCCGCCCATACACTCTCAATTGCTGGATACAGTAAGTAACACTAGAATGTGGGGCTCCCTTGATGTGTAGACAAAGAGCTGATCGAACCACTCCAGCCATCTAGTGGTGATTTTTCATACTACTGCACCAAACCTTTTTTATATAATCTATAATTTCAAAGTAGAAAAAAATGTATTTTTATGTTTAGGCACCCAGGGACAATGCTTCTGAAAACGTATTTCTATTTTATGGCATTGACTGAGTTAAAGGGACAGTATGTATTATTTGGCGCCTTGACTTACAACTCGCTGCAGATGCAGTACAGCTTCCGACCTCCTGGGGGCAGTGACAATAAATTCAGAGGTTTTCCTCTAATGGTGTAAATGTTGAAATAAGTCTTCAAACTGCATGATACTAGATGGTAGGTAGGTAGGTAGGTAGGGAGAGGGAGAGAGGGAGAGAGGGAGAGAGGGAGAGAGAGAGAGAGAGAGAGAGAGAGAGAGAGAGAGAAGGAGACAGAGACAGAGACAGAGACAGAGACAGAGACAGAGACAGAGAGAGAGAGAGAGAGAGAGAGAGAGAGAGAGAGAGAAAAAACGGGAAAAGGAGAGTAAGAAAGTGAGCCTTTGAGGTTTTTGGGGCACCCTTAGCAGCAAGATGGTGGAAAATCATGTCAGCTCCAGTGTTCCCTCTAAGCTCGCACATTCTCAGCGCACAAGAAAATCTAGCCAGCGCACAAAAATCAGGGCTCAAAATTACTAATTAAGAAGCGACTCAAGTCAAAGTTACAAGGCATAAAGGTAAAAATACACGGGTTACCCTGACGTCGTGTCCTAAATGCGGTATTTTGAAGTCGAGTCGAAGTAGAACGAAGTTGAGTAAAGTTAGTAGAGTTTGTCGAGAACCGGCTTCTTCGGCTCGGCTCACTAAAAGGAACCGGCTCTTTCGGGTTCTAAACGGCTCTTCGGGTTGTTTTTGTTTCTTTAATCCCAACATGACCAAATATGATGTAAAACTATACACAAAATGACTTAAAAGAAGGGGAGAATAGAAGTAAAAAGAAACAAATACCAAAATGAAAAAGGAGTGGAAAGCTGAGAAAAAAAGAAACAAAAGGAAGAGAAAAAAGAAAGAAAAATGTAGAAAAAGCCAGTAAAGAAAGAAACAAAGGAAAGAAGTAAATAGAGAACAAAAAGAAAAAAGTAACAGCTCGGAAAAAATAAACACAATGAGATTTTTTTTTAAAGGAATTTAAAAAAAAATAGAAAAAAAAAACAGGGGAAAAAGAGGAAAAAGTTTGTGTTGCATTTGAATAATTTCCAATTATATTAAGTTAATCTTGTTGCCAATATTGTACTTTCACTAAAAAATGTAATTAAATACAGCCCCCAAAAATATTGATATTATGTGACAAAAGATACCAGGGAAAAAAAATGGAAATCTCGTGAAAGAATTGTAAGAACAAACGACGTTTGTAGGCCGAACAACCTTTGCAATCGTACGTGAGTCAATTCATTCAAAAGAGAAAAATAATTTTGCATTGAAGGAAACTCAACAAAATGTAACTTGATATCAAGTTTTAGACATGTTTGATCATGACTTAGTTGCCACACTTGGGATTGCCGTTGCTCACTGTTGTTTCAAGCGTTGCTCACCGACTTTGTGTGAACCCGTGGAAAATTACAGGGAACATTGGTCAGGTGATCCTAATGTTATGTGAATAAAAAAATGTCGAGCTACTGTAATATACAATAATCATTCAAAGAAGAACGATTATTCTTCCAAGAGGATAAAGAATATATTGTTATTGCAACTGACACCTTTATTGTTTAAAATAAAAGAACCCCGGATGTGCACTGATGGACACTAGAGGGTGCTAGACCTTTGCTTTCTGTCAAATGGGAATGAATAGGTTTGTGCAGAATGTTTCGTATTTATTCCGTAGAAGAAGAAAATAGAGAAAAGAAATGGAAAAAATGGCAGCATGTTGTCCTTTCTAAACTAATACAGATGAAAAATAGGAAGTTCACCAAACGATATAGACAAAATGCAATGTACGATAACAACAACAATAATAAGACAAAATCCACTGTGTAATCCAGGGGTGTCAAACGTGCGGCCCGGGGGCCAGATCAGGCCCGCTAAGGGATTGAATCCGGCCCGCGAGACAACGCTCAGAGAAGTGCAAGAGAAAAACAAGCTGCAGGTTGAAATATGTCAACTTGATGTTGCCAAAGCCAGGTGCCTCGAACAAAGACACTGTACTTGTATTTCTTTTTTTTCTCTCTCTCTCTCTCTCTCTCTCTCTCTTTTCCTCCCTTTTTCTCTCTCTCACACGCTCTCTCTCTCTTTTTCTCTCACTCTCTGTGTCTCTCTCTGTTTGATTTGGCGCCAGCTGCAGCTCATTGCTTGATTGGCTTCCCTCCTATTTAAGATCAGTGCTCTCACTCACCCTTTGTCAGTCCGTCAACAAACCTCTGCACCCACAAGACTTGTGTATTGACTCTGCCCGGTATCTGGTATTCTCCCATTCTCTCTTTCTCTCCTTTCCTCTTTCTCTCTTTCTATTTCTCTTTGGATATCATTCTTTCTCTCTCTTTCTTTCCCCCTCTCTCACAATTTGTCTTGATATCTTTTTTGTTTCTCACATTCTCTCTCTCTTTTCCTCCCTTTTTCTCTCACTCTCTGTGTCTCTCTCTCTTTCACTTTCTTTGTCTCTTTCTCTTTCTTAGTTTCCCTTTGTCTCTTTCTATCTCTGTCTTTTTACCTTCTTTTGCTCTCTCTTCCATTTTTCCTTTTCTCTCTTTCGCTCTCTCTTGCTTCCCCCTTCTCTCCTTCTCCCATTCTCTCTTTATCTCCTTCTCTTTTCTCTCCTTCCCTCTTTCTCACTTTCTATTTCTCTTTGGATATCATTCTTTCTCTCTCTTTCTTTCCCCCTCTCTCACTATTTGTCTTTATATCTTTTTTTGTATTTCACATTCTCTCTCCCTCTCTCTTCTCTCTCTCTTTCTCCCTTTCTTTCTTTCTTTCATTGTCCCACCCTCTCTCTTTTTCTCTCCTTCGCTTTGTCTTATTTCTTTCTCTCTTTTTCTTTCACTCTAATATACTAGTCCGGCCCCCGAGAGAATGTTTGTTCTATCGTGTGGCCCCCGAGGTAAAATGAGTTTGACACCCCTGGTGTAATCACTAGATCACAAGGGATGTAGATGACATAGGAAAAGGCATTCGGTTTCATCTTATGGTCAAACTGGTTTTCGTCACGGTACTGACCTGAAAGCACGACGAGGGAAAGAAATTTTCGGTGTATCTAATGAAAATTCAGACTTTGAATAAATAGATTGTAGATTTTATGTTGGTATTGTTTTTTATAGTATTCAATAAATGATTTGCCCCAAATATTCTACAATTTTGGTATCCCTCTGTAAAAATAGTGCGATAATGATGAGAAAATCGAATGCCTTCATCACCACTGGTGATAACTTGTGATCCGGGTTCAATTCCCGTAAAATACGTTGTGCAAACATGGTCAGCGATTTTTTTTTGAATCCGGTAATATTCTACCGAAAAACCTCACGTCCTCGCGAAAGTTCTTTTGGGATTTCAAAAACTGAGAAAATAAGACGTTTTTTTCTTTCTGTGTAGCACGGAACCAAACAGTAAGGGTGGGGGAATCGATCCAAATATCGATACGGGGCTGGGTGGTTGGATCGGATCAAAAATATTCTACTGGGATTGATACTGTCTTCCTGTTTTTACGAGTAATATGGTAATGGTGTTCGGGGGTTGTAAGATTAGAAATTCATTCATGGATGGATGGATGGATGCATGGGTAGGTAGGTGGATGGATAGATGGATGAATGGATGAATGGGTAGGTAGGATGGATGGATGGATGAATGGGTAGGTAGGTGGATGGTTAGATGGATGGATCAGTAGGTAGGTAGGTAGGTAGGTAGGTGGATGGGTAGGAAGGTGAATGGTTAGCTAGGTGGATGGATAGATGGATGGATGAATGGGTAGGTAGGTGGATGGTTAGATGGATGGATCAGTAGGTAGGTAGGTAGGTAGGTAGGTAGGTAGGTAGGTAGGTAGGTAGGTAGGTAGGTAGGTGGATGGATAGATGGATGGGTAGATGGGTCGATGGTTAGATGGATGGATCAGTAGGTAGGTAGGTGGATCGGTAGGTAGGAGGATGGATAAATGGATGGATGCATGAATGAATGGGTAGGTAGGTGGATGGTTAGATGGATGGATCAGTAGGTAGGTAGGTAGGTGGGTAGGTAGGTGGATGGATAGATGGATGAATGGATGAATGGGTAGGTAGGATGGATGGATGGATGAATGGGTAGGTAGGTGGATGGTTAGATGGATGGATCAGTAGGTAGGTAGGTAGGTAGGTAGGTAGGTGGATGGGTAGGAAGGTGAATGGTTAGCTAGGTGGATGGATAGATGGATGGATGAATGGGTAGGTAGGTGGATGGTTAGATGGATGGATCAGTAGGTAGGTAGGTAGGTAGGTAGGTAGGTAGGTAGGTAGGTAGGTAGGTAGGTAGGTAGGTAGGTAGGTAGGTGGATGGATAGATGGATGGGTAGATGGGTCGATGGTTAGATGGATGGATCAGTAGGTAGGTAGGTGGATCGGTAGGTAGGAGGATGGATAAATGGATGGATGCATGAATGAATGGGTAGGTAGGTGGATGGTTAGATGGATGGATCAGTAGGTAGGTAGGTAGGTGGGTAGGTAGGTGGATGGATAGATGGATGAATGGATGAATGGGTAGGTAGGATGGATGGATGGATGAATGGGTAGGTAGGTGGATGGTTAGATGGATGGATCAGTAGGTAGGTAGGTAGGTAGGTAGGTGGATGGGTAGGAAGGTGAATGGTTAGCTAGGTGGATGGATAGATGGATGGATGAATGGGTAGGTAGGTGGATGGTTAGATGGATGGATCAGTAGGTAGGTAGGTAGGTAGGTAGGTGGATGGGTAGGAAGGTGAATGGTTAGCTAGGTGGATGGATAGATGGATGGATGAATGGGTAGGTAGGTGGATGGTTAGATGATGGATCAGTAGGTAGGTAGGTAGGTAGGTAGGTAGGTGGATGGATAGATGGATGGGTAGATGGGTCGATGGTTAGATGGATGGATCAGTAGGTAGGTAGGTGGATCGGTAGGTAGGAGGATGGATAAATGGATGGATGCATGAATGAATGGGTAGGTAGGTGGATGGTTAGATGGATGGATCAGTAGGTAGGTAGGTAGGTAGGTAGGTGGATCGGTAGGTAGGTGGATGGTTAGATGGATGGATGGATGGATGAATGAATGGGTAGGTAGGTGGATGGTTAGATGGATCAGAAGGTAGGTAGGTAGGTAGGTAGGTAGGTAGGTAGGTGGATGGATAGATGGATGGATGGATGGATGGATGGATGAATGGGTAGGTAGGTGGATGTTAGATTGATGGATCAGTAGGTAGGTAGGTAGGTAGGTAGGTGGATGGGTAGGTAGGTGGATGGATAGATGGATGGATGAATGGGTAGGTAGGTGGATGGTTAGATGGATGGATCAGTAGGTAGGTAGGTAGGTAGGTAGGTGGATGGGTAGGAAGGTGAATGGTTAGCTAGGTGGATGGATAGATGGATGGATGAATGGGTAGGTAGGTGGATGGTTAGATGGATGGATCAGTAGGTAGGTAGGTAGGTAGGTAGGTAGGTAGGTAGGTAGGTAGATAGGTAGGTAGGTAGGTAGGTAGGTAGGTAGGTAGGTAGGTAGGTGGATGGATAGATGGATGGGTAGATGGGTCGATGGTTAGATGGATGGATCAGTAGGTAGGTAGGTGGATCGGTAGGTAGGAGGATGGATAAATGGATGGATGCATGAATGAATGGGTAGGTAGGTGGATGGTTAGATGGATGGATCAGTAGGTAGGTAGGTAGGTGGGTAGGTAGGTGGATGGATAGATGGATGAATGGATGAATGGGTAGGTAGGATGGATGGATGGATGAATGGGTAGGTAGGTGGATGGTTAGATGGATGGATCAGTAGGTAGGTAGGTAGGTAGGTAGGTGGATGGGTAGGAAGGTGAATGGTTAGCTAGGTGGATGGATAGATGGATGGATGAATGGGTAGGTAGGTGGATGGTTAGATGGATGGATCAGTAGGTAGGTAGGTAGGTAGGTAGGTAGGTAGGTAGGTAGGTAGGTAGGTAGGTAGGTAGGTGGATGGATAGATGGATGGGTAGATGGGTCGATGGTTAGATGGATGGATCAGTAGGTAGGTAGGTGGATCGGTAGGTAGGAGGATGGATAAATGGATGGATGCATGAATGAATGGGTAGGTAGGTGGATGGTTAGATGGATGGATCAGTAGGTAGGTAGGTAGGTGGGTAGGTAGGTGGATGGATAGATGGATGAATGGATGAATGGGTAGGTAGGATGGATGGATGGATGAATGGGTAGGTAGGTGGATGGTTAGATGGATGGATCAGTAGGTAGGTAGGTAGGTGGGTAGGTAGGTGGATGGATGGATGGATGGATGAATGGGTAGGTAGGTGGATGTTAGATGGATGGATCAGTAGGTAGGTAGGTAGGTAGGTAGGTAGGTAGGTGGATGGATAGATGGATGGGTAGATGGGTCGATGGTTAGATGGATGGATCAGTAGGTAGGTAGGTGGATCGGTAGGTAGGAGGATGGATAAATGGATGGATGCATGAATGAATGGGTAGGTAGGTGGATGGTTAGATGGATGGATCAGTAGGTAGGTAGGTAGGTGGGTAGGTAGGTGGATGGATAGATGGATGAATGGATGAATGGGTAGGTAGGATGGATGGATGGATGAATGGGTAGGTAGGTGGATGGTTAGATGGATGGATCAGTAGGTAGGTAGGTAGGTAGGTAGGTGGATGGGTAGGAAGGTGAATGGTTAGCTAGGTGGATGGATAGATGGATGGATGAATGGGTAGGTAGGTGGATGGTTAGATGGATGGATCAGTAGGTAGGTAGGTAGGTAGGTAGGTAGGTAGGTAGGTAGGTAGGTAGGTAGGTAGGTAGGTAGGTAGGTAGGTAGGTGGATGGATAGATGGATGGGTAGATGGGTCGATGGTTAGATGGATGGATCAGTAGGTAGGTAGGTGGATCGGTAGGTAGGAGGATGGATAAATGGATGGATGCATGAATGAATGGGTAGGTAGGTGGATGGTTAGATGGATGGATCAGTAGGTAGGTAGGTAGGTGGGTAGGTAGGTGGATGGATAGATGGATGAATGGATGAATGGGTAGGTAGGATGGATGGATGGATGAATGGGTAGGTAGGTGGATGGTTAGATGGATGGATCAGTAGGTAGGTAGGTAGGTAGGTAGGTGGATGGGTAGGAAGGTGAATGGTTAGCTAGGTGGATGGATAGATGGATGGATGAATGGGTAGGTAGGTGGATGGTTAGATGGATGGATCAGTAGGTAGGTAGGTAGGTAGGTAGGTGGATGGGTAGGAAGGTGAAAGGTTAGCTAGGTGGATGGATAGATGGATGGATGAATGGGTAGGTAGGATGGTTAGATGGATGGATCAGTAGGTAGGTAGGTAGGTAGGTAGGTAGGTAGGTAGGTAGGTAGGTAGGTGGATGGATAGATGGATGGGTAGATGGGTCGATGGTTAGATGGATGGATCAGTAGGTAGGTAGGTGGATCGGTAGGTAGGAGGATGGATAAATGGATGGATGCATGAATGAATGGGTAGGTAGGTGGATGGTTAGATGGATGGATCAGTAGGTAGGTAGGTAGGTGGGTAGGTAGGTGGATGGATAGATGGATGAATGGATGAATGGGTAGGTAGGATGGATGGATGGATGAATGGGTAGGTAGGTGGATGGTTAGATGGATGGATCAGTAGGTAGGTAGGTAGGTAGGTAGGTGGATGGGTAGGAAGGTGAATGGTTAGCTAGGTGGATGGATAGATGGATGGATGAATGGGTAGGTAGGTGGATGGTTAGATGGATGGATCAGTAGGTAGGTAGGTAGGTAGGTAGGTAGGTAGGTAGGTAGGTAGGTAGGTAGGTAGGTAGGTAGGTAGGTAGGTAGGTAGGTGGATGGATAGATGGATGGGTAGATGGGTCGATGGTTAGATGGATGGATCAGTAGGTAGGTAGGTGGATCGGTAGGTAGGAGGATGGATAAATGGATGGATGCATGAATGAATGGGTAGGTAGGTGGATGGTTAGATGGATGGATCAGTAGGTAGGTAGGTAGGTGGGTAGGTAGGTGGATGGATAGATGGATGAATGGATGAATGGGTAGGTAGGATGGATGGATGGATGAATGGGTAGGTAGGTGGATGGTTAGATGGATGGATCAGTAGGTAGGTAGGTAGGTAGGTAGGTGGATGGGTAGGAAGGTGAATGGTTAGCTAGGTGGATGGATAGATGGATGGATGAATGGGTAGGTAGGTGGATGGTTAGATGGATGGATCAGTAGGTAGGTAGGTAGGTAGGTAGGTAGGTAGGTAGGTAGGTGGATGGATAGATGGATGGGTAGATGGGTCGATGGTTAGATGGATGGATCAGTAGGTAGGTAGGTGGATCGGTAGGTAGGAGGATGGATAAATGGATGGATGCATGAATGAATGGGTAGGTAGGTGGATGGTTAGATGGATGGATCAGTAGGTAGGTAGGTAGGTGGGTAGGTAGGTGGATGGATAGATGGATGAATGGATGAATGGGTAGGTAGGATGGATGGATGGATGAATGGGTAGGTAGGTGGATGGTTAGATGGATGGATCAGTAGGTAGGTAGGTAGGTGGGTAGGTAGGTGGATGGATGGATGGATGGATGAATGGGTAGGTAGGTGGATGTTAGATGGATGGATCAGTAGGTAGGTAGGTAGGTAGGTAGGTGGGTGGATGGGTAGGTAGGTGGATGGATAGATGGATGAATGGATGAATGGGTAGGTAGGTGGATGGATGGTTAGATGGATGGATCAGTAGGTAGGTAGGTAGGTAGGTAGGTGGATCGGTAGGTAGGTGGATGGTTAGATGGATGGATGGATGGATGAATGAATGGGTAGGTAGGTGGATGGTTAGATGGATCAGAAGGTAGGTAGGTAGGTAGGTAGGTAGGTAGGTAGGTAGGTAGGTGGATGGATAGATGGATGGATGGATGGATGGATGGATGAATGGGTAGGTAGGTGGATGTTAGATTGATGGATCAGTAGGTAGGTAGGTAGGTAGGTAGGTGGATGGGTAGGTAGGTGGATGGATAGATGGATGGATGAATGGGTAGGTAGGTGGATGGTTAGATGGATGGATCAGTAGGTAGGTAGGTAGGTAGGTAGGTGGATGGGTAGGAAGGTGAATGGTTAGCTAGGTGGATGGATAGATGGATGGATGAATGGGTAGGTAGGTGGATGGTTAGATGGATGGATCAGTAGGTAGGTAGGTAGGTAGGTAGGTAGGTAGGTAGGTAGGTAGGTAGGTAGGTAGGTAGGTAGGTGGATGGATAGATGGATGGGTAGATGGGTCGATGGTTAGATGGATGGATCAGTAGGTAGGTAGGTGGATCGGTAGGTAGGAGGATGGATAAATGGATGGATGCATGAATGAATGGGTAGGTAGGTGGATGGTTAGATGGATGGATCAGTAGGTAGGTAGGTAGGTGGGTAGGTAGGTGGATGGATAGATGGATGAATGGATGAATGGGTAGGTAGGATGGATGGATGGATGAATGGGTAGGTAGGTGGATGGTTAGATGGATGGATCAGTAGGTAGGTAGGTAGGTAGGTAGGTGGATGGGTAGGAAGGTGAATGGTTAGCTAGGTGGATGGATAGATGGATGGATGAATGGGTAGGTAGGTGGATGGTTAGATGGATGGATCAGTAGGTAGGTAGGTAGGTAGGTAGGTGGATCGGTAGGTAGGTGGATGGTTAGATGGATGGATGGATGGATGAATGAATGGGTAGGTAGGTGGATGGTTAGATGGATCAGAAGGTAGGTAGGTAGGTAGGTAGGTAGGTAGGTAGGTGGATGGATAGATGGATGGATGGATGGATGGATGGATGAATGGGTAGGTAGGTGGATGTTAGATTGATGGATCAGTAGGTAGGTAGGTAGGTAGGTAGGTGGATGGGTAGGTAGGTGGATGGATAGATGGATGGATGAATGGGTAGGTAGGTGGATGGTTAGATGGATGAATCAGTAGGTAGGTAGGTAGGTAGGTGAATGGGTAGGTGAATGGATAGATGGATGAGTAGCTAGGTGGATGGTTAGATGGATGGATCAGTAGGTAGGTAGGTTTGTAGGTAGGTAGGTAGATAGGAAGGTAGGTAGGTGGATGGGTAGGTAGGTAGGTAGGAAGGTAGGTAGGTGGATGGGTAGCTAGGTGGATCAGTAGGTGGGTAGGTAGGTAGGTGGGTGGGTGGATGGATGGGTAGGTAGGTGGATGAATAGATGGATGGATGGATGAATGGGTAGGTAGGTAGATGGTTAGATGGATGGATCAGTATGGAGGTAGGTAGGTATGTGGATGGGTAGATGGATGGGTAGGTAGGAGGATGGATAGATGGATGGATCAGTAGGGAGGTGGGTAGGTAGGTAGGTAGGTAGGTAGGTAGGTGGATGAAGGATGGATGAATGGATTGGTTGGCGGGTGGATAGATGGGTAGGTAGGTGGATGGGTAAGTAGGTGGATGGATAAATGGATGGATGGACGGATACATGGGTAGGTAGGTGGATGGTTAGACGGATGGATCAGTAGGTAGGTAGGTAGATAGGTAGGTAGGTGGGTGCATGGACTTTTAAAGTTAGGTTGTGGTGATTGAAAAATGATATTGTAAAAATGTAAAAACAAAGAGTAATAATTTTCCGTCAAATCTTTGTGCTGTGTTTATCATAAATATATATACTAACTCAAGGAGTAGGGATTCGATTATTCCTGACATTTCCAAGCGAAAAGTATCGGTATCGGTCGATACCATCTTGTATTGATTTGGATCGATAGCAAAATCCCTCCCAAAAGACCCAGGGTCCAGTACCGGTCTGTGTCCCCAGGGTCTGCGGACCACTGATTCACAGGACGGTCTCCAGTTCCTTCACAGACAGGAACAGGTCTAGATCTCCATCTGCAGGGGCCAAAGTATCTTTAGACTCCTGGTTTTTCTTGCTAGCTCTGGCCTGCCTGACGAAAACCCCGCCGGGCCCCCCGGCCCCCGCCTTCTTCGCCGAGTTCTCGCATTCGGGGGCCGCGTACCTCGGCAGATGACTTTGCTGGTGGAGGCCGGCCTGGCGGGAGGGTCTGAGGCCGGCTCCCCCTCCTCCGGCGCGGTAGTTTGCGGCGGACGTGCAGACGCTGTGCGTGGTGGTAGCGTGAGAAGTCAAGCCCCCGTAGTAGCAACTGCCGCCGCCGTTACTGCTGGTGATCCTGGCTTTTTGTTTCAGGTCCAGGGCCAGGCTTCTTCGGAGCCACGCCTTCTTCACCTCCGCCTGCACCTGAAAGGGAAAAGCCCCTCGGTTATCGGGGTTAACGGAGACCGGAACCCCCCGAGAAAATCCGCACATCGCGTCGCACCTTCGTAAAAGCACCCGAGGGGCTAATTCACCTCGAGGGGACGTCATTACCGACTGAGAGTAAGCGTCTGTGACAAAATAACAACTATAGATCTACAAACAAAAACACAATTGCAATCGAATAAATGGTCTTTAAGTCTCAAGCCAGAAACGGAGACAGGACCCAATAGCGTTCTTTATTGAACTAGAGAGCAGCGCAGTACGACTTTGTCGTAGGCGGCGGGAAAACAGGTCGATGGCCGGGAAGGGGGAGCAAGAGCAGAAACAGGTCCAGAAACAGGTCGGCAACAGGTATCAGGCAGGAGAAAACAGGGCAGGAGAATGTCAGCTAGTACAGAGCTTGCCTAGCTGAAAGCATAGGTTCGCAGACAGTCTGACAGCTTCCTCTTGGAAGACAGGGGTTTAAAAGGAGTTCAACAGCCAATCAGATGTCGGCGCCAACAGGGCAGTCGCAGGTACCCTGAATTAGCAATCGTGACACTTTAATGTCATTATACAAAAGTGCAGCTGGAAAACAGGTCGATGGCCGGGACGGAGGAGCAAGGGCAGAAACGGGTCCAGAAAAGAGGTCGGCAACAGGTATCAGGCAGGAGAAAACAGGGCAGGAGAATGTCAGATAGTACAGAGCTTGCCTCGCTGAAAGCATAGGTTCGCAGACAGTCTGACAGCTTCCTCTTGGAAGACGGGGGTTTAAAAGGAGTTCAACAGCCAATCAGATTCCGTGGCTGTTGCAGTCGCAGGTGCCCTGAATTAGCAATCATGACACTTTAATGTCATTATACAAAAGTATAATCAGGTATCCTCAGATTGACCCAGGTCTCTGCAATGATTAAAATACAAGAGCCGTTTCCCCACAAATTGTAGCTTCATGTCATCTGTTTCTTGGGTAACTGATCTGGAGTCGGTGAGACACAAGACCAGGATGGGGGCATTAGGGATTCAGTGTCTTGCCCAAGGAGACTTTGACATATAACACGGGAATCGAACCTGCGATCTCTTGATCCCAAGACGAACGCTCTACCTCCTGAGCTAATGCCGCCCTTTATCTCTCTCCAACACGTTCTCCCTTGGTCCTTTTTCCATTTTTTTCCTTTTTCACTCTCTCCCTTTTTCTGTCTTCCCATGTCTTTTTTTAATCTAAATGTCTTTCTCTCCCTCTCCTTTCTTTTGTTCTCTTCTTTTCCTCCTACTCCTTTGCTTTACTTTTCCCTTTTTTTTTCTTGTAGTCTCTTTGTGCTTGCATTTTACTTTCTTTTTCTTTGATGTTTTTTCACTACTTTTTCTCTCTGTGTTTTCCCTTTTTCCTTGGTTTTTCGCTCTCTTTCTCTCGATCGTTCTGTCTTCCTGTGTCCTCTCGCTTTCTCTCTGTTTCTTATTCTTTACAATGTGCCGCCATACTCTGCAGTTTGTTTTGGCCACTAGTGCATCTAACCTGCGGTTTCACTAAGCATACACTAGGGGCCAATTTTGTTTGGAATGACGCAATGTTCAATAAACAAAAAGATGAAAAAAAAGTAACTTATTTGAAAAAAAAAGTCTTGGCGCCCCCTGCTGGACTACAGTGGTACTACAACTCCCAGCGTCACAGTGGCTCATGAATCAATCACCCGTCTTAACCGACTTCATCGATTCGTTGTTGCGGCCCTACCTCGCCGTTGCAGAAACAGTAGATGAAGGCCACAAAGAAGCCCTGGAAATACGAAATCGACAATCAAAACAGGAACGGAAAGGAGGAGATGGTTCGGGTCCGACCTGCGACGAGTTGAAAAACATCTCGTAGTGCATCTGGACTTGCCACAAGAGTCCAGAGACTTCGGTGTAGGGGAGCGCCATGAAGACCATGTAGTGGACCCCGAACAGGGGCATGAGCACCAGGGTGGACTTCAGGAGCTTCCTACCGAGAAAAGTGGGAGGGGTTAAGGGGGACCCGGTCTAGAACCAGGGTCTCGAACCCGCCGCCCCCCGGGAGGATGGTTTGAAGCCCCCCCACCCTAATAGGAAAGTTCAAAATTTTCCCGTTTTTTTGTCTTTTTTTGTTCCCTTTGAAAAGAAGAGAAATAAAAAAGGAAAAGAAAAAAGAGACAGAAAAAGAAAAGAAAAAAAGAGACAGAAAAAAAAAGAGGGCAAACAAGAAAGAGAAGCAGAGAAAAATGAAAAAATAAAAAATAGAGAAGAGAGAAATGCATTTTTTCTCCGTTTTTGTCTAACGCAAAGGAGAGGAATAAAAAAAGAATGAAAAGAAAAAAAGACAAAGAAAGAAAAAAACAGAAAAAAAATTATCATTTAAAAAAACGGAAAAATGAAAAGAAAAAAAAAGAAAACTGCATTTATTCACATTTTTGTTACTTTCGAAAAGAAAAGAAAAAAGTGAATAAAAAAAGAAAAGAGGGCAAACAGGAAAAAGAAGCAGGGAAAAATGAAAAAATGAAAAAGTGAAAACAAGAGAAAAGAGAATTGCACTATTTTTTCCGCAACTAATTACTTTTGAAAAGAAGAGGAATGAAAAAAGGAAAGAAAAAAAAGAAATTAAAAAAAAAAAGAATTAGGACAAAAATAGAAAAAGGGAGGAGAAAATGAGAAAAGAAAAAAGAAAAAGAGAAATGAAAGGTAAAAAGGAAGAAAATTACAATTTTCCCTGTTATTTTGTCTCACGCACCATCTTTCCTTAGAAAAGAAGAGAAATAAGAAAAGAAAAAAGAGATGAAAAAGAAAAACAAGTCAAAAATAGAAAAAAAACCCTGAGAAAAATGAAAAAAAAAGATAAAAAGGGAAATGAAAAGTAAAAAGGAAGAGAATTGCATTGCTTTCCGTTTTTGTCTAACGCACCTTATTACTTTTGAAAAGAAGAGGAATAAAAAGAGAAGGAAGAAAATAAAAAAGATTTTAAAAAGATAATAAAAACGGAGAAAACATTTCTCATTAAAAAAAATTGAAAAATATAAAGAAAAAAGGAAGAAAATTGCATTTATTCCTGTTTTTCTCTCGTGCACCTTGTGACTTTTGAAAAGAAGAGGAATAAGAAAAGAAAAAGGATAAAAGATTAAAAAAAGGAGAAGGACAAAAATGAAAAAAAACAACAGAGAACATGAAAGAAAGAAAAAAGAAAAATAGAGAAATGAAAAGAAAAAAGGAAGAGAATTTATTTTTTTCCCCGTTTTTTTGTCTCAAGCACCATGTTTCCTTAGAAAAGAAGAGAAATAAGAAAAGGAAAAAGAAAAGAAAAGAGATAAAAAAGAAAAACAAGTCAAAAATAGAAAAAAGCACAGAATAATGAAAAATGATAAAAGGGGAAATGAAAAGTAAAAAGGAAGAGAATCTCATTGCTTTCTGTTTTTGTGTAACGCACCTTATTACTTTTGAAAAGAAGAGGAATAAAAAAGAAGAAAAGAAAAAGAGATTAAAAAGAAAAAAAAGAAAAAAAAAGAAAAAAACCGGAGGAAAACATTTTAAAAAATAGAGAAATGAAAAGAAAAAAGGAAGAGGATTGCAATTATTCCTGTTTTTCTCTGGTGCACCTTGTTACTTTTGAAAAGAAGAGGAAAGAAAAAGAAAATAAAAAATATTAAAGAAAGAAGAAAAAGGACAAAAATGAAAACTCAAAAAGAAAAATAGAGAAATTAAAAAAAGGAAGAGAATTTAAATTGTTTTCAGTTTTTGTTTACCGCACCTTATTAGTTTTGAAAATAAGAAAAAGGAAAAAGAAAAGAGAGATTAAAAAAGAGAAAAGAAAAAGGACAAAAAACTGAGAAAATGAGAAAGCAAAGAGAAAAAGAAAAAGAAAAAAAGGAAAAAAATTGCATTTTTTTCCCGAATTTTTATCTTTTTGTTTTTAATTCCTTTTCTATCTTTCTTTCATTTTCCCTATTTTCTTTTCGCTCTCCCTCTCACACTTTTCTTTTTATTCCCCGATTTCCTTTTTTTGCCACTCTTTCTTCCTCCTATTTTTTATTCTTCCAAAAACATAATTTTTCCTTCTTTTTGTCTTTCCTTAATTAAGTCTGGTGACAAATTCATTCTCTCTAGTTTGTAATCATCCTTCATTTTTACTTGCACTCTAGTGGACAAGTATAAAACACTGTCCCTTTAAGAACAGCGCCATTTTTGTGGAAAAACTTATTTGACCCGACCAATGGATCTTGAGACCCCTGCTCTCGAACGTGAAGGGGTTCATACCGATATTGTTGCCGTGGATCCAGTTTTCCAGTTTTGGTTTCCCACAATTTGGAGGCCAAAACGCGGATGATGTTGACAAAAAGCAGGAAATTCACCTGCAGGAGAGCAAACGTCCACGTAAATGCCTCATGCGCATTGCCATATTGATATCTGTTTAGCCAATCGCTCCATCTTCCTTACGACAATGGCCGCCAGAATTGGAACTTGATAAATCCACTTCAGGTTTCCAGCGCTGATGTCCCAACACCTGTAGAAAGTGAAGAAGTTGTCTCCAGATCTATTCCAGTTCTGGACTATCGAGGTCGGACTCACTGTGTGTCCGCCAGGGACGCCCGGACGCTGACCCAAATGGACACGAACAAAGCCGGGACCCCTGAAATCAAAACCGGGGAAATTGGTGCCCCGGGCGAGGGATCTTCTTAAACCCCTGGGAATGAGCAAAGTTACCCCAGCCGATGATGGTGAGCGCCCACAGGTAGTTCTTGTCGGAGAGAAAGGCCATGAAGATCAGGCTGTGGAGGTAAAGACCTTCCACCAAAATCCAGTAGTGATTGGTTGCCAGGAAGTAGAGGAACAAGGTGACGGCCACTTTGCAGCCAGCCTAAAAACACAAAAAAGGCGGGTTTTGAAAAATAATTTCAGATCCATTATCCCCCCGTCTCATATTGCTGCGTGCGCGGGCTTCAAGGGCACATTTATGGAAGGTCTGGCAACTCTCGTTTGCCGTTTTGTCCATCAAAAAGTGAACTGTAAGTGGTGAGTTGTGATCTATTATCCCAAATTTTGCTGCAAGCTCAGGCCAGCAGAATAAATTAAATGCACGGTTGTGGCTGCAATCCGTTATCCCCTATCATATATTGTTGCAAGCAGGGGCCGGCAGAGTCCATTTTTTTCGGGCATGGCGGCTCTTTTTTGTCATTTTATCCACGAAAAAGTGAACGGTACTCGAGGGGCCAAGATCTATTATCCCAGAATTTGCATATTGCTGCAAGCTCAGGCCAGCAGAGCGCCATTTTGTTCGGGCCTGGCAACTCTTTTTTGTCCTTATTTCCATCTAAAATGTAATGTACAATTGTGGCCATTATCCCCAATCATATATTGCTTCAAACAGAGGCTGGCAGAGTCCATTTTTTTTCGGGAATGGCGGCTCTTTTTTGTCATTTTATCCACCAAAAAGTGAACTGTACTCAAGGGGCCGCAATCTATTATCCCAGATTTTGCATAATGCTGCAAGCTTGGGCCATTTTTTGCGGTTTTGTCCACCAAAACGTAAACTGTAAACATGCAGCTGCGTACCATTGTCTTAGATTGCATATAACTGCAAGCAGGGGGCAGCACAGTCCATTTTTGTCGGGCCTGGCGGCTTCAAAATGCACGGTTGTGGCTGCAATCCATTATCCCTGATCGAATATAACTGCGAGTGGGTGCCAGCAGAGCGCATTATTGTCAGGTCTGGCACTTTTTTGCTGTACTGTCTACCGAAAATGAACAGCACTTGTGGGGCCTCAATCCATTTTCCCCAATCACATATTGCTGCGAGCGAGGCCTGGCGGAGTCCATTTCTGTCGGGCCTGGTGGCTTTGAAATGCATGGTTGTGGCTGCAATCCATTATTCTAGATTGAATTGTTAGGTCTGGCAGCACTTTTTTTGCTGTACTGTCTACTGGAAATGAACAGCACTTGTGGGGCCACAATCCATTATCCCCAATCACATATTGCTGCGAGCGAGGCCTGGTGGAGTCCATTTCTGTCGGGCATGGTGGCTCTCTTCTGCCGTTCTGTCCAGCAAAACAGTAAAGCGTACTCCTACGGCCGTGATCCTTTATCCCTGATCTCATATTACTGTGAGCAGAGAGATGTTACCATGTGGTTTCCTCCCGGCACTCTGGTTTCCTCCCACTTTCCAAAAACATGCATGTCAGGTGAATTGGCCGGTCCAAATTGTCCCTAGGTGTGAATGAGTGAGTGAGTTGTCTGTCTCTATGTGCCCTGTGATTGGCTGGAAACCAGTCCAGGTTGTCCCCTGCCCACTGCCCGAAGATAGCTGGGATGGGCTCTAGCTCCCCCGCGACCCTACTGAGGATAAGCGGTGCAGATAATGGATGGATGGATGTTACCATGTGCTGCTTCTGTCCCAGTGGCTCGGCTTCGGCACCCTCGCCGGTGACAGAGTAGAGCACCGCATCCTTCACAAAGATGCTAACAGCTCGGCATATGAAGGACGAGAATAGGTGCACGTGGATGTAGTTGCGGGTGCAGTGGAGTCTTCTGGATATACGGTATATCGGAATACAGAATTGCTGTTAATTCGGAAACTATATACTGCGAATACTGTCTAAGATGTAGCTTACTTGAAGTAGCATAGGATGAAGACTGCCACCAGGAGAGATGCCAGAGAGATGGAGTAGCCAACGGTGTACATTAGATGCAGTCTTTCAAACACCTTCTGCAAAATAATGTTCCTTGAATCAAAAAAGGTTGAAAAAACACGCCCTCCCCTCCTGAATTCGGTGTTTTTTGCATATTCCTCACTCACAAAGGTGTCAAACTTAGGTTAAGGTCAGTGTTTATGACTCCACAATAAGAAATACACTGGCCAAAAATGGCATCCATAGGAGAGTTCCTAGATGAATACCACACTAAAGAACACAAAGTCTCACATTTGCTGAAAAGCATCTTGATTATCCTCAAGACTTCTGAAAAAACAGCTGGCGAGAAAATGACACAGCAAAAGAAAAATGAAAATAATGCCAATCGTGAAGCATGGTGGTGGGAGTGTGATGGACTGGGGCTGCTTTGCTGCCTCAGGACCAGGACAACTTGCTGTGGATGACAGAATCATGAATTCTGGTGTTTACCAGCAGATCATGAAGGAGAACATCCAGCCAGCAGTTGGTTCCCTTAAACTCAAGCCTTCTTGTGATATGCAGTAGTACAACGATCTGAAACACACCTCAAAATGTAGGTTCCGGAGTAGCCAAGTGAAAGTCTGGATTAAAATCTAATTGAGGTTTGACCTTGATGTCATTATTACCGATTTGAATCACCTGTGCCGGCTCATTCGGCTCCCTGTCCCTTTTTAATCCCAGTCCTGTCACTCTCCGTTTGTCAGTCCGTCTGCGAACCTCTGTTGTGACAAGGCAAGCCTTTTTGACCCCGACTCCCGCCTGTCCCATTTTAGCACCCGTTTTTACACCTGCCCGTTCCTGATTTCCCCGTTTGTCCCGGCTTACGACTCGTTTTTGATCCCAACCACGTCTGCTCTCCTGTCCCGGCTTACGACCCGTTTCTGACCCCGACCACGTTTTTGCTCTCCTGTCCCGGCTATCGACCTGTTTTTTCGTCCCTGACACCGCCATCGCCCGCTACGGAAGATCCACTTCCGTGTTTGGAATCAAAATCGATTGCAAGAGCGACTTGCTTCCCACGTCCAGCGAGCACCAGATCCTGGGTGCAGCCCTTCCTCTTTCTTTCAATAAAACTTGTTCAAATATTCAAATATTTGCTGGGATTGGCTGATGCTATACTTACTCATGCTAGCTGTAACCACTGTCAGTGATGAGTTGGGCTGGCGCAGCTATGCCAGCCCAAATATTTACTGGGATTGGCTGATGATATGCTTACTTATGCTAGCTGTAAACACTGATTGGTCAATGCTAACTGCTTCTTGCTTACAAATTATGCTAACAGATACTGCCTAACAGTTAAGTATAGACAATTTATGCTAACAGCTACATGCTGAAAAAACTATCATAATATCTAATTGTTATAGCTCCATACTAACTGCTACATGCTAACTGCTTCATGCTAACAAATTATGCTAACGGATACGTGCTAACTGCTACTTTCTTAAAAATTATGCAATTGGGTCCAGATTCCATTCTGGTCATGACACTTAAACAGGTAGTTCATGCTAGAAAACCCTTGAATATGGCCGATTTGAAACAAATCTGCAAAGAAGAATGGGCCAAAATTCCTCCAAAGAAAGACTTATCACCAATTGAATGTTTTATTTTTGTTATGCTACCAAAGGTGACTCAACTCGCTACTATGTTTAGGGGTAAGTAAGGTACCTTCTTACCAGGGTTTTTTAACTTGATTACTTTCAATTACTTTTGGATTACTCCAATACCAATACCTACTTCTTCCTGAGTCCTGTAATTTGCCGACAAGTAGGTGGTGCACTCGCTGTAGTTGGCCCACGTCCGGTTGATGATGGACACTTGCTCCCAGTTCCCCGAAGCGTCACATTGGCGATAGGCCCGACCTGGAAAGGGACGGGGACATCAACCCCAGGTCGAACAAAGAACACGGTTCCTCTTTCCACCTCCGTGGTTGAAGTCGTAGATGTATTCGGGACATCCGACCGACACCAGTTGACCGGCGCAGCTCTTCGGCCAGCAGATGATGCCGTCCCACTCCGGGATGCAGTCGCCTTCTTTACGGCGTGTCCAGGAAGGAAAACCCCAGGAGGAAAATGAAAACGGTTTTGGGAATTAAATATCAAAATGTAGCGTTTACCTAATTGTTCAAAGGAGTTATCTGACTCTATTAATCAAACACAACCTACATTCAACAACAATTTATGCGCGCTCGTTTCTTGAGGGAAAAATGAACAGGAAAGACGACATTTTCACACGTTGTGACAAAGCAAGCCTTTTTGACACCGACTCCCGCCTGTCCTGTTTTTGCACCTGTTTTTCCATCTGCCTGTTCCTGATCTCCCTGTTTGTCCCGGCTTACGACTCGTTTTTGATCCCAACCACATCTACTCTTCCGTCCAGGCTTACGACCTGTTTCTGACCCCGACCACGTTTTTGCTCTCCTGTCCCTACTATAGACCTGTTTTTCCGTCCTTGGGCCCAGATTCCGTTCCATCAGGGCAGATTTAATTTCCTTAACAATTTAACTAAGTGTACTCCATCGAAAAGGGCCGAATTAGCGACGTTTTGGGTCTGTGGGAAGCCTTCTTCTGAAGTCCTTTAGCTTTCTCTGATTGGCCATCTTCTCCCCGCATAATGGTGTGCCGGCTCCTCCCATGGGCATGCCAAGGAAGCCCCCTGGGCTTCACCATCTCATAGACAAGCGTCCCGATGTCTGCGTTTCTCAAAACAACGCCTGCCATTCTCGGTCAGAGTCCTGTTATCAACATCCATCCATCTGCACCACTTATCCTCAGTAGGGTCGCGGGGGGTGCTGGAGCCCATCCCAGCAATCATCGGGCAGTGGGCAGGGGACACCCTGAACTGGTTGCCTGCCAATCGCAGGGCACACAGGGACAGACAACTCGCTCGCTCATTCACACCTAGGGACAATCTGGACCGGCCAATTCACCTGAAATGCATGTTTTTGGAATGTGGGAGTGCCCGGAGGAGAACATACAAACTCCGCACAGGAAGTCTGGTAGCTGGATTTGAACCCATGACCTCAAAACTGTGCCGCACACGCGCTAACCACTGCGCCGCCGTGCTGCCCCCTGTTATCAACAGAACTAGACTAGATTTGGAACAGCCTGACCTGTCATTGAACTTAAGCCTACTCAGTGAAAATCTTCATTGCATTATGAGTCAATGGTATAAAATCCTTTACAGTCAAATGTATAAAATCCTTCAACGGGCATACTGATGTTATCGAAGTACGTAAAAATGACGTGTGATATTTTGAGATGATTTTCTGGGTTTTAAGCCAAGAAACCAAGGAACTAAAATTACCAGGGATTCCAAAGTACAACCTATAATCCAGGGCTCCCTAATTGGGGCGGCTGTAGGTCAGGAGGTAGAACATTTGTCTTGAGACCAAATGTCACAGGTTCGATATCCTCAGAGTTAAATGTCAAAGACACTGAACCCCCAATGCCTTAGAAGCAAGCATAAACATGTTGCCCGCAAATGGTGTGTGAGTGTGTGTGTGAATGGGTACGAGTGAAGGTCTTCAGTGACTTGAAAAGCGATGTATTCAGTGAAGAAAATAAGTATTTAAACTCTCAGGTATTTTGCTATCACCCCATTTAGAAATCACGGAGGGGTCTTAAATTTTCATCACAGGTGCATGTCCACTGTGAGAGAGATAAACTAAAAAGAAAAATCCAGAAATCACAATGGATGATTTTGTAATGATTTATTTGTGAGATACAGCTGCAAATAAGTATTTGAACACCGGAGAAAATGAACTGCTATCCAGTATCCATCCCTTCCCCCCATTTTATATGATTTTCCTTTATTTTCTTCTTCTTTTGTTTGTCTTTTTTTGGTTGATGTATTATTTTCTTTTCTTTTTTCAGTTTTCAGACTGGCCTCAACATCTGTTGTAGCCTGGTCATCCTGGAAGGAGGACTACCTCATGTGCGGTCCCTTCCAAGGTTTCTTCATTTTCCGCAAGCTGAGGTTTTTGAGTTTTTCCTTGCCCTCATGTAGGTTTTAGATCAGGGGATGGTGTGATAATAGTCTGTAGTTTGCAATAATCTGTGGTCTGCGCATCCCTTTGAGACTCTTTGTTATTAAGGGCTATCCAAATAAACATGACATGACTTGAGGTTTTTGAGTTTTTCCTTGGGGATGGTGTCATTATAGTCTGTAGTTTGCAATAGTCTGTGGTCTGTACAGCCTTTATAGAGTGTCCCTTCTCAAGGTTTCTTCATTTTCTTCATGTTGAAGTTTTTGAGTTTTTCCTTGCCCTCATGTCGGTTGTAGATCAGGGGATGGTGTCATAATAGTCTGTGGTTTGCAATAGTCTGTGGTCTGTGCAGCTTTTTGAGACTGTCCCTTCTCAAGGTTTCTTCATTGTCTTCATTCTGAGGTTTTGAGTTTTTCCTTGCCTTCATGTAGGTTTAGATCAGGGGATGGTGTCGTAATAGTATATAGTTTGTAATAGTCTGTGGTCTATAGGCCCTTTGAGACTCCTTGTGATTAAGAGCATCACAAATAAACATGAGTTTACTTGAGGTTTTTGAGTTTTTCCTTGCCCTCATGTCGGTTTTAGATCAGGGGATGGTGTCATAATAGTCTGTAGTTTGCAATAGTCTGTGGTCTGTACAGCCCTTTTAGACTGTCCCTTCTTAAGGTTTCTTCATTTTCTTCATGTTGAGGTTTTTGAGTTTTTCCTTGCCCTCATGTTGGTTTTAGATCAGGGGATGGTGTCATTATAGTCTGTGGTTTGCAATAGTCTATGGTCTGTGCAGCCCTTTGAGACTCCTTGTGATCAAGGGCGTCACAGATAAACAGGACTTGACTTGACTGGACAATACCCTTTAAAACTTCTAATGAAAGACACCATACAATTGGTTTAAAAACAAATAGTTTTTCCATCCGTGACGGGTTCAAATGCATCACGAAAACGAAAACAATCTCTCGGCTCATCTGCATTTTCACTTGACACCAATGAAAAACGTCTGGCCTTTATCTGAGCTTCACCGGGTTCGCCGGATATGACCCGCAATACATCACCGCCGCAATAACCGCGCTCTCCGATGGAGCCTTCAACCTCCCCCGACCTTCGTTCGATTCCGCCGACAACCCGAAACAATTACCGTCATTTGCATTTGGTAAATGACAAATTTTAATTACCTTGCACGAGGGCCATTTGCGACCGGACGCTGTTCTCGCATTTGTCGCGAGCACCAATCAGCACAAAGATCTGCTCGTCACGCGTGATGACGTCGTCCGAGTCCACCTGGACGGAAAATAGACGTTGCCTGTCAGATCGTGGAGAGAATTTAACACTTTCCGCTATGTGTGATATTCCGGGCAGGATTTTTTGGGGTGGGAGGAAAGGGTTGACGCCCACCCCAGAAATGCTCGGCTTGTAAATCGTTTGTAAGGGGAATTTGGGGAATTCTGCGTGTCTATTTAGTCTCTCACGTCCTGCACACTAGCTTTTTCACTTTACACTTTAGTAATCGCAAGGCAAATCAAGATTTAGATGTAAAAATGGATGGTGACTGAACAGCCCACATCTTTGGCAACCATACAAGTAGGGTTACCTTCTTCAAGAAGTTTGACGATCCTGTCTTTGGTCTCAAGAGACATCTCTCTGGTTGGAGCCAATCCACTTAGTCCAGGACCCATCCAAGGTGTGATAAGCTTAAAAAACACTTCTACTCTATAGCATATGAATAACCTATATTTTATGTTGATAATATCTGTGTATTATTTGCCCTCATGTAGGTTTTAGATCGGGGATGGTGTCATAATAGTCTTTGGTTTGCAATAGTATTTGATATGTGCAGCCCTTTGAGACTCTTTGTGATTAAGGGCCAAACAAATAAACGTGACTTAAGGTTTTTGAGTTTTCCCTTGCCTTCATGTAGGTTTTAGATCAGGGGATGGTGTCATAATAGTCTTTGGTTTGCAATAATCAGTGGTCGGTACAACCCTTTGAGACTCTTTGTGATTAAGGGCCAAACAAATAAACATGACTTGACTTAGCTTGGTGCTGCAATAGACATTGTATCAGAAATTAAGTATTTAGGGGTCATCATAGACAATAAATTAAGCTGGAAAACACACATCCCACACATACAAACTCAAGTATCTAAAAGCATTTCAATAATGAATAAAGCCAAATTCACTTTAAACTATAATGCAAAGGTGAGAACCACCAGGAAAAGTATGTGTGTGTCTGTGTGCGGAGTCAAACTTTGGAACAATTTACAAGACGAGATCAAACGATGTCCAACTATTCACCTGTTCAAATTTAAATACAAAAAATATGGGGTATGAACGATACGAGAGATTGGGAATAGTGCGGGGGTTTAAAAAGAGACAGGCAGCCAATCAGTGTCAGTAATCATGACAGTTTTCCTACTCTCTCTGCTTTCAATTGCAAAATCCTTTTCAAGTCAGACCAGTTGAGAACCAATGCTCTAAAACATTGTCACTTCCTGCCCCCGACCACCGCCAAAGACAAACACCAGCAGGAAATTTCAGCTCGTCCACCATTTTGAACCAACTAGGGTAAACTGTCAGCTCCTCCGGGAGATTTTGAAGAGCTGCCTCATGGTGTTGCGAAATAGTTGAGAGAAGACGCGGTATGTCACGATGCCCCGCCAGGCCCTTTGCGTCCCGCCGCCCGAACCGGAAGGGCTCCACGGAATCCTAACTCATTTTTTATGTTTCTTTGAGGTTCGAAGTTGTCTCGCTTCACTTGCACAAATGTTAGCTCGGCCACCAGCAGGCGATGACTATTAAACCTCTATTTGTTCTGAAAACACTGGATTCCGACAAAGGATCCAAGATGGTTGTACGTCACAGGAAAAAGTCTAGGAGCCCAAAAGACACATTTCATCAGGCGGCCCATTGGAAACAAAACTGCCAGTAGGTGAATTTGGCTTCCCTTCGGAATGTCGAGCGGGTAACATTTGTTTTGAGAACTCGGACTCTCGGCCCAAGTCAATACAGAAATATTGGGAAATGCAATAGCGCTAGTGGGGCTCGCGTGGTGATTCCTGGAAGAAGCTTTCCTGAGAATGCTCGATAAGAAAATGATGTTTCGAAACACTCCTGCTTGTGAAGTCCCCAAATTTAAAAATGATATGTTTAAATAATATATATATATACCACAGCCATGTCCCCCTAGTGGGAGGTGGCTAGAGTCATTTCTGACTCTTTTTGGGAGATTGATTTAGAGGAGGGGGTTCCCAGCCCCCTCGCTCAACCCAACTGAGGTGTTGGGAGTCATTAGGTGAGCAAAGCCCCCAATTCCAACCCCTAATGCTGAACGCCAAGCAGGGAGGCAACGGGTACCAATGTTTAAGTCTTAGGTATGACTCGGCCGAGGCTTGAACCACAACCTCCCAGTCTCGGGGCGTGCGCCATATCCCCAAGGCCACCGAGCCGGTGGGGCAGCAAGGCGGCGCAGTGGTTAGCGCGTGTGCGGCACAGTTCTAAGGTCTTGGGAACCTCCTGTGTGGGTTCAAATCCAGCTACCGGACTTCCTGTGTGGAGTTTGTATGTTCTCCCCGTGCTTGCGTGGGTTTTCTCCGGGAACTCCGGTTTCTTCCCACATTCCAAAGACATGCATTTCAGGTGGATTGGCCGGTCCAAATTGTCCCTAGAAGAGAATGGGCGAGTTGTCTGTCCCTGTGTGCCCTGCGATTGGCTGGCAACCAGTTCAGGGTGTCCCTTGCCCACTGCCCGATGATTGCTGGGATGGGCTCCAGAACCCCCGCAACCCTACTGAGGATAAGCGGTGCAGCTAATGAGATGAGACGTTTAAATAATGTATTGTATTGTTCTAACGCCCTCTGGCGGCCAAATTTGGACACTGCAGCTCCTGATCCCTGACCATTCCAAGCAGCCCAATCCAATCCCCATTTTGTTTCTTCTTCTCAGAAAAATTATGGAATTGAGTGGCTTACTATCGCGCAGTTCAAGTTTTGCACAGCATCCATGGAAATAGTCCCGGTGGCCATTTTTTTTTCACAAACGCAAACTATTTTGAATTTTTAGGCAGATGGCGCCATGTTGAACTTTGGGGGGGGCAAAGGTGGCTAGGCTGTCATCGCTAATGGAGATCGGTGAGGGAAAGCAGACCCCGGGTCTTCTTCTGACGTTGCGGGTTAGAGCTGGAGTGATATATGTTGCTTTTGTCATTTGGCGCTCGTTACTCGGATATTTGGCCAGGAAAAATCAAAACAACACGGGAAAAAATATATATTTGAATCAACTTAAAAATAAGAAAATGATGCCACAATTTAGCGACTGGAGTTAATCCCTGAATCTCAATTCGAGTTGTTTTTTTTCATATCTTTGCTGAGCGACCGCCATGTTTCCTAGAAACAAAAACAGTTCACACTGCTCCGTGAAAATTTTCATACTCAGCCCAATGTCGAAAGTGCTATTTCTTCTGCTGAGGAACAAATGTTTGATTCATAGCAAAAAAACTTGTTTGGATTTGTAAAAAAAAAACGATGGTTTGAAATTATAGAAGGGATAAAATATGAATTTACCAGTAAAAATTAAAGTTCTGTTTTTACTGCTATTTTGCTCAGTTTGTGATTATTTTATTGTATTTTTTGCGCATTCTTCAATATAGGTGTCACCAACATGGGTCGTAGTGTCAGGACCAGAACGGAGACAGGACCCACTTGCGTTACGTTTCGCTCAAGTTTTATTGGAAGAAAGGGAAGGGTTGCACCCAAGATCCGGTGATCGCTGGGCGCGGGAAGAAGGTCGCTCTGGAAGCGGAAGTGCGACTTCCGTGGCGAGCGATGGCCGTGTCGGGAACAGAAAAACGGGTCAGTAGCCGGGACAGAGAGCAAAAACGTGGTCGGGGTCGGAAACGAGTTGTAAGCCAGGAGTGGAGAGTAGACGTGGTCGGGGACAAAAAGGTTGAAATCCGGGACGGGAGAGTAGACGCGGTCAGGATCAAAAACAGGTCAAAGCCGGGGAACAGACGGGAGCAACAAACAGGTGGGAGTCGGGGTCGATAAAAGCTTGCCTAGAGTAAAACTGAGGTTTGTAGACGTACTGACAACAGGTGACAGAAAGCAGTGGGTTTAACTAGTGACAGGGAGCCAATCAGATTCCAAGGCAGTTGGCGCCAAAGGAGCGGGCACAGGTGCCTCACATCGGTAATCATGACACATTGAGATTTTCTAGGGAATTTGATTTGGCGTTGAAAATCATTGACGAGATCAGTGTCTCCAAATACGAGATCGATTCCTCCCAAAAATATTTTTAAGAATGAGCATATAACTGAAATGATTTATTGCCTCATACAGGGAAGATGATTTAAGGCAGGGGTCTCCAAGGTGGTGTCCGTGGGCACCCGTTAGCCCCCTAAAACTTTTTGAGTAGCCCGACTGGTTCTGAAGATATATAATTTCTTTTTGTGATTTTCCTTGATTTTTTTTTCTAACTGGCATGTGTTCAGTAGTTGAATGAGCCTATTTTAACCTCTAATAATCACAACCTGGTAATAACATGGTAAAAACCTAGTAATAACATGTTATTTCAGAAACGCATACCAAACTGGGTGCCCTTTGAGCCAATCAGTCACAAAAACGTAGCTCTCAGCTTCAAAAAGGTTGGCGACGCCTGTTTTAAAGGTTCTATTAATTGCACCCTGGTAATAACGTCAAAATAACATAGTAATAACCTGGTATGTTATTTTTGAAATGCATAGAAAACTGGTTGCTTTTTGTACTCACCAGAGCAAAAAAAACTCAGAAAAGTTGTGGACCCTTGCTACAATATAAAACACAATTTTATAGAATATAATTTTATAGAATAGAATAGAATTCAATACGATACACTAGAATAGAATTGAATTGAACAGGGGCAGCACGGCAGCGCAGTGGTTAGCGCATGTACGGCACAGTTCATGTCATGGGAACCTCTTGCGTGGGTTCAAATCCAGCTCCAGACTTCCTGTGCGGAGTTTGTATGTTCTCCCCGTGCTTGCGTGGGTTTCCTCCGGGCACTCCAATTTCCTCCCACATTCCAAAAACATGCGTTTCAGGTGAATTGGCCGGTACAAATTGTCCCTAGGTGTGAATGAGCGAGTGAGTTGTCTGTCCCTGTGTGCCCTGCGATTGTCTGGCAACCAGTTCAGGGTGTCCCCTGCCCACTGCCCGATGATTGCTGGGATGGGCTCCAGCACCCCCGCGACCCTACTGAGGATAAGCGGTCCAGCTGATGAGATGAGAATTGAACAGAAAACAGAATAGAATACAATTCAATAGAATAGAATAGAATAGAATTCAACATGATAGAATAGAATACAATTGCATATGATAAACTACACTACACTAGAATAGAATAGAATAGAATTGAATCGAACAGAAAACAGAATAAAATAGAATACAATTCAATACCATACACTAAAATAGAATAGAATAGAATAGAATTCAACACGATAGAATAGAATACAATTGCATATGATACACTACACTAGAATAGAATAGAATAGAATTGAATCGAACAGAAAACTGAATAAAATAGAATACAATTCAATACCATACACTAAAATAGAATAGAATAGAATAGAATATGAAATGAAATGAAAACAATAGAATTGAATTGAAAACAGAATAGAATACAATAGAATAGAATAGAATAGAATAGAATTCAACACGATAGAATAGAATAGAATAGAATTCAACACGATAGAATAGAATAGAATACAATTCAATACGATACACTAGAATAGTGTGAGATGTGAGAATAGAATAGAATAGAATTCATTATGATACAGTACAATAGAATAGGGCCAAAAAAATGAACAGGAATTTTTAGTTTTTCCTTTCCGTCATGTAGGTTTTAGATCAGGGGATGTTGTCATAATAGTCTGTAGTTTGCAATAGTCTTTAATCTGTGCAGCCCTTTGAGACTCTTTGTGATTAAGGGCTATAGAAATAAACATGACTTGACTTGTCAATCACTGATATGAGACAAAGTGTGTGTACTTACCATTCCTGTCACTGGTATTACGCCATGAAGAAAGAACAAAAAAGCCAGTCCGAGCCGGGGCAACATCTCGTCTTTCATAGCGTGAACTTCAAGTTCGATGATTTTCCATGTGAAATCTCATTTTTCCCCGGAAATCACATCCCAAAATTCTAACCTCCAGCAATTAACGGTCCCTTTCATCCACCGTGGTTGTTGAGATGATGATCTTGCCGTGCATGGCTCTGTGGACACAATGAGGGAGAGTGCGAAAAGGAAAGCGCAGGAGGAAGGTGGCTACCTTGTGGGGAGGAGCAACTGGTAGGATAGGAATCCTTTTCCTGATTTCCCTGCAGTGATTTGTAAGGTTATCTCTCCCGAGTGGCCTCATCTTGACTGCCCTGGCTCTTTTTGGAGTAGACTGGAGAAAAAAAAGCAGATTTATAGGCCGGTCAGTGTTGTGGAAAATGTAGCTGACACTTCAATATCACGGATATTAAACTTGCCCTTGGATATGAATGGGTCCTCCACTTTTTTGGGATTAAAAAACATCAATGTGATGAGGTTACTTTGTGGCACATAAACCAAATTGTTCGAATGAGTTATCTGACTCCATTAACCAAACACAACTTACACTCGCCTAACAATGCATGCTCATTTCTTTATGGAAAAATGAACAAGTGACCAGCTTTTCCACACGGGGGCAGATTTAATTTCTTTAAGTATTTAACTAAGTGAACTCCATCGAATTAGCCGAATAAGTGTCGATTGAGTCTCTGTCAAGCCTCTTCTCCTGATCTTCTGCCTTTCTTTCTATCAGCCCATGTTTTTTTCCGCAAGCTGGTGTGTGCCGGCTCCTCCCATGGGCGTGCAGATTAAGAATAGAATATACCTTTATTGTCATTGTTACAAAATGGGTTTACATATTGTGACAACGAAATTGGGCAGAGAAGATAAGGTTATAAAACAAGTAGGATAAGGTTAAGGTTATTCCTTAAATAATCTCATCTCATCTCATCAGCCATACCGCTTATCCTCATTAGGGTCGCGGGGGGGCTGGAGCCCATCCCAGCCATCTCTGGGCAGTGGGCAGGGGACACCCGGAACTGGTTGCCAGCCAATCGCAGGGGACACAGGGACAGACAACTCGCTCGCTTTTCACACCTAGGGACAATTTGGACCGGCCAATTCACCTGAAATGCATGTTTTTGGAATGTGGGAGGAAACCGGAGTGCCCGGAGGAAACCCACGCAAGCACGGGGAGAACATACAAACTCCACACAGGAAGTCTGGAGCTGGATTTGAACCCACGCAGAAGGTTCCCATGACATGAACTGTGCAAGCGCTAACCACTGCGCCGCCGTGCTGCCCTATTCCTTAAATAATAAACTAAGTGAATTCCATCGAATTAGCCGAATTAGTGTCGCTCTTCGTCGAGCCTCTTTCTCGATTGTCCCTCTCGTTCTCCTGCCTTTCTCGATCTTCTGAAGTTCTTTTCATAAGCTGGTGTGCCGGCTCCTCCCATGGGCGTGCTGACTCCTCCCATGGGCGTGCCAGCTTCACCACCTCCTCGCTGAAGGGCGTCGCGATGTCTAAAAAAGTCATATCAGCAGAGCTTATCAGAACAACTTCTCCAAACAGTGCCTGCCTTCCTGCGTCACAGAAGCTCCTCCTGCGTCAGTTCCTGCTGTTTTCTGTAAACATCATTCTCCACCAGGTCGCAATGACCTGCCCCACAGCTCAGCCAGTGAATATCTTTTTCATTGAATGTAATTATATTTGTAATGTATTTGATAGTACAAAATATAAAATCCTTCAGCGGACATAATCATGAATAAATATTTTCTCAGCCCCTTGAGAGGTTCTATTAGATGAAAAGCCTAACATAGTATTTTAACTCAAAATGAAGATATATTTTTCAATTCGTCCATGTTGTTTAAAACCAGGTTTATCCAGAAAATCCAGGATTTTTGGATACTACACACAACCCGGTGTGTGTATTATAGTACTCCTGTCAAATGAAAGATGTTTGGGATGTGACAAAGAAGACAAGGAACTAGCAAGGAACCAAGGGGAAGGAATACTAATAAAGGTAGGAGGACATTAGAGAGAGCCACAAAAAAAAACATGGGTGCAGGATCGTGGCAGTGTCAATAACATTGTGGTTTAACATGTACACATATATGTCAAATTAGTTTTTTTTTAATGTAACCCACGCACAAGCATGTGGCCCGCGGGCCGGATCAGGCCCGCCAAGGCTTTTAATCTGGCCCGCAAGACATTACAAAATGAAGCACAATAGAACAATGAGTTGAAGTTTTAAATATGGCCACTAGATGTCGCCAAAGCAAGGTGCCACTCACAAAACAACTGTAGCGGCCTCTCTCTTTCTTCCTCTCATTTTATGTCTTTCTCACGCTCTCTTATTTTCTTCTCACTTTTCACTCTCTCTTTCTATCTCTCTCTTTCTTGCTTTCACTCTCTTCTTTCTTTCTCACCCTCTCTTTTTATTTCTCTCTTTCACTTTCTCTTTTTTTTCTCTCTCCCTCTCTCTTCAGCCATGTCTTTTTTTCACTTTCTCTCTTCCGCACTCTTTTTCTTTCTCTCTCTCTCTTTCAGTATCTCACTCTCGCTCATTTTCCCTGTCTATTTCTCCTTCTCTTCCCCCATTCTTTTATTTGCTTTCTCTCTCCCTTTGTCTCGCTTTCTCCCTTTCTATATGTTACTCTCTTTTTTTATCCTTTCTCGTTTTTCTCCCTTTCTATATTGTGCTCTCTTTATTTCTCTCTCCCTTTCATTTTTTTGACTTTACTTCCTATCTTTTTCACCCTCTTTCTTTCGGTATACTGTAATCCACTAGTCCGGCCCCCGAGAGATTTTTTTTCTAGCTTGTGGCCCCGAGCTAAAATGAGTTTGACATCCCTGCTCTAAAGCTTTTTAAAGGCAATAAAATGTGATAAATAAATGAACAAGAAGACACAGAAATTCCAATTTGGAAGAGAGTGATTCCACACGCGCTTGAGGTTTTCTTTGATTCATAAATGAAAATGTTGAAAGTAAGAAAAGGACTGTTTTAAAAACATAGAGTTTACTCGAGCGCATCTAAGAAAGACACGTACGTGCACACGCCGTATAAGCAGCTTGACAGAGGCTGGAATGATGAGTTCAGCCAGATGATGGCGTCAGCAAGTAGAATATTTTAAACAACCAATCCAAAGTAAGAATGGTTTACAATATCTTTAAATATATATATATATCTTTAAATATATATATATATATATATTATATATATATATTTCTATAAACATTGGTATGATAGTTCCTGTATTTTTGCCTAGTATTTAAATCAATGTTTTATTTTAGTGGATACAAGTTTTTGTACCACTAGGAAGCACTAAATATCACACACTGTCCCTTTAAGGATCTACATTGAGCTAAACATTTCATAATTCACTATTTCCTTTTATTCTATGAATTTTTTGTGTACGTTTGCTGCATTTGTTGTTCCCTTAAAGCAGGGGTGTCAAACTCATTTGAACTCGGGGGCCACACGATAGAACAAACATTCTGTCGGGGGACGGATGAGTAGATTCGAGAGAAAAAAAAAGAGAGATAAAGAAATAAGAGAAAGAGGGAGGGAAAAGGAGAGAGGGGGGGGACAAAGAAAGAAAAAGAGAGAGAGGGAGAGAGCGTGAGAAACAAAAGAGATAAAAAGTCGTGAGAGAGGAGGAAAGAAAGGGAGAGGAAGAAAGAAATCCAAAGAGAAATAGAAAGACAGAAGGAGAGAAAAGAGAAAAGAAAGGGGAAGGGAATGAAGAGAGAAAGAGAAAAGTGAGAAAAGGAAAAAAGGAAGAGCAAAAGAGGTTAAAAGACACGGAGAGAGAAAGCGACAAAGAGCAAAAAAGGAAGAGAAAAAGAGAGACACGGAGATTGAAATAGACAGAGTGGGAAAAAAGGGGTGGAAAAGAGAGAGAGAGAGAGAAATAAAAACAAGTACAGCGTCTTTGTTCGAGGCACCTGGCTTTGGCAACATCAAGTTGACATATTTTAACCTGCAGCTTGATTTCTCTTGCGCTTCTCTGAGGCCGGATTCACACCCTTAGCCGGCCTGATTTGGCCCATGGGCCGCCTGCTTGACACCTGTGCCTTAAAGACTGCAAAGTTCGTATTGTTGTTTGACTGTTTCATGCCAGTTCAGAGTGTCCCCTGCCCACTGCCCGAAAACAACTGGTATGGGCTCCAGCACCCCCGCGACCCTTCTGAGGATAAGCGGTGCAGATAAAGGATGAATGGATATTTCCTGCCAATAATGTCCGAGGGTTGCAATCTTCCCTAAAAGGTTAAAAAAAAACTGTTTTTGACGGGGATGAAAGGAAATTTCAGGTATTGTTTCATTTTAGCAACTATTGGATTAAAAAGAATTAATATTGTTAAAAATATAAAAGAGGAGAGCGTTTGAGTCTACGGAAGCCTGGTGACGTCATCACAACCCGGAAGTGACAGAATGACAACAAGGACGCCGCTTTAAAAAACGTGAGTTAGCTAGCAAACAGTAAGAAAATTTGATCTAGTTTTTAAAGGTTAGCAAAAGTTAACCGAAAAGCAATCGGGTGTCATATTTAATTGTCATATGACTGTTTTTATTCTTTAAAAAACGTGATCGTGTGTGTGAAGGGCATGGCATGGCGCTGCGAGTGTTGCTCGGAGCTGTCCGAAGTCTCGAGTCGGGTTTCTGGAGTCCTCCAGTCCGGACTTTGCACCTGATCCCCGCCTTGTGCGCGGGACACAACAAGTGGTCCAAAGTCAAACACATTAAAGGTCCCAAAGATGAAGCTCGGGGGCGTATGATAGCCAAGATTGTCAATACGATCAAAGTTGTCGTGAGAGGTGAGTACAGTGGATTCTTTTTCACTCCTCGTCATGCAATTTCTTGTTTATCTGAGTATTTATTTTCCCATTCCAGAGGGAGGACCCAATCCGGCCTTGAACATCAATTTAGCTCAACTTCTGGAGCAGTGCAGGACCAATAACATACCAAAAGCATCCATTGAAACTGCGATTAAGAATGTGGTGCGTTCCTAATTCGATTCCATGCATCCTTTTCCTACGCACATTTCCTTTATCCTCATTAGGGTCGTGGGCAGAGGTGAAGTCTCACCAGCTGCACCGCTTATCCTCAGTAGAGTCCCGGGGGTGCTGGAGCCCATCCCAGCAATCATCGGGCAGTGGGCAGGGGACACCCTGAACTGGTTGCCAGCCAATCGCAGGGCACACAGAGACAGACAAATCGCTCTCTCAGTCACACCTAGGGACAATTTGGACCGGCCAATCCACCTGAAAATGCATGTCTCTGGAATGTGGGAGGAAACTGCAGTGCCCGGAGGAAACCCACGCTAGCACGGGGAGAACATACAAACTCCGCACAGTAAGGCCGGTAGCTGGATTTGAACCCACGCAGGAGGTTCCCACGACCTCAGAACTGTGCCGCACACGCGCTAACCACTGCGCCGCCGTGCTGCCGGTTTGTCCACATGTTGAAGGATTTTATACATTTGACTATAAAGGATTTTGTACGATCAAATACGAATTACGTTTAAATGCAAAAGATACAGTAATCCCTCGGTTATCGCGGTTAATGGGGACCAAAATCCGCGAAGTAGCGACGCCCCTTCAAAAATGCTTAGAATTTTTTTTATTATTATTATTATTTGGACCTGCGCAGCTCTGAACCCACGAACAGGTGTATATACTGGGTGTAAAATATAGAACATAGAATAAGAGGCACACCTAAACCCTATTTTTTCCCGCGCTATCTTCTGTCAAAAATATTTTTAAAAAAATCAATCGACATTAAACTACAATATGTGCTTTTCACTTTGGGATTTTGCTTTGGTGAAAAACATGAGCTGGATATTCTTCTTTAACTCTTCATTTTTCATCGTATCTTGATGTTTTTTTCTGTCATTTTACATTATTTTCCTTATTTATGGCCACATTATCTCCACACAAAAGAAACAAGGGTTTACCGGCAATGTCAGTACAGTATTCACTGGCTGAGCTGTGGGGCGAGGTCGATGCAACCTAGTGGAGAATGATGTCTACAGGAACAGCGGGGAACTGGGACAAAGGGCTGATAAGATAATCAGCACTTCTCGACGTAGGGCTTTCCTGGCACGCCCATGGGAGGAGCCGGCACACCAGCTTGCGGAAAAAAACCTGGGGTGATAGAAAGAAAGGCAGAAGATCAGGAGAAGAGGCTTGACAGAGACTCAATCGACACTTATTCGGCTAATTCGATGGAGTTCACTTCGTTAAATACTTTTAGAAATTAAATCCGCCCCCGTGTGGAAATGCCAGTCTCTTGTTCATTTTTCCATCAAGAAACGAGCGCGCATTGTTAGGTGAATGCAGGTTGTGTTTGGTTAATGGAGTCAGATAACTTATTCGAACAATTTGGTAAACGCCACATTTTAATAATGAATTCCTAACAATGCAGGTAATAATCAATTTAGAAACAGAATATTGCCAGTGTCCCAAATATGTATCTCCGATTAAATTCTTAGTCCAACTTCGAGTTTTCCTATTGCAACTGTTGGGTTGGTCGTTTTCTGATTGCTCGTGCACGTACACGCATTCGTGATCCAGTTGCACGCACGTGCAGTTTTCCATTACCCCAATTCAATACCCCAAAGCACTATGGGACTTGTAGTACTGAGACAAAAGATGTACACCAGTTAGTGAAACTCTGTGTTTTGGACTTCGTAGCTACAGGCAATACTTTCCATTTCATGTACTTTGTAACCTGAAACCTTTGTAAGTAGAGGTACCACTGTCTTCCTGTCCAATCAAAATATTGCCTGCATGTAAAAGTACTCTGTGAAATGTATTCGTCAATTAGCTTGGAGCCTCTAATTGCACAAGATAAAGAACCTTTTTGTTTTGAACAGGAAAAATCCAAACCGATGTCGGAGCTACTGTTGGAGGCGCGAGGACCGGGCGGATGCCTGCTGCTCATTGAAGTCCTGACCGATAACAGCTCACGCAGCCAGCAAGATGTCCGACGCGTCCTCAGTAAAAACGGGTCAGGCGAATTTCCCTTTCGCTTATTTTCCCGTCATTTATCGAAATGCAACATTAGCACAGCAGATTTGACCATGCAATTGTAACCTAATTTCGAAATGTTATTTCTTTTGGTGTGTGTTTTACAAAAGGATCATTTTCTTCTAAATTGTTGTTAAGTTAGTATTTTATTTTGTATTTATGTTGGCAAAATACATTTACAAGTTACCATACGATGGAAACAAAGCAATAAATCGATAAGAAAAACTGGATTTTCTTAGGAGTTAGACAAGATGTCTCCCAGAACTAAACCACCATGAGAGTTCTTCAAAGTTTTAAAGGGATTCCCAAATTCTAAAACAGACAAAAGTGTGAGAAAATAGTACATGATTTTTTCATAATAGCCATCTAACTGTGTATATTCCAATTATTTTCCGAAATAATCCATTTTGAAGACAGTCCGTCTCTTCTTTGACTTCCTCAGCTTAGATGTCATGTGAAGGACACCAGCACCCTAGCAAGCTAGTCACCATTTTGGTTTACATGTTAACTAGACACGGCAGGCTGCCATAGAGGACAAACCGGGACTTACCGATGAAAAAAACCGAGACACCGGCTGACTGAAAACATGCAGTAAGCAGCCAGGATAACCGCGAGCCAACAAATGGTAAATGGTCTGCATTTCTATAGCGCTTTAAGTCAATGAAGACCTCCCAAAGCGCTTTTTATTGTGCTTCACACTTACCCATTCACACACACACTCACACACCAATAGCAGCCATGCTAGGCGGCGACAACAAAACACTACCACAGCAACAAACACGAACCCAGCCTGGGAGAAAAAACAATGAGCACGGCAGGCGAGCCAGCTAGCCGACTGCTAACTAGAGCAAAACAAAATTGAAACCCTTCAGGATTCCGCACGCTCACGGCGAGCTATCTGGATAATATTGTACTAATTGCAGGGTTGGGTAGGGTTACTTTAACTGGATTACTTTCAATGACTTTTGGATTACTCCAATACCAAATATGCTAATAAAAGACAAAAGAAACTAAATATGAATAACCGGACTCAATTTTGTGCAGGCTTGGGGAGTAACGGAATACATGGAAGGGCAAAAATGATGTTGGCAAGCGGTTTGGATTGATTTTCATTTTGTTTCTTTGGCATTTTATGTTAGTTTTGCCGGAGATCAAAGAGATCAAAGCCAGGAGAGAAAGCTTACCATGTGTTGTGAGTCATCATTTTAGTCATATTTAGTTTTTGTCTTTTATTAGCATATTTGGTATTGGAGTAATCCAAAAGCAATGGAAAGTAATCAAGTTAAAGTAACCCTACCCAACCCTGACTAATTGCAAGACAAGCGGCGAAAAACACAAAAGGAAAAGTCACAATCACATACCTAAAATGAGGCAAGGTAAAAAAGGAATGCACGCTGCACACGAGAGCAGGTAAAATTACCCTTCGATGATTAATGCGGACGAAACGATCAGAAGCCCCCTAGCGGCACGGTAAGCAAAGTTCCAATTACACTGAAATGAGCATTAGGGGATATCAAACTGTGTACTTTAAAAATGTAATTTTTTGAGATCCAGGGTACGTAGAATATGCATGATTGTGGGGAGGAATACTGCACGTTTTGCGTCTAATTGATAAAAAAAAGGGGGTCTTTTATAGTCTCTTTAAAAAAAAAATTCGGGACTTATTAATGTCTATAAGTATTAGTTTGCTGCAGAAATGTTTCCCTAGAGCAGGGGTGTCAAACTTATTTGAACTCGGGGGCCACACGATATAACAAACATTTTGTCGGGGGCCGGACTAGTGGATTAAAGAGAAAGAAAAAGTGAGAGAAAGAAATAAGAGAAAGAGGGAGGGAAAAGGAGAGAGGGCAGGACAAAGAAAGAAAGAGAGAGAGAGAGAGCATGAGAACAGAGATAAAAAGTCATGAGAGAGTGGGAAAAGAAAGGGAGAGGAAGAAAGAAATCCAAAGAGAAATAGAAAGATGGAGAGAAAAAAAAGCAAGAAGGAGAAAAAGGAAATTGGAGCAAAAGAAGTTCAAAAGACACAGAAAGTGATGGATTTAAACTGTAAATATGTTATTCTACTGTTGCATACTATTCTTGCTTAGTGTGCCATTCTCGCCTAGTTCAATAGTAGTAATATTGTTGTTACGATAACATGTCGTTAGCAGAAGAAACCTTATGTAAATTAGGGCGTTCCTAATTTAATAAAAGGCAAGGAAAAGGGGACTGCCAGTTAGAGTGAGTCTGGTAGACTGAAAAGGCAGTCTCCGGTCATTCTCCTTGCAAGTAAGTCATACTCACGTCTCTGTGTCTTCTTTGAGTGCAGGTTTTATTGTAAGTGTTGGGGTTAACCTAACAGAGAGAGAGAGAGAGAGAGAGAGAGAGAAATACAAGTACAGTGTCTTTGTTCGAGGCACCTGGCTTTGGCAACATCAAGTTGACGGGCCTGATTTGGCCCGTGGGCCGCCTGTTTGACACCTGTGCCCTAGAGGGGCCACTTCAAATCTTGGAGTGGCACACAAAAACTAAAAGCCATCATTTCCGGTTATTGAAGTAAGCTCAGTAAAAAATGATTAGAAATGAGTCTTAAGGGGGGCATATCAAACGCACAGGGGGGCCACAAGTATTATTACCCCCATTTTTTTTCTTATTTTTTTGCACGTTTCCTGTACCTTCCTTAACCGTAATCCTGTATCTGTCCTCAGGGGGGCGCTATCCGAGGGCGTCCGCTACAATTTTCTCAAGAAGGGCGTGGTGGCGGTGGCCGGGGAGGACATCACGGCCGAGCGGGCACTGGAGTTGGCCATTGAGGCCGGGGCAGAGGACGTCCAAGAAACTGAGGACGAGGAGGACGAGAAGCCTCTGCTGCGGGTATGATACAAATTTCTCATATAGCATTGAAATTCAAACATGCTATTTGCTGAGCTACTTCCCACAATGCCTGTTTCTTTATTCACTTAGGAATCTCGAAAAGATTTCGTAATTCAGCCATACTACGCTGCATTTTTTGTTCTATATTTACAGTAATCCTTCGGTTATCGCGGATAATGGGGACCGCGAAAACTAAAAATCCGCAAAGTAGCGGTGCCCCTTTCAAAAATGTTTAAAAAAAAAACAAAAACGTATACAGGTATACCCCCCTGTATACAGTACACCATGTGAGTGAGTGAGTGAGTGAGTGAGAGAGAGAGACCACACACAATTAGCCGTGCTTAGGTACTACAAACAACCGCTGGCTTTTGGTATAACAAAGTCAAACTTGAGATGAAATGTGACAGAAGAGAGCGCGACATAAGAAAGGGGTGAGGTGGGAGGAGTTAAAGGAGGGGGGGGTGAGCGAAGCGGTAACTCACCATGACTAAGCATTGTGTCAGGGCCTCCCCCTCCTCTTCACAATAAGAGTGTCCACACAGTGTCCTCAGTTGACATAAGCCCGCGCTCAATGGCGTCAAGTCAATAAATGCTTTGATTGAGAAGGTAAGGTAGATTTTTTTAGACCCGCGAAGCTCTGGAGCCGCGAACTAGCGAGGTTCCACTGTATTAGCTTTGGCTCTCAAGTTGAGCAATAATGCTAAAGGGAGAAGCAAAAGCATGATAACCATAGAAACGAAGCTTGAGATTAACAAGAAATATGACCGACCTCGCTATGTTGCTTGGCTGTAACCAATCAACGATTTGCTATTAATAATGGTACAGTGTATTATTTACAGTCCACATTGGTAAAGTTTCATTCATTAAATCTATCATAAAATTGGTTTAAATTATAAGCAAAAATACGTCAACTATTTTGTGTAAACGTGTATTTTAAACAAATCCTCGTAGGTTGAGGAATCTGGATTTATGTGACTCAACATGGACCTCACCTACAAGGAGGTGACATAATTGCAACAGCAATCTAAACACCTTTTGGGTGTTTGGGTCCCTTTGCGTCTTTGTAGTATAGTTCTTTTTTGTACTTTTTAGAAATTGTTTTTAGTCGCCCTAAACAATACAGCGACATCTAGTGGTCGAATGATACACACTGCCTCGATTTAAAGCAAAGAAACCTTAAAATAAGTTTGTTAAATCGCTGTAACAACCCCTCCATCCCCCTTCTGCATCCACCCGCTACTCCCCTGAACCAGCTCAGGTCATCTCACAATTTAAAATTGTCATTTTTTCCTAATATTACACATGAGTGGTACCCACCAGATCAGTTCACAAAAGCACCAGGTAGCTTCTCCCAGTCTCTGAGCAGCCTACGGACTGGTTCTGAAAGTATATCATTGTTCATTGTGATTTTCTAGGAAATGGGATTTCTAACTGGAAAGATGATTAGTATAGACTAAGCTTATTTTAACCTTTAGTAGTGACAACCTGGCAATAACATGTTATTTCAGAAATGGAATGTAAATGTAATAAAAAGTAGCTATAAGACTTCTCTACTAGATACTGTTGTTATTTTATCTGGGAAATAATAAGCATAGGTTTCTTCCCCCACTATAAAGCAATTTCACTTTGCGATCCATCCTGGGGTTCTACTGTACTTATGGAATTTCAATTTTTCAACCACACTAATAGCTGTCTTGTATGTCCCCCCTAGTTTATCTGTGACGATGTAGACCTGCAAAAGGTTCGAGCATCCCTGGAGGAGTTAGGGATGAAAGTGACCTCGTCGGACTCGGAGTTGGTCCCTCAGAATTTTTCCATCCTGGACCAGGAGCAGCTGGAGGCAGCTTCCGTCCTCATCCAAGCCCTGAGTGACTGTCCGGACGTGATTCGCACTTGGGACAATATACAGCCTCAGAGCTGAGATATTTTGTGGAATACTAGCACATAACAAAGAGGAAGAGGTTGTCTCTTGTAAATAATAAATGATGTATTCATATTTAAAACAAAACTCTTCATGTTTTTATTTGTGATTTTTGTTGGAATTTATGTTACAATCAGGACATTTTGGACATACAGCGCCTTCCAAAAGTAATGGACACCCCCTGAATTGCAGACATAAAATATTTTCTGCCAGAATTGCTTTGTATTTGGCTCCATTCATCTTCTCATCAACTAATCCTCCCAGTTGCTGCTGAAGAAAAGCACGATGCTGCCACCACCATGTTTCACAGTGTGGTAAATAGTGTTGTGCAAACTTTAATTAGGCGTTGTATGAACTGTGGAAATAATATGCGGCAATGAAGAAGACACAAGGTCAAAAAAGGAGGGCCAATGTCATCACGCGCCATTACCCCTTCCAATGCAGTCAATAAGATAACACATTAGTGGTATGTATGCAATGTATTGAACCCTCACTGTACATCAATGAGGACAACTGAGAGCTGGAGAAAATATTTGTAATCTTGATGAAACTTGACATAACTGTAGATAAGGGGTCTCCAAGTCCCCTTAAGACCACCTGAGTGGACTATGGACTGGTCCTGAAATTAGCTCATCTGTGATGGGTCACTGTGATATTCTGACTTTCATGTTTTCCAGGGTTAACTGAGCCTATTTCAACACTGCTAATAATTACAGAGGGACGGGAGCCGCCAGGCTGTAATTGCCCAAGACACACCACAGGAATTGATCCCCCTACGGCCCTGGCAGGGTTGGGTAGGGTTACTTTAACTGGATTACTTTCAATGACTTTTGGATGACTCCAAGACCCAAATATGCTAATAAAAGACAAAAGAAACTAAATATGAATCAAAGGATGACTCACAACACGTGGTAAGCTTTCTCTCCTGGCTTTGATCTCCGGCAAAACGAACATCAAATGCCACAGAAAGAAAATGAAAATCAATCCAAACATCATTTTTGCCGTTCCATGTATTCAGTTACTCACCAAGCCTGCACAAAATTTAGTCATTTGATTCATATTTACTGCTATTGAAATACCAAAACAACTACAGTAAAACTAAAAAAATACAACAGAAATACTACAAAAACTGCTTTTGAAATACCAAAGCAACTACATTAAAATTACAAAAATACTACATTAAATACAACTAAAGTATGACAGAAATACTACAGAAAAACTTATTGAAATACCCAAAAAGCTACAAAAATACTACAAAAAAATCTGTGGAAATACTAAAGACATACTACAAAAAAACTGCTATTGAAATACCAAAACAACTACAGTAAAACTACAAAAAATACAACCCAAATAATACAGAAATACTACAAAAAACTGCTATTGAAATACCAAAAAAACTACAGTAAAACTATAAAAAATACAACAGAAATACTACCAAAAAATGCTATTGAAATACCAAAAAACCTACAGTAAAACTAGAAAAATACTACAAAAAGTTAGAGAAAAATACAACAAAAATACTACAAAAAACAGCTATTGAAATACTCCAAAAAACTACAGTAAAATTACAAAAAATACAACAAAAATAATACAGAAATACTACAAAAAAACAGCTATTGAAATACCCGAAAAACTACAATAAAACTACAAAAAATACAACAAAAATACTAGAGAAATACTACAAAAAATGCTATTGAAATACCAAAAAACCCTACAATAAAACTAGAAAAATACTACAAAAAATAGTTGTTGAAATACCCCAAAAAACTACAGTAAAACTACAAAAAGAATACAACAAAATAATACAGAAATACTAAAAAAAACTGCTATTGAAATACCGAAACAACTACAATAAAACTACAAAAAAATACAATAAAAATACTACAGAAATACTACCAAAAAATGCTATTGAAACACCAAAAACCCTAGAGTAAAACTAGAAAAATACTACAAAAAATACAACAAAAATACTACAAAAAACAGCCATTGAAATACCCCCAAAAAACTACAAAAAAATACTACAGAAATACTCCAAAAATCTGACTGCAATAATACTACAAAAAACAAAACGAGAAAACTAAATATCAAATTGTGCTCAAGACAGGGTCCTAATATACGCTGTATCATTCATTGTGAAGGTTTCAAAAGCAAATCGAAATGGATATTTATTCACGGGTGACAAAAATCGCCTAGGTCTCCAAAACGAGGCCCCTGGCCCCATTTTAGAACCCCGTGCGGCCCCCGTCACCAAAACGTCAAATTTCCCTCCCACGAGTATCCTCATTTCCACGTATCGTCCCCTCCTTTTCATAGAAAGCGGCGGCCATTTTATGACACCCGATGAATCCTTTTGCTTCTCTCTTATCTCGCCTCAAAGTTCATCTCGCTCTTTCCTTTTTTTTGGCAGCTTTTCGCAATAAACACGGACTACTCCAAGTTGAAGAAGGACCGGCCCGATTTCTAACACCGTCTGGGGACGTCTCGCCGCTGTCGACGATTCTACGAAAGAAAGTTTCTCGATAACCGTAAAAGAAAACGGGGAAGCGTCCGCTTCGCTGCATAAATATTATTCAGAGATTAATTGTGTTTTCAAATATTAAACTTGATGAAACAGCTTGCCAACACCATTTTTGCCGTTCCATGTATTCCGTTACTCCCCAAGCCTGCACAAAATTTAATAATTTCATTTATATTTAGTTTCTTTTGTCTCTTATTAGCATATTTGGTAATGGAGTAATCCAAAAGTCATTGAAAGTAATCCAGTTAAAGTAACCCTACCCAACCCTGCTAAGTATTGACTACTTGGCATAGCAGTTATCCTAGCCAGTATGTTAGCATTAAGTCACATCACTGAGTTTATTCCCATTTTCCCCCCATTTTTTAACTCTTTAGAAAAATGGGGGAAATGGAAAAAATCTCCAACGATGTGTTTTATTATTATTATTATTGAAATGATCTGCATTTATATAGCGCTTTTCAAGTCAATGACTTCCCAAAGCGCTTTACATTGTGCTTCACATTTCCCAATAGCGGCCTTGCAGCCATGTAAGGCGCTAACCTGCTTATTGGGGGTATTGGGGGTTCAGTGTCTTACCCAAGGACACTTTGACATGTAACACGGACAAGCCGGGATTCGAACTGGGATCCCTTAATCCTATAACGATCGCTCTACCTCCTGAGCTACTGCCGATATTAAAATCGAATTAGGTTTGAATTCAAATGAACCTTTAAAATACCTTTTCACCACCATTTTCTTTTTTCCGACGAATAAAGCTTTCACGTGATCCCTTCATGCTACGCTACACGACTACTCGCATACAAGGACACAATGTAATATGTCAAAGGGGGAAGTCCGTGTTAACTGCCCTGGAGCTTTATTTCTGTGTTTACCAATGACAGCCATTGATTTTCCGTTCACTTTGACTATGACTACAACGTGGCATTGATCTTTTTTTCAGCGTTGACAGAAGACATGCAAGCTGCGGGTCACTCACTCGTCACAGGCTTTGCCAGAGTAAAGGGTCCGACACTCAGATACCAAACTACAAAACCGTGAATGGGGATAAAAAATATGAATGGATGTTTGACTCCTGGAGTGAGAAGGGACTAACACTCCACACTTAAATGAGGTACGTTTGGTCTTTGAACATTTATTGTTAAATTGATGATGGGAAGGGAACTTCTCATCCATCAGATGACTGAACTGGACCCGATGAAGTGCGTGGGACCAGCCGTCAGGATCCCCGAATGCCGATCTCCCCAAGTCCCCAGGATGGAACTTCTCAGTCCCTCCAAGGTGAAGGATCGTTCTCAGAACGTCACGGAGAAGGTCACCCAGGTATGATTGGGGAGTCAGAAGTATTTGCAGGTCCGGCTTGTTTCCTGACTTAAAAGTACAATGCTCATTCTTGCAGTTAATTGGACTACCAGTGGAAAAATCAGTAATTTGTTTGTTGGCTGTATGTTCTCCTTCCGGGAGCAACATTTCATTGAGCAGCAGCTCAATTGAGTTGCTGCCCAGGGGCTCAGCATTCTGCATCAGTGGCTCTTTGGGATGGTGGCTGCCACAGAAGCTCAAAGGCATTGAAAAGCTAGAAACGTAACCCTCAAAAGAGATTCAAAGAAGACTTCCTGTGCAGGATTTAGCCTACCACCTGGATGTTCTTCTTAGACCAATTTATTACAATCTGGATGTAATCTCAAAATATTGTTTTTTTTCGTTCAAAGACAATCAGGATGAACCCACATGCTGATCGAATCAAAGAATGCTACTTTGGACAAGACAGACCTCCGTCTCAAAAGGTTTATATTTAGTAGTTCAGTAGTAGAAGACCTAAGAGAATTCGAGTTTCACCTTCAGTCCAAACTGAGTATGAAGCCTATGGTCCTTGTACTAGTGTGCTTTTTGTCCTTTTGGATATTCTTGATCTAGTCAATGCTCTACTAAAAAGTCATATATTTGTGTCTTCAGGTCCTTTCCATGGAGTCTGACATGCTGCCGGAACACAAACTTCAAGTCCCAGAGACAACATGGTGGATATTGCTCCACTACAGCCCCTTCAAAGCCTTCTGGGACTGGATCATCCTGCTGCTGGTGCTTTACACGGCCGTGTTCACGCCATACTCGGCGACCTTTCTCCTGGATGAGCATCGGGACGTGCGGCAAAGGATCTGCGGCTACACGTGCAACCCACTTAACGTGGCCGACCTGATGGTGGACGTGCTATTCATCGTGGACATAGTCATCAACCTGCGCACCACCTACGTGGACCACAACGACGAGGTGGTGACGCAGCCCAGCCGGATCGCCAAGCACTATATCAAAGGGTGGTTCCCCATTGATCTGTTTGCAGCAATACCGTTTGACCTTCTTATTTTTAGGTCCGGCTCTGATGAGGTAAGACTATGTCCGGTGAATTTGACATTCTCTATCTGCTCTACCTTGATCATCTCTTCCTCAATTCCACAGATGGCGACTTTAACAAGTTTGCTCAAAACCGCTCGCTTGTTGCGCTTGGTACGTGTGGCGAGAAAACTGGACCGGTATTCAGAGTACGGAGCCGCTGTTCTATTCCTGCTTATGTGCACTTTTGTGCTCATCGCCCATTGGCTCGCCTGTATCTGGTATGCCATTGGCTTCGTGGAGAGGCCCTACACAGAGACCGGTTGGCTTGATAACCTGGCTGAGCAACTAGGCAAAACGTACAATGACAATGACTCCAGCTCTGGTCCGTCGGTCAAAGACAAGTATGTGACCGCGCTTTACTTCACCCTGAGCAGTCTGACGAGCGTCGGTTTCGGGAATGTCTCTCCCAACACAAACTCAGAGAAGATCTTCTCAATCTGTGTCATGGTCATTGGCTGTGAGTAAATCAATAATTTGAGACTCTTAACCACACTGCTAAATGTTAGAATTGACTTGGAACTACATTTTTATTGCTTCCTCCCGCTAAGCTCTGATGTATGCTAGCATATTCGGGAACGTGTCAGCCATCATCCAGCGGTTGTACTCCGGCACAACTCGGTACCACACCCAGATGCTACGTGTCAAAGAGTTCATCCGCTTCCACCAAATCCCTGTGAGCTTGCGCCAGCGACTGGAGGAATACTTCCAACATGCCTGGTCCTACACCAACGGTATCGACATGAACGCTGTAAGTTTCAGATGGAACCCTTCACGTTTGCTTCCATCGTCCAATGAGGGTTATGGAAGTCGGCCTCACAGTTGTATTCTGTTACTTAGGTCTTGAAGGGCTTTCCAGAGTCATTGCAAGCAGATATATGTCTGCACTTGAACCGGTCTCTACTACAGACGTGCAAAGCTTTCCGCGGAGGAAGCCAGGCTTGCCTGCGTGCCTTGACAATGAGATTCAAGACAGTCCACGCGCCTCCAGGCGACACCCTCATCCACTACGGCGACATCTTAGACTCCCTCTTCTTTATTTCACGGGGTTCCATCCAGATCGTCAGGGATGATGTGGTGGTTGCCATACTAGGTAAAGTGTAACCATCAACAACTTTAAGAGATGGTCTATCGACTCTTGTGTTTTTGCCATGTCAGTTTCTGTCTCGACAAGGTGCGATGATACATGTGGCGTTTCTTATAGAGAAGGATGACATCTTTGGTGAGCCGATCCACCTTTATGATGAGCCTGGCAAGTCCAACTCGGATGTTATCACGATCACCTACTGTGACCTGCACCGGATTCTGAGAGACGATTTACTGGAGGTTCTGGATATGTACCCTAGCTTTGCAGACAACTTCTGGAGGAACTTAGACTTAACGGTTGACCTCAGAGATGTAGGTTTGGAAATCTTACACAGGATCAATGGTAGTTTGGGACAACTAGAACATGGAATTCTTTTGTCCGCCAGGCAGATCAAGCCGGACCAATTTTAACCGATGATTCAGGGGATGACAGCGATTACCGCCACAGGTCAAGGCACAAAATCCACTCTCTGGACTGTAGAATAAGGCCAGGTAAGGTGTCTAAATGGACTTCTATCATCTCAGCCATCAAATCTTCTCACTTTATCCACCTTAAACAGACGGAATGGATCATGACGATTCCTACACTCTTCAGTCCTGCCAGCACAGTTGCTCCCTGGCCAAACCCCTCTGGGAAAACAGCTGTAGCTGTGGTTCCCTGTGTTCCCAGTCCAGCGAGGACTTGGCGAAACCTCATCCTCAGAGGCCCAAAGAAGACTTTTACCCATGCAAAGAGGGCAGGCGGGAGTACGCCCCGTCTGAGGTGCAGCTGCTACCCCCGGGAAGGGAAGCATTGTTGGACCAGAGTCGTCAAGGTACAACTGTATGGGTTTTCCATAATAAGTCCTAAAATTTGTGAATAATGTCAAGTCATGTGAGTGGAGTCTCTTCAAGTAATCGCCTAAATCACCACCCAATCAGATGAACCCATTATTTTCATTTCATTGTCTGCAGCTTCATCTTTAAATGTGCCGGAAATGTTGCACTACTGGACGGATCGACGATCTCAGCATTTCACAAACCGAGCCTGGCGATCAGCTTCAGTCCGCAACTCGCACCATCCGCCGCCGTTTATCGAAGAGCGGCCCAGTGAGCTCGAGTCACGATTAGAAGTTTTGCATTCCCAACTGAACAGGTCAGTGTTAAAAGCTGTCTCCATGTTGTGCGGCACAACAGCTGAGAGGTTAGGGCGTCCATGGCACAGTTCTGGAGTCATGGGTTCAAATTCAGCGACCAGCCTTCCTGTGGGGAGTTTGCATGTTCTCCCCATGCGTGCGTGGGTTTCCTCTGGGCACTCCTACATATTCAAAACATGTATGTCGAGTAAATTGGCCAGTCCAACCAGTTCAGGGTGTCTCCTGCCCACAGCTAGAATGGGCTCCAGCACCCCTGCGACCCTACTGAGAATTAGCGGTGTAGATGATGGATAGATGGATGTCTCCGTGTTGTGGTTTGTTAATACCTGGCACACTTTTACCAGATTAGAGACTCGTATGACGGCCGACATCAACGTCATTCTCCAGCTTCTCCAGCGGCAGATTGCTCCCGTCCCTCCAGCTTACAGCACCGTGTCGTCTCGGACACTCGGGGATGATTCGGCGAGCCTGCTTCATGCAATGTACCCAATTGCCCCCTTGAAGCTAGACACCCGGACACCCACTCAGGTATTTGTACCAGCTACTCATCAATCATTTTTCAGAGATAAAACACCCGTCAGTGACATATATTATCCTGTTTTTATCTTTGTTACTTCAGAGTTTGACCCACTCGAATATGAAATTGACAGAAATGTCCCAGGAGTTGGTATTCAGCAACACTCCCGGAATGGAAACTCACAACAGTTCAACAGTTCTCACAAAACAGGCGGCACGTGCCTCTCGCCGTTACCCCTCACTGCCGGACAACCTTGATACCACCTCAGGACTGACTGTAATTCAGAAACATGTCTCAGACCCAGTACTTCCTATCACCTAACAGAGATTCAAGCTTCAGTACCGGTATTCGGTGTGATTAGTATACTTTGTTAGTCTCGAAAGTCAAATGGCAGAGGGAATGGACACGGGTTTTACGACTCAACGAGTCAGACGTATGTCTGCAATATTTATATTGATAACTGCTTGGTAGGAACATATAAAATCCCAACTTATTTTGAGAAGTTCTTGCCTGATTGGACTGGACACACCCCATTTTCAAGGTTGTACATTATTTGTTTTGATTAGAAAGAGATGGACGACTTCATCCAGTCTAGGGTGATGTGCGGACCTCCAAAATAACTGTATATACGATTTTGAACTCGGGTTGTATTAAAAGAACATTACAAAAATGACTACACTTTGAGTGGAGTAATGGTCCTTAGGATTGTCTCTACAGCAGCTCCGATTTCTGAACAATGGAGTCGGATAATGATATACTCAAGCCAGTCGGCGGTTTATCAGATTCGATTCATCTCTACCCATCCAGTATGTGGTTCTTCTTTACCCTATGCATCAAGGTATACTCGATCTCAAACTATATTTGGTGGTAGTTTGAGTCGCCTTCTGGCGACTCTTCTGGTCCGCCAAAGATTAGCTTGACCTGGCAAGACACAAGTGAAAAATCTTCCATGGCATTTAAATTGAAGTGAGCTGTGTCCCTGTAAACACATTAGTTACTTTTGTTTGATTATTACACGCCTCCTGCTGTTTTCCATAAATACGTGCTGTGCCTGGGAAAATCTAGACAGAAATTTTCAAGAATGTGTACGACCTCCAGTAAACAAAGTTGAAGTTGGTCATGTGAGATACAGGAGTTAACAGGATGGCAAACAATCCCTCTGAGCTTTGACGATACAAGAGGTTCTCATTTTTAAATCGTGTGGGCATGGATACCCGACTCTATATTTGGGTATTTTCTTTCATTCATTTGCTGCATGCTGGGACTTCCTTCGAGTGTTGTCTTCCTGTGGAAGATTCTTTAAAGCCAACAAAAGCGGAGCTGTACTAGCTTCTTTCAATCTGTTCTTGTTGAATCTGACACTAATGGACACCTTTTTCCTACTCTGGCTACCGCTTATCAGAGTATCTATCATTGTCTCTTAAGAAAGCAGTAAAGCTTGCCAAGATGGCGGCGCACACGAGTGCAGCGGCTTCAGGCTCTCCAGTTAGTCTTTTTGTTTTTACTGTTCTTTTATCCCTCATATTTTCCCTTCGACTCCTTTCACGACGACAATAACATCCACAACGTCCCGAGGGATATACAGAGACCACCGGGATCTCCCTGGGTGATCTGCCTGCCCAACAAACGACGGAGACGGCGGAGGGAGCGAAAGCAAAAGCGAGGCTGCCGGTCGGGCCTAGCTGCTAGGCTAAGGAGGCTACCACATAGACCAGCGCTTCTGAGCATGTTCCTGACCAATGCCAGATCTATCGTTCACAAAAGGAGTGAATTTGAGTATTTCTGTTATCACAAAGTCTTGGCTTCCCTGACGCCGCAGTCCAACTAGCAGGACGCACGATACACCGGCACAACAGAGACGGAGACTCTGGTAAAAACAGGGGTGGGGGACTATGCGCTGCAATAACAGCCGAATCATTGACACACACTGCTCACCCAGTATAGAGTTTCTAGCAGTATTGTGTAGACCCTTCTATCTACAGAGAGAGCTTACTGTGGTCATTGTGATTGCTGTTTACGTTCCACCGGATGCTTACGTTAGCATCGCGCTAAATCTCCTACTCGCTGCTATCAAACAGCAGCTTGCACACCCCGACGGAGCTTTAATCATCTCCAGTGACTTTAATCAGACATGCTTAAGGACTGTACTTCCCAAATTCATTCAATACGTGGACTGTGGGGAAAAAACACTGGACCGTGTGTACAGTAACATCAAACATGCGTACAGAGCTTCCCCCGTCCCCCCACCTAGCTGGATCCGACCATCTCTGTCTGTCCCTCACCCCCTCATACTCACCCCTCTGTAGGAAAATAAAGCCTGCAACAAGGACAATACAATACAAATCTTTGTTCTCCTCTATCTTTACTGTAAAATGTGAACCTGGAGTGCAACGTCCAATTTTGTTGTCACAATATGTTCAATCCATTTTGTAACAATGATAATAAAGGTACATATATTTTCTATTCTAAACTTAGAACATTTTACCAGCCATGGGCATTGTTCCCTCTAAGCTGCGTGTGTCCGCAATTGCGCACTACCCAGAGCTTTTCCGCGCACAAGAAAATCTAGCCAGCTCACACAAACCAGGGCTCGAAATTGCTAATTAAGAAGCGACTTAAGTCAAAGTTACAGTGCATGAAGGTAAAAATACACAGAATCCCCAGACGCTGTGTTCTAAATGCGGTATTTGGAAGTCAAGGTCGAAGTAGAACGAAGTTAAGTAAAGTTTTTCGAGAACCGGCTTCTTCGGCTTGGCTCACTGAAAACAACCGGCTCTATCGGGTCCCAAACGGCTCTTTTGCTTCTTTCATCCCTATATGACCAAATATTATGTAGAATTGTGCACAAAATGACTTAAAGGAAGGGGGGAATAGAACAATAAAGAAAAAAAATACCAAAATGAAAAAGTAGTGAAAAGCTGAGAAAAAAAAACGAAACAAAAGGAGAAAAAGAGAAAAAAAGAGCAGGAAAAATTCAGAAAAAAAGCCTTCTAAATGGCATAGAAACAAAGCGAGTTGCTCCCCTGTGAACACATCAGCCGCATTTGTATAGTTATCATCACACGGCTCTGGCTCTTTTCCATAAATCCGTGCTGCAAACCGGCAAAAACTAACCAGACATTTGCAAGTTCTTCGTATATGGAAGACATTGTTGAATTTGTTCCCCTGAGACCAGGATGGCGAACAATTCCTCCGCGCGTCCGCAATTCGGGGACGTAACAATTATTGAATTTTGCGTCGGGATGGAGATCGGGCTTTACGTGACTGCGGGGTTTTCCTTAGTTTGCTGTCTGCTGGGACTTCCTGCCAGTTTTGTCATCCTGTGGGATATTTTCAAAGCCTACAAAAGCGGAGCTGTTCTAACCACCTCCAATCTGTTCTTGATGAACCTCTCGCTCATGGACACGATTTTCTTACTCTATATACCGATCGCGATCATGAATCAGATGATATATAATATTTGGTTGTTACAAGCTTTGGGGAACTTGGCGTACACCTTCAGCATTTGCGGTCGGCCCCTCCTGACGGTGTGCATCTGCGTGGATTACTACGTGGCTGTCGTCTACCCCATTTTCTACCGCAGAATGAAAACCTTGACACCCAGGGTGGTGGGGGTGCTCCTGGTTTGGATGGCGACTTTGATCATCGGCGGAGTTTACTTCTGCTTCCACGAGTTGTACTTCACCATGTTTTCCCCGTCGATTTTTATCAGCGTGGTGGCGATCATCGGGATTTGCGACGCGTTGGTCATCCGGGCGCTGTTGGCGCCGGACGGGAGCGGCAAAGGCGTACATCCGCAGAAGCAGAGAGCCCTTCAGATTCTGACCAACAGCTTGGTGATTGTGGTCATCTCCTACCTTCCTCCGGTGGTGGTCTACTTTGTGGGACACGCGGCTGTGATGGATCACAGAGTCTTCAAATGCAAGATTGCGGTTCCCATCACTTCGACTTCCACGTTGGGCTCCGCGGTCATGCCCTTGCTCTATTTGAGTAATCTGGGTAAATTCAATTCTCTATGGGCTAGATGCTATAAGTAATAGATTTTACTTGCACTCAGTTTCCTGTTTCTCTGTAGGTTTCTCTCTCCCTCTCTGTTTTTCTCCTCACAGTCACTTGTCTTGATTTTCTCACGTTTTTCCCTCCTATCCCAACTCGTCCTCTTCCCTTTTTTGGTCTTTCTTGTCACGTCTCAACCAGTGTTCCCTCTAAGCTGCACAAGAAAATCTAGCCAGCGCACAAAAATGAGGGCTCAAAATGACTAATTAAGAAGCGACTTAAGTCAAAGTTACAGTGCATGAAGGTCAAAATACACAGGTTCCCCTGACGCTGTGTCCTAAATGCGGTATTTTGAAGTCAATGTCGAAGTAGAACGAAGTTGAGTAAAGTTAGTAGAGTTTGTCGAGAACCGGCTTCTCCGGCTCGGCTCACTAAAAGGAACCGGCTCTTTCGGGTCCTAAACGGCTCTTCGGGTTGTTTTTGCTTCTTTCATCCCGACATGACTAAATATTATGTAAAATGATGCACAAAATGACTCAGACAAAGGGGGGAATAGAACAAAAAAGAAAAAAATACCAATATGAAAAAGTAGTAAAAAGCTGAGAAAAAAAAGAAACAAAAGGAAGAGAAAAAAAGAAGGAAAAATTTAGAAAAAAGCAAGAAGAAAAGAAAGAAATGTAGGAAAAAAGTAAATAGAGAACAAAAAGAAAAAAGTAACAGCTCGGAAAAAATAAACACAATGAGATTTTTTTTAAAGGAATTTTTTAAAAAGTAGAAAAAAACACGGAAAAACGAAGAAGTAGTTTGTGTTGCATTTAAATAATTTCCAATTATTTCAAGTGAATCTTGCTGGCAACATTGTACTTCCACTTAAAAATGTGATTAAGTAGAGTTCTGTATCTTACAAACCGACTAAATAAGCCCCCAAAAATGTTAATATTATGCGACAAAAATGTCAGGAAATAAAAAAAAATGGATATCTTGTGAAAGAATTGTAAGAACAAACGTACAACCTTTGCAATAGTACATGAGTCAATCCATTCAAAAGAGAAAAATCATTTTGTGTTGCTGGAAAAATGTAACTTGATGTCAAGTTTTAGACATGTTTAATAATGAATTATCTTGCCACACTTGGGATTATGGTTGCTCACTGTAGTTTCAAGCGTTGCTCACCGACTTTGTGTGAACGCTCAGACCCGTAAGGAAAATTACAGGGAACATTGGTCTCAACCACACTTGTATCAGTGTACCAAATCTCTGGATCACGAAAGCCGCCTGATGAACTCTTGGACTGTCGCCTTTTCTACATGAATTTACTGGAACACCGTCCGCTGCCTGCCCGTGGATCACGATTGTTGCCTCTAGTGACTTTCACAGTACCAGACCCTGACAAATAAAAGACTACCCTTTACTGCACTAATCTGTGTTTCTTCACTGTGGTCCCACACAACCACCAGTTGCCCATGGAGACAAAAACAAGGGAGTACATTGATCAAGAGTTGGCCGTAAATATTGAAGGTTTCTATACATTTGACTATAAAGGATTTTGTACGATCAAATACAAATTACATTTAAAAGCAAAAGATATTCACTGGAGGGCCGCACGGCGGCGCAGTGGTTAGCGCGTGTGTGGCACAGTTCTAAGGTCTTGGGAACCTCCTGTGTGGGTTCAAATGCAGCTACCCGACTTCCTGTGCGGAGTTTGTATGTTCTCCCCGTTTCCTCCGGGCACTCCGGTTTCCTCCCACATTCCAAAGACATGCATTTCAGGTGAATTGGCCGGTCCAAATTGTCCCTAGGTGTGAATGAGTGAGCGAGTTGTCTGTCCCTGTGTGCCCTGCGATTGGCTGGCAACCAGTTCAGGGTGTCCCCTGCCCACTGTCCGATGATTGCTGGGATGGGCTCCAGCACCCCTGCGACCCTACTGAGGATAAGCGGTGCAGCTAATGAGATGAGATGAGATATTCACTGGCTGAGCTGTGGGGCTAGGTCAATGCAACCTAGTTGAGAATGATGTTTACAGGAACAGCGGGGAACTGGGACAAAGGGCTGAAAGATAATCAGCACTTCTCGACGCAGAGGGGCCCTGGTGACGTAGAAACGCTCGGGGATGTTTTGACCGTTTCAGACATCGAGGCGAGGGGGTTCTCCTGGAACGCCCATGGGAGGAGCCGGCACACCAGCTTGCAGAGAGACGCGGGTCGAGAAGGAAGAAAGCTGAAGAACAGGAGAGGAGGCTTGACGGAGACTCGAGCGACACTAATTCGGCCATATATTCGATGGAGTTCACTTCGCTAAATTATTTAAGAAATTAAATCTGCCCCCGTGTGGAAATGCCGGTCTCTTGTCCATCTTTTCCCATCAAGAAACGAGCGCGCACTGTTAGGTAAATGAAGGTCGTGTTTGGTTAATGGAGTCAGATAACCAATTCGAACAATTTGGTAAACGGTACATTGTAATATTTACTTCTTAACAATTTAGAGAATAAAATGTCATAACAGACTCATCTAATTCATGAAGGATCTAGGTATTTAGGCCCTGATTACTCCCACTTGCCCTCAATTTTACCCTTACTCAAGAAAAGTGTGTTCACGATGAGGGCAAAAAGGTCTGACTTCTCCGCAAAGCATAGTCTGGTGGCTTGCGATACCGCAGAGGGCCAACAATATTAAAAAAAAAAACGTTTCTTTTTCAGGGCCATCACCATCCTAAACAAGTGCACAAGACTGAAAAATATATATATATATAAAATCAGGGTTGGGTAGAGTTACTTTAACTGGATTACTTTCAATGACTTTTGGATGACTCCAATACCAAATATGCTAATAAAAGACAAAAGAAACTAAATATGAATCAAATGATGACTCACAACACGCGGTAAGCTTTCTCTCCTGGCTTTGATCTCCGGCAAAACTAACATAAAATGCGACAAACAAAATGAAAATCAATCCAAACAGCTTGCCAACATCTTTATCACGAGATCATTCTGGAGTGCAATGTCTAACCGCATTGTCATCAATGATAAAAAAAAAGGCAATTCTAATTGTAAAAAGGTGATGAAAACAAGCGTCTTTTTATTGAGTCAGCCTGAGAACACCCTAGCTTTTCCTTAACCACACCGCGGAAGAGAATAAGCCAATTACTATACAGTATGTGTTGTATCGGGTTATGGGATGTAAATTCCTCTACAGGGCACTGTTGCGGTAGATGAGGAAGAATGAACAAAACTGAAGCGCAGCGGTAACAAATGCAGCTTGAAGTGATCACGTGGTAAACAGGAAGTGCGTTCCCAATTCTTTGAGTGGATTTATTCTTTTGCCCTAACGAAAGAAGGGCGAAGAAAAGAATAGAATAGAATAGAATATACCTTTATTGTCATTGTTACAACATGGGATATATTGTGACAACGAAATTGGACGTGGCACTCCAGTTCCACATTTTACAGTGAGGATATAAGGAAAACAAGGAGATAAAGGAACAAAGAAGATGTTTGTACTCTCGTTGTATAGGCTTTGTTTTCCTCCGGAGGGGGGGGGGGGGGGGGGTATGAGGGGGTGAGGGACAGACAGAGATGGGCGGATCCAACTAGATGTTTGATTGGACTCACCTGAAATTGAGCGGAGAAACTCCAGAAATATGCAGGACATGTGGCTCTTGAGGACCGGGTTGGCCACCCCTTATAGTCATTATAACTTCGTCATCCTTGGGGAAATCTTGCTCGAGCCGCTCAACCTTTGCCTGAGGATATCAATTGCATTCTGTCAACAGGGACAAGAGCTGGACTTTGCCTGATGTGACCTCCCACCTATGCACTCCACTAATTTGTGGAGCTCTCAGAGAGGTGGACAGAATACAGACTATTATTATACTAGCCCCTGATCTAAAACCTACATGAGGGCAAGGGAAAAACTCCAAAAACCTCCGCATGACGAAAATTAAATCTTTAAAAGGTATTGTTAGGGAAAAAACGATATTATTACAAATGTAGCGTTTACCAAATTGTTCGAATTAGTTATCTGACTCCATTAACCAAACACAAACTTAATTCTCCTAACAATGCATGCTCGTTTCTTAATTTTAAGGAAAAATATTGACGAGAGAGAGGCTTTTCCACACAGGGGCAGATTTATTTTCTTAAAGTATTTATCAAGTGGATTCCATCGAATTTAGCCGAATTAGTCTTTGTCGAACCTGCCATCTCTCGTCTCTCTCTTCTTCCGTCTTCCGTCTTTTTGACACGTCGGGGCATCGGCCACCCCCCATGGGCGGGCCAGGAACTCCCCACCTCGTCTGACCGGTGCGTCACGAAGGTGCCAACTTCACCTCCTCCTCGCCGGAAGACGCCTCCACGTCTAAAGGAAACTTGTATCAGCTCAAAGCAATGCCAAGCGTTTATCAAAACAAGGCCTAATTCCCTCGTCAGCGCCCCGCTATCAAAATTTCCCAGCCAAAACACTCTACCTGTCCTCGACCTTCAGCCTCCTGTGAAAAATCCCCACTGCATTCAACAAATGTAATTAGTATGATATTAAATCCCTTGTAGTCAAATAAATAAAATAAAAAATCCCTCAGTATAAATGAAGAAACTTGACAAAATATAGGCAGGGACATGTTTCAGTGTTGCAATATCAGTGTTCTGGTTTGCCCGCGTCCCCGCGTCCTGGACGCATCATTTTTGCTGGGGACGCATAGTGTCAAATCAACGTGCGTCCCCAGGACGCACCTTTTTTGACACAAAATTAGTAATTTCTTCAGTGTCAGTAATAAGTCGGAACATAACGCAGAAAGTGGTAACAACGGCAATAATACCGGCACGAAAAAACGGCGGAGAAATTCTTCAGAAGATCGCGAAGGCAAGGAAAACACGTGTGTTGAAGCAAACGATTCGACGAAAGAAAATAGACAAAAGAATACTAACAAGAAAAGGACTTTTCTGCCAATATGGACTCGATTATATTCCTGGAGGAGGACGATAATGGATTGGACCTTGAGAAGGCATTACAACTATGGCGGGACAGCAAACCACGAAGAATATATGAACTGAAAAATCTTGAAGTGATAACTGATTTGTACTACCAATAAACCATGATGATTAAAACGGAATGAATATATAGATTTATTTTTATATTTGTCGCCGATTTACAATTCCAACCTGGATAACACAAAATTTTGGGGACCCATAGACCTCTGTTGGGACCAGTGCTCCCTCTAAGCTGCGCGCGTGCGCAATTGCGCACTGCTCGCACATTCTGAGCGCACGAGAAAATCGAGCCAGCGCACAAAAATCAGGGCTCAAAATTACTAATAATTAATAATTAAGAAGCGACTTAAGTCAAAGTTACAGTGCATGAAGGTCAAAATACACGAGTTCCCCCGACGTTGTGTCCTAAATGCGGTATTTTGAAGCCGAGTCGAAGTAGAACGAAGTCGAGTAAAGTAAGTAGAGTTTGTCGAGAACCGGCTTCTTCGGCTCGGCTCACTAAAAGGAGCCGGCTCTTTCGGGTTGTTTTTTCCTTCTTTAATCCCTATACGACCAAATATTATGTAAAATTGTGCACAAAATGACTTAAAGGAAGGGGGGGGAAATAGAACAAAAAAAGAAAAAGATACCAAAATGAAAAAGTAGTAAAAAGCAGAGAAAAAAGAAACGAAAGGAAGAAAAAAAAGAAAGAAAAATTCAGAAAAAAGCCAGAAAAAAAGAAACAAAGGAAAAAAGTAAATAGAGAACAAAAAGAAAAAAGGAACACCTAGGAAAAAATAAACACAATGAGATTTTTTAAAGGAATTAAAAAAAAAAGTAGAAAAAAATCATGGAAAAAAGAAAAATTTTATGTTGCATTCAAATAATTTCCAATTATATCAAGTCAATCTCGTTGCCAACATTGTACTTCCACTAAAAAATGTGAGAAGTACAGTTCTGTATCTTACAACCGACTAAATAAGCCCCCCAAAATGTGAATATTATGCGACAAAATATATCAGGAAAAAAAGAAGAAATGGATATCTTGTGAAAGAATTGTAAAAACAAATGACCTTTGTAGGCCATCGTACATGAGTCAATTCATTCAAAAGAGCAAAATAATTTTGCATTGCCGGAAACTCAGCAAAATGTAACTTGATGTCAAGTTTTGGACATGTTTGATAATTATCTTGCCACACTTGGGATTACAGTTGCTCACTGTTGTTTCAAGCGTTACTCCCTGACTTTGTGTGAACGCTCAGACTCGAAAGGAAAATTACAGGGAACATTGGTTGGGACCCATAGATTTCTGAGCATGCGAGTCCCCGGGACCCATCACTTTTCCCAGGTAAAACGAACACTGCATTATACTTAACACATTTCGTCGATTAAGTGTATTTTTGGAACGTAACCGCCGTGATAAACGAGGGTTGACTGCAGTTCTACCGACCCGGGAACAATATAGCACATGAATGGAAAATCTTCCAAATGATATTGAAATGAAGTCAACCGTGTCGCTGTAAAACACGTCGGATGGATTCGTTTGGTTATCATCACACGCCTCCTGCTCTTTTCCATAAAGACGTGCCGCGCTTGTCAAAACCGGCCAGAAATTTGCACGTTCTCGCTCTACGGGAGGTATTACACCATCGTTGAATTTCGTCCGATAAGACAGAATGACCGAGAATTTCTCGGCGCTTCGACCGTTCGAGGACGTCACCCTTTTTGTGTATTGCGTCGGCATGGATACCGGGATTTACATCTGGGCGGTGGTTTCGTTAATCTGCTGCGCGCTGGGACTTCCTGCCAGTTTTGCCATCTTGTGGGAGATTTACAAAGCCTACAAATGCGGAGCCGCTCTGACCTCGGTCAATCTGTTTTGCTTGAACCAGTCGCTCATGGACACGGTTTTCTTACTCAACATACCGATGGCCATCACGAATCAGATGAAGTTTAATAACCGGTGGGTGGAAAGTTTCTCCAATTTGTTTTACTCCTTGAACGTGTGCGGCCGACCTCTCATGATGGCGTGCATTTGTGTGGATAACTACGTGGCCGTGGTCCACCCGATTTTCTACCGGAGGATGAAAAGTCTGACGCCCAGGGTGGTGGGAGTGGTCATGGTCTGGATTGTGACTTTCATCACCGGAGGACTTTACTTTTGCTTCCACACGTTGTACTTCAGCATGTTTTCCACCTCGTTCTTCATCGCCGCTATGGTGGTCATCGGGATTTGCGACACGTTCATCATACGGGCTTTGGTGGCGCCGGACAGGAACGGCAAAGGCGTCCACCCGCAGAAGAAGAGAGCGCTTCACATTCTGAAAAACAGTTTGGTGGTGGCGATTATTTCCTACTTTCCGCCAGTGGTTCTTTACATCTGCGGCCACCTGCTGGTGCTGGATCTGCGTTTTTTCGCCTGCACCATGGCAGTTCCCATCGCCTTGACTTCGACGTTGGGCTCCGCCGTCATGCCTTTGCTTCATTTGAATAATCTCGGAAAGTTTAATAGTCTTTGGGTGAAATGCTGGAAATAACTGAAACATATTTTATTAAAAACGTTTTTTATCATTTCAATTTGTGTATGCCATTCAATTTTTGTAGGGGATTTTTTTTCCATCCATCCATTAGCCTTTCTAGTAAACTATCAAGCTAACTGTTTGGCTATTTAACAAGCTATCTGGCTAGCTTCTTATATTTTTGCATGTTGTCTAGCTAACATTTCAGCTTGTTAGATTGCAAGCTAAATTTTGGTCTCCTTTTTAGCTAGATATTTAGCTTTGTTTTCACTTTCAATCTGAATATTTAGACTACTTTTTTACTCTTTTAGCTAGCTATGTAGCTCGCTTGTTTTTTTAACATGTTAACCTTTTGATGTAAATATCAAGCTAACTTTTTAGCTGATTAACAAGCTATGTGGCTAGCTTCTTATATTTTTTGCATGTTTTCTAGCTAACGTTTCAGCTTGTTAGATTGCAAGCTACATTTTGGTCTCCTTTTTTAGCTAGATATTCGTTTTAACTTTCAAACTGAATATTTAGACTACTTTTTTACTCTTTTAGCGAGCTATGTAGCTCGCTTGTTTTTTTTAACATGTTAACCTTTTGATGTAAATATCAAGCTAACTTTTTAGCTATTTAATAAGCTATGTGGCTAGCTTCTTATATTTTTTGCATGTTTTCTAGCTAACGTTTCAGCTTGTTAGATTGCAAGCTACATTTTGGTCTCCTTTTTTAGCTAGATATTCGTTTTCACTTTCAATCTGAATAGTTAGACTACTTTTTTACTCTTTTAGCTAGCTACCCAGCTCCCTAATGTTTTTTTAACCTGTTTAAGTCATGTTAATTTCTATAGCCCTTAATCACATTTTCTAGTTATCAAGCTAACATTTTAGCAATTCAGCAAGCTAGCTAGCTAGTTTATATTTTTGCATGTTTTCTAGCTAGCATTTCAGCTTGTGTGTCCGTGAGCTAAATTTTGGCCTCCTTTTTAGCCAAAATTTAGCCTGCTTTGTTTCAGCATTATTTCTTGATATTTAGACGGCTTTCCAATTTTTTTACCTAGCTAGCTACCTTATGTTTTTTTTTAAACCTGTTTACCTTTCTAGCTAACTATCAAGCTACTTTTTTTATCTATTTAGCAAGCTATCTGGCTAGCTTCTTATATTTTTGCATGTTTTCTAGCTAACATTTCAGCTTGTTTGTTAGATTGCAAGCTACATTTTAGTCTCCTTTTTTAGATAGATATTTGTTTTAACTTTCAATCTGAATATTTAGACTACTTTTTTACTCTTTTAGCTTGCTATCTAGCTCCCTTATGTTTTTTTAACCTGTAAGTCATGTTTATTTCTATAGCCCTTAATAACACTTACTAGTTATCAAGCTCACGTTTTAGCTATTTAGCAGGCTATCTAGCTAGCTTCTTATATTTTTGCATATTTCCTAGCTAGCATTTCAGCTTGTGAGTTCGCGAGCTAAATTTTGGCCTCCTTTTGAGCTAGATATCTTTCTTTTTTTCAGCTTTCTTTCTTGATATTTAGACTGCTTTCCATTCTTTAAGCTATCTATCTAGCTACCTTGTGTTTCTTTTAACCTGTTTACCTTTGTAGTTAACTATCAAGCTACTTTTCTTTAGCTATTTACAAGCTATCTAGCTAGCTCCTTATATTTTTACATATTTCCTAGCTAGCATTCCAGTTGTTTGGTTTGCAAGCTAAATTTTGGCCTCCTTTTTAGAGAGATATTTAGCTTTGTTTCAGCTTTCTTTCAAGATATTTAGACGGCTTTCAATTCCTCAAGCTAGCTATCCAGCTCCCTTATTTTTTAACCTATCTTTCTAGTAAACGATCAAGCGACTTTTTAGCTATTCAACAACCTATCTAGCTAGCTTATATTTTTGCATGTTTCCTAGCTAGCATTTCAGCTTGAGAGTTCGTGAGCTAAATTTTTGGCCTTCTTTTTAGCAAGATATCTAGCATGGTTTTCAGCTTTCTTGATATTTAGACTGCTTTCCATTCTTTTAGCTAGCTACTTAACTAAACAGGTTAAAAACATAAGGTAGCTTTCTAGCTAACTGTCAAGCTACTTTTTTTTTGCTATTTAGCAACCTATCTAGCTAGCTTCTTATATTTTTGCATGTTTTTAGCTAGCATTTCAGCTTGTGAGTTCGCGAGCTAAATTTTGGCCTCCTTTTAGTGAGATATCTAGCTTTGTTTCAGCTTTCTTTCTTGATATATAGACGGCTTTCCATTCTTTAAGCTAGCTAACTAGCTATTTTGTTTTTTGACCTGTTTACCTTTCTAGCTAACTATCAAGCTACTTTTTTAAGCTATTTAGCAAGCTATCTAGCTAGCTTCTTATATTTTTGCATGTTTTTAGATAGCATTTCAGCTTGTTAGTTCGCGAGCTAAATTTTGGCCTCGTTTTTACAGAGATATCTAGCTTTGTTTCAGCTTTCTTACTTGATATTTAGACGGATTTCCATTCTTTAAGCTAGCTATCTTATGTTTTTTAACCTGTTTACCTTTCTAGCTAACTATCAAGCTACTTTTTTAAAGCTATTTAGCAAGCTAGCTAGCTAAGTAGCGACAGTATTTCACAAATTCATATCAAACTGGGTGCCTTTTGCGCTGAATAGTTACAAAAAGTCGCATATAGCTTAAAAAAAGTTACGTTTTACTGTATAAGAATTATTCTTGGCTTTGGTAACGGGGCCACATTATAACATTTTTTAACTTTAAAACCCAATTTTGTGTTTGTGTTCTTTAAAAGCCTTATAAAACATTTAGAAACAGGAGCCCGTTATTATAACGTCAGTAGTATCACAAAGATAAGAATAAAAATACTTACTTATGGAAATAGTTGAGCGAAGCCTTCCGATTTATTCGGACATTTCCTAAACAAGGGCAGTTGTTGCAGCTCCACGTCTTAACACTAGAGGTCAGTAGAGATTGCTTTTACTGAGTTTGGGATTCACTCCCGAGGAGAAATGAAGACAAGTGTACGTTATTTGAAGTCTTTAAACAAACTTAAAATGCAATCAATTCGAGTAGAGTGTTTTTTACAGATTTTTTTCCACGGTTGACGGATTGCAAATTATTCACAAGATTTCATACACTATTTACATGAGAACAAACTCATTTAAGCTTCGGGTTACACAGTAGAAAAGAAAAAAGAGAAGGGGGAGGAAAGGGAGAGAGAAAGAGGGAGAATGAGACGAAGAAAATGTGAGAAAGGGAGAAGGAAAGTGATAGAAAAAAAGAGAATGAAAAAAAATGAGTGAGAAATAAAGAAAAGATAGTGAAAGAGATAGAGAAAGAAATAGAATTGGAGAAAGAATAAGAGGGAAAGAGAAAGGAAGCAAGCAACAGAAAAATAAAGAGACACTTAATAGAAAGAAAGACAATTAATTAGAGAGAAGAAAAAAGAAGAAAAAAGGGAAAAAAGGAGAGAAAAAGGGTGAAAAAAATTGACAGAGAAAAAAGATGAATAGAAAGGAACAGAGAGAAAGGGAGTTTAAAAAGAAACAAACAAAGACAAATAGAAAAAAGGGGGAGGAAAGGGAGAGAGAAAGAGGGAAACAGAGAGAAAGAAAGAGAATGAGAGAGAAAAGGTGAGGGAAGGGAGAAAGAAAGCGATTGAAAATAAGAGAATGAGAAAGAAAGAAAAGTGAAATAGTGAAAGAGATAAAAAGAATGAGAGAGAAGAGGGAAAGAGAACAGAAGAAAGCAAAAGAAAAATAAAGAGACAGTTAATAGAATGAAAGAGAGACAAATAATTAAATTGAGAGAAGAGTGAAAGAAAAAGGGAAAAACAGGGAGAGAAAAAAGGGAGAATGAGAAAAAAATGACAGAGAAAAAAGGTGAATAGAAAGGAACAGAGAGAAAAAGAGAGAAAAAAGAAACCGAGAAAAAGACAAAGAATAGAAAAAAAGAGAGTGCAAAAGAGAATGACAATATCGAAATACATAAAACACCAAAAAAGAAAAAAATACAGCTTAATTAATGCCACGATAGGCTGCAGTTTATCAATAAGATATCCACCTTTTCCATGTCCACATTCAAGCACTTTTCAAGGACTTCCAAGACAATTTTCCAATTTCTCCAGGACCTTTCAAAGAAGAAATTCCGTGATTTTTAATCTCGCGTGTGTATTTATCAAGACATATGATTTGTAGATTTTGAGTAGAGGGTTCGTACACCTTTTTCATGGCCAAATTCAAGCCCTTTTAAAGGGACAGTGTGTAACATTTAGTGCCACCTAGTGACAAAAAAATATTAATTAAAAATAAACATTGATTTGATTAATAGGCAAAAGAACTATCATACCAATGTTATTTTTTATAAATATTCATATGTTGGGAAATGTGGATCCATACATAGTCGTCGCCACCATGTTAGACTGGCATCTTGCTGCTGCACTGTGCTGGTTTGGCACTGGTTTTTGTTTGCATGAGATAATACAGTGCCATCTAGTGGTCAAATATTGCATCATGTACTTTTAAGGACTTTCAAAGGCAATATGCCGATATCTCCAGTACCTAAAACGAAGAAATTCAGTGTGAGTGGTGTATTTTGCAGACCCACAACTATATCTTCATCTACATCACGACCTGTAGGGGGCGATAACGCTTCGGATGACAATGAGATACAAACTAATGTCAGCTGCCGTTAATCGCGAGGGAAGAAATGCAACGGAAAAGCAAAACTACCAAAGAGCATTGTCGGCGTCGTTTTTATGCAGACTTGTTGAGACGCAGAAACAATTTCAAGCATTTACAAGCACTTTTCCATCCTTGAAAACATTCAAATTCGAGCATTTTCAAGGATTTCAAGCACCAGTACGAATCCTGGGACCAATTAGCGCTCCGTTTTTGTCCATCTTGAACTGAATGCGACATTTTACACATACTCAGGTCAGACCGATAGCAGCATGATAACACTAACTCTTTGATGACATGACTTGTTGCTTAGTTACATTGCCTGGTAAAAGTATTTTTCAGGCTTCATACTAATAGATAAAAAACTCAACATATTTTCTAAGAGTGAGACACAATCGTGAAAAGAAACCTTATTTGTTCAACATTTTATATGATGCTAACAAATAAAAAGCTGAAAAGTAGACATTGCAAAAGTCTTGCCCCCTTTGGGTTAATACTATGTACGATCTCATTTCGCTGTAATCACTGGTACACGTCTTTTTGGGTATGTCTCTAGATTTCTACATCTTGAAACAGAAATCTTTGCCCATTCTTCTTTACAAAACAGCTCAAGTTTGATGGCGATCGTTTGTGCACAGCATTTTTCAGATCTGTCCACAAATGCTCTATAGGATTGAGGTCTGAACTATCGAAATCCTACATATTCTTAGTTTTAAACCATTCCATTTAGGTTTTGCTCTATGTTTAGGGTCCTCTTGGAAGGTGAACCTGTACCCCATTCTCAAGTCTCTTCCCAACTCCAACAGATTTTCTGCTTGTATTGGATCTCTCATCCATCTTCCCAACAATTCTCACAATCTTTCCATGCCCTGCTGAAGAAAAGCAACACCAGAGCACGATGCTGACACCACCATGTTCGACAGTAAGGACGGTGTTTTAAGAGTCATGTGCAGTGTTACTCTTTCGCCAAACGTAACTAAAAAGTTCAATTTCAGCCTTATCGGACCAATTCACCTTGTTCCACTTGTTAATTGTGTCTCCCATGTGGCATGTCGCAAACGCAAAACAGCCCTTTTTATGATATTCTTACAGTAAAGGTTTTCTTCTTGCCATTCTTCCATAAAAGGCTGATTTATCCCGAGAACAACAAAAAGTTGTCTTATGCGTACCATCGCAGTTATGTAGGCCCTGGGCTCTTGGTTGCTTCTCTGATTAGTTTTCTCCTTGTTTGTGTCTTGGTAGGTTTGCATTGGTTTTATGCTCTCTCTCCACATAGATGTTAACGAAGACTTAAAGACAAGTGCACTCGGTCATTGTTAGTCATTCAGCGCAACATCGGATCATTCAGAAGTCGTCGGAGAAATTCTGGAGTTGGTTGGCTGGGTTGATAGAAGAGGGGTCAATATTTTTGCAACTTCAACTCTTCATTTTTTTGTGATAAACGTTGACGAAAATTTGGTCCCACTTCACGATTGTGTAACACATGTTGATTCTTTGAAAATAATTTCAGTTTTTTTAGCTTTAAGCCTGAAACGTAGGCTCTGTACAGACTGAGGAGATCATTTCTTCCTCATGCCATGAGGCTCTTTAACTCCACCCGGGGGAGTAAAATCTCACATTAAACCACACCCCCACATTGCATATTACCCTTTTTTTATTACAGTGTGTATTTTATGTAGCACTATTTAAATACTCTATATCAGGGGTGTCAAACTCATTTTAACTAAGGGGGCCACACGATAGAACAAACATTCTGTCGGGGGCCGGACTAGTAAATTAAAGAGAAAGAAAAAGAGCGATAAAGAAATAAGAGAAAGAGGGAGGGAAAAGGAGAGAGGGCAGGACAAAGAAAGAAAAAGAGAGAGAGAGAGAGAGAGAGCGTGAGAAACAAAAGAGGTAAAAAGTCGTCAGAGAGGGGAAAAAGAAAGGGAGAGGAAGAAAGAAATCCAAAGAGAAATAGAAAGACAGAAGGAGAGAAAAGAATAGAAAGTGCGAAGGGTAGGAAGAGAGAAAGAGAAAAGAGAGAAAATGAAAAAAGGAAGTTAGAGCAAAAGAAGTTAAAAGGACACAGAGAGAGAAAGAAACAAAGAGCAACAAAGGAAGAGAAAAAGAGAGACAGAGAGTGAAAGAGACAGAGAGGGAGAAAAGGGTTGGAAAAGAGAGAGAGAGGGAGAGTGAGAAAGAGAGAAAAAAAAAGAAATCCAAGTACAGTGTCTTTGTTGGAGGCACCTGGCTTTGGCAACATCAAGTTGACATATCTCAACCTGCAGCTTGTTTTTCTCTTGCGCTTCTCTGAGCGTTGTCTCGCGGGCCGGATTCAATGCCTTAGCGGGCCTGATCTGATCTCTATATCAATACGTTACATTGGGTATTTATGTATTATATTCCTTTTACTTTATTATCGTTTTATTTTCAACACAAGGATACTGCTGGAAGTGTGAATTTCCCTACGGGTATGAATCAAGTATCCATCTATCTATCTACCAAAATGCCAGATGATGGCGTGTGGCTAGAAGGTGTTCCACATTCTCGTTTGGTGAGCTGTAAAATTCTAAGAACAAAAATGTGCCATGGTTCAGGAAAAAGTGGATGAATTTTAAAAAAAAATGGAAAAATGGAGTGAAAAGGACGATGGTAACAAAGAGCGAATGCGCATTTTTTTGCAGTATGTTAAATCCCTGAAGAGTGCAGCACAAAGGCCTCCATCTTTAAACACACGGCGCTTCTTTTTAAAAGGGGCGAGCCCGCCGGCCAGACGGGCGGCACAGGGACCCCTCCGACCAGCACAAAAAGTCTTTGAGCGGAAAGACCACCGGCAGTTTTTCAAGCTGAATATTAAGCATCCCCTTTAGTTAAACGAGTGCAAATTCGACAGTTTGGATAAAAAAAAATATAGATTTTTCCTTGCATGTCTAAATCTCAGAGACCCTCGAAACCTCTCGACGCGGATCAGAAACTGCAAGATTGAATAGTACCGCTTCTTGCTCAATTTGAGCATTCGACACAAGAATATCAAACATTCATTCGTCCAAAGGGAAAAGTCCCGGCCGGTTTTTCGATAGGGAACTATTCACAGCTGAGTAAACGGGTGCCCGGAAAGGTTGCGAAATAAATGTCCCCGGGTTGAATGCCATGAGTCAGGATGCGTCATGTAGAGGTAAGATCTTAAGAACAAGGCCGAGCCTTACCAGACTAAAATTTCCGCCCATGTCAGGGCCTCAAATGTCAATCATTACGTTTGGGTTGGGTCACTCTTCTATATTTTTATGAATATGCATCCCGTGTTGCCTTTGGGTGGAACTTGTCTTTGTGTTTTTTAGATCTTAAGACTTCCTTGCTGCCACAACACTGGTTGGAACAGTTGCTCCATTTTCTAGTTCTGCCCATCAATCATCATTACAGTTAGAAACACCCTTTTTTTTCTAATGAAAGCTTTCTGTTGTTATGTCCTATGCCTACATAGCTACAGAACCAAATCTTCTGTAGGTTTTCAAAATAGCAAACATTGGCTGGCAATTCTCATTTGAGAGAGACATTTGGCATTGAATGACTTAACTTAGATTTTGTTACAAAAGACAGGCTTTAATTTGTTATAACTAATCACCTTTCTTCCTCCCGAGTCCTCACAAAAAAAAAAAAAAAACAGGTTTGCTCAGAGCTCGGTCCTGCAAATCAGGTTAATTGGAATTTTATCCCCGCCAGACTGGATCGGCCTGGATTTCTTAGATCTTACCTCTAGTGTCATGACTTTCTAATTCAAAACACGCCTCGGTTCCGAGCTGCCGCCTACAAAAGTGTCCCGAGGGTTCATGTATGTCCGCTCCAGGTGTCCGCCAGTCCCAGATATTCCGGGTTCTCTGCCGTGGGGGTGACGAAGCCATTGAGGTGCCTAGCTACGTCCTGTTCGGGTTCTGCCGGCCCCTCGGCCGCCGCTTTCGCTTTGGCCACCAGGTCCAGGTAGTAGGGGTTGTCGAAGGCAGGCGATGTGGAGGGGACTAATAACCGGGGGTTCTCCACACTGTGGCCCGAAGTCAAGCCGTTGGGGACACGTCGGTCCGGCTTGGAGAGTTTCCGAGGGAGGGTGTTGGGTCTCTCTGGCCTGGGCTCATTCACCTCCTGATTCACGTACTCTGAATAAGACAGGAAACAGGAAGTGGAATTATTACCAGTAGATTTCAAGTACCGTCACAGAGTTTGGTTGTGGTTTATTTAATGACTGATTACAAAGTAAAACACACGGACAAAATCTTGTCTGAGTTCCTTTCTCAGCTTCCTCCACTTGCGAACCGCCGATTCATTCATCTTCAATATTCTCGCGGCTGCTCCGTTTCCATGGTTAGCGTAGCATAGAAATTTACACAACATGTCAGACGAAAACACGGAAAGCATTCAATGGAGGGCAATGAAAATTTGGGGGGGACAATTCTGTTCAGCCTCTGCTAGCACAAGAACTTTCAAATTGATAGATACGCTACACAGTTAGCATGCGTGTGACGTCACGCGTCCTCTTCTGCCCAAGCGGTACACTTGTCGTGGTCATTCAGGAGACGCGAAGTCAAGACAAGTCATGTTTATTTGTGACGCCCTTATTAACAAAGAGTCTCAAAGGGCTGCACAGATCAAAGACTATTGCAAACTACAAACTATTATGACACCATCCCCTGATCTAAAACCTACATGCGGGCAAGGAAAAACTCCAAAACCTCGAGTCAAGTCCTGTTAATTTGTTTGGCCCTTAATCACAAAGAGTCTCAAATGGCTGCACAGACTATTGCAAACTACAGACTATTATGACATCGTCCCCTGATCTAAAACCTACATAATAATAATAATAATAATAATAATTTCCTTGTATTGTCATTCTGTGTAACAATGTACACAGAACGAAATGTCGATTGCACCTGACCCGTTGTAGCGAGCCGATGCAGCCGCAGCCAACAGAGGGCGCCGCCGACCACTTTTTAAGTCTTAGGAATGACTCGGCCGGGGCGCGAACCACCGACCTCCCAGTCTCAAAGCGGGCGCCTTACCATCTAGGCTACTGCAAATAATACACCGATATTGTCAACATAAAATATAGGTTATTCATATGCTATAGAGTAGAAGTGTGTTTGAAGCGAAGTCACACGCATGTCTCATAGTGCCCTGTTTAGGTGCACTTGTTCTCTTGGGTGCAACCCATAGGGGGCGATGACACTTCACAGGACAATACCGTGCAGACTAATGCCAGCTGCCGTTATTCACGAGGTAAAAGAAATCTAATGGCAAAGCGAAGCCATCAGAGCAGTGCAGGCGTCATTTTTAAGCAGACTTGTTAAGAAACACGTCAAGGATTTGAAGCATTTACAAGCACTTCACCCAAAATTCAAGCAGTTTAAAATCCTTGTAAACAAATCATTAGAGATTCAAGTGAATTCATAATCCCAAAAGGTGAGAACCACCAGGAAAGGTATGTGCGTGTCTGTGTGTGGAGACAAGCTTTGGAACGGTTTGCAGGACGAGATGAAACGGTGTCCACTTATTCACTTGTTCAGGTTTCGATACAAAAAAATATTCCTGGCGGAATAGAGTAGAGGAGAGTGGGGTATGAGTGTTGCGGGAGATTGGGAATAGTGCGTCTAGTTAAAATCATGGAGGGGAAGATGAAGGGGTAGGGAATATACGCATTTGCTTCTTACTACCCCTTTTCGAACATATTATGTAACATTATTTTGTTGTTGAGTTATTGTTTTTGTTCTGTTTTTATTTTGAGGTTCGAAAAAAGTTTTCATTCATTCAAGCGTTTTCAAAGATTTCAAGTACCCGTACAAAAAGACAAAACCAAAAAGGATTGTCAGGATCTATAGAGTCCTGGTGGTTTTGCCTACTGAGATTCACTCAATGAACTTAATTCATTATTCAAACTGACACCCACCCGGCGAAACATGATTGTTGTGATTATGGATGTGATTTCTCCTCGGCAGCGAGTGATGAAGTCGAGTCGGGCGAAAGAACCCGTTCGGCCCGTCCGTCTCCAGCTCGCCCTGGCTTCCGAAGGTGGGGTCTTTGCAATAGCGCCCGGGGCTGGCGGGGGGCAGCGTGGGGTCCTCCGGGGCCCCGTCCAGGAAGACCGAGTCGGACTGTCCCCCTGCCGAGGGGCTACGTGCTAGCGTGGGGTAATGAGGGGTCCACGTGCCGTTGGAGACACTGGCTCCCGATGGTAACGTGGGGTACTGACCACGGCCCAAGGTGCTGAGAGAAGAGTTCATGCTGCGAGGGGCCACGACGGTCAGGGTGGGGTCTGTGTCCAGGCCCTGATCTCTACTCTGGAAATTAAAGAGAAAAATGTCAACAAAAATGCTTCTTCCTCGAAAATCCTGTGTTTTTACAGTTGATACTGTATTTTCGGGGATATGGAGTACAAGTCGCACCAACCCAAAAATGCACGATTGAGAAAAGACATAAAACATATATAAATCGCATGGTAATGTCAGTACTCAGTAACACATTAAATTATCATGTGAAATGTTCGTCCTTTCTCTTCCATGTCGCTTACATCGGACTCATTGTCCGCTTCCTGCTAACGGCAAACTTTCTTATTATTTGCCGAATAGGATTTTCTTTTCGGTGCCATTTTTTGTTCAGCTCTTCTCAGTTGTTTTAATAAATTACCAGTGTCGTGCCAAAAATGTCTCCCCCCCTTTTGCGTGAAATGCCTCCGGTAGCATATGTCACTCACGTAAACATTACTAAAACGACCTTGTATCTCATTTTTGAATCAAACACAGAGCATTTGCACCTTGTATTAAATCTCTTTTATGCAAGTTGAAAATCTTTACTTTGGCTAATGGACGTCTTATACTCTGAACGTTTGTGTCCAGAGAGATAGAGATAGAGAGATAGTGATAAATAGATAGATATATATATATAGAGAGAGATATAAAGATAGAGATAGAGATAGAGAGATAGATAGATACTCTATTCATCCCCGTAGGGAAATACACACTTCCAGCAGTATCCCTGTGTTGAAAAATAAATTAATAAAATAAAAAATATAGGATACAAAAATACCCAATATAACGTGTTGACATAGAGTATTTAAATAGTGCTACATAAAATACACACTGTAATAAAAATAAGGTAACATACAAATCTGGGGGTGGGATTTCATGTGGTCTTTTACTCCCCCGGGTGGAGTTAAAGGGCCTCATGGCATGAGGAAGAAATCATCTCCTCAGTCTGTCCGTGGATTAGTAAGAAAAGGTTGTGTAATTTCACCAGTGGAGTGGCGTATGCAATGGGAGGCATTTCACACGGAGGGACATTTTTCGCCGCAACACGGCAAGGTGGAAATGATCAACACAGGCCTAGAGCGCCCTCTTGTGGTTGAATGTGACGATAACATGTGAAATGATATATCAGTCATATATATAATACTGAATGTATGTATATATATGATATATAATAATGTCTTAATAGTTTCACATATATGTCGCACCAAAGTACAAGTCGCCCCCCCTGCGAAACTACGAAAGAACTGCGATTCATACTCCCCAAAAAAACCGTAATGCCACCAACCCTGTAGGACTGATGCCTGGACGGCCCGTTTGACAGTGTCCCGTCTCCCTGGGCCCTGGGATAGAGGTTGGGTTGGGGCACCAGATACTTCTCGGCGTCCAACAGCTCCCTCATGTTGTTCCCGTCCTCCTCCAGAAGCATCCGGAAGAACTGGCTGTCCACCGGGCTGGACAAACTCATCTGTTCGTCGTTCTGCCAAACAAGAAATCGGTGAGTGGAAAATTTTGAACAGTAGTCCCTTGCTGTATCGCGTTTTACTTCCTGCTACTTCACGGCTTTTCCTCGTTTTCTGCATTCTTATTGGCTAAACAGTTGCTCCACCCCTTTTCTGCCATTGTCAACTTCTGTGTTAATCACGTTGCAGTCCAAGGCTAAGTTCACACTGCAGAGCTTGATGCTCAATTCTGATTTTAAGGTGAAATCCGTTTTTTTTTTTAGATGGTTCACGTTAGCAACCTAATGGCGTCTTGTATGCGATATTCTGTGTAAACGCCAAAAGCGTCTGGCATGCGCAGAAGAGGACACGTGACGTTACACATGCACATTGTTTGCGGAAGAAGTCATGGATGCCAACAGCCTGCGCTTAGCCATTTTGAAATATTTTTAAAAACTACCTGGTTCCGGTGAGATCCCTCGAATTTGGCCTGAACAGTTATCCCCTTAAATATTAATTCAATCCAAAACCTCGCTTTCCCTCCATTGAATACTCTGTGTATTCGTCCGCCGTGGTTGTTGCTTTCCCCACTTCCTCCCACCTCGTTGAACGCAGAATAGTGACGTCTGTCGCCTATCGATGATGAGCGTTCACACTGCATTCCAAAAGATCAGATATGTTTCGGATTCAGGACCACGTTTGAAAGTGGCATGGATCTGATGTACAAAAAAAAAAATCGGATATATGTATTTCGGACAGATAAGAAACAGGTCGCATCCATGCAAAAAAAAAAAATAAAAAATAAAAAAAAAAAATCAAGATTTCCCTGCAGTGTAAACCTGGCCAAAGTTTTATCCGTAAAACAGTTTGATAAACCTAAAAAACATGCGTGCCAATCTTTTCAATTTACAGTTTCTCTAGAAGCCTTCATGTCAACCAAATTCCCTGGACCGGCAACTCAAGGTCTAAAGGGAGGTAAATCTGTTTTTACGCCACATTTTTGTTTTCCAATAAAGTCTACATAATGGCGACAAAATATCATCAAAAATAAATTAAAAGTAGTGTTCGGAAATCATATCCACCCATTTTTAGCAGCAACATGATTTTTTTGATCATAACTTGACTGTACAAAACACATTTGTAAAAAAAATAATAAAAAAAAGGAACTTTTATTAGCTAAACAAATCCTTGAGCCTCTTTTCTTTGCTTTCAAGGTATAATAGAATACATAATAAAAACAAATACAGATGCTCCCTTACTTAAGACCATTCGACTTAGGAAAAACGGTAGATATTAATTTTTTTTCTCCGAGATGTCAAAAAATATCCGGATATCGCTGTCAGATTTTGTATTGTGCACCTTTTTCAGAGTAGAGGACAGTCCTGTAGTGCTTCTTTCCGCCACTACCGGCGTGTGGTGACGCTGTAAAAGGTCACCCAGCATCCACCCCGAAGAAGAAATCCGCTTTCTATTCCTAGTTCGTGTGTAATCATTCTCTACTGTATCCTCAGCGCGCTACAAACTGACATTTCTATTGTTAATCATCTCGTGCATCCATTCAATACGGTTGGTGTAAAGTGTAAAGAAGAGGCGAGCCGTTTCTTTTTAAATGAAAGTGCAATAAGAAAGCTTGATGCGGTTGATAAGGTGGTTGGATTGCTTTTTTCGGCCACTTTTTTACCATGGAGGAGAAAGTCGCCTCAACTCTTGAAGCTCATCTTCCAAAAGTAAGTTAAACTTCACTTTATGTTTATAGAGCATTATATGAAATGTTAATTTTTCAGTACAAAACAGTACAGGTTACTATACAAGCCTTAAACGTACTTATATAAGCCTTAAACATACAAAATATTACACTGAAGCATCTTATTAACGAATCCCACTTACGAACGATCGTCCGGATCATCTCGTTCGTAAGTAGGGCAGTCTGTAAAGGTTTCTACTTGGAGATTTCAAATATTGCGGGTCCTTCTATGAAGGCAACCCTGGTAAAAACGAGGAATTACTGTCTACATATTCATTCCCACCTCAGCTGCACTTACCTGAATGACAACATAGCGAGGGGGGTCCCTGGCCATGGCGGAGAAATCGTTCACCAGGTCTTTAAATTTGGGCCGACTGTCTGGGTCGATCATCCAACCTTTGCGTTCGGGAAGATAACGGAGATGATTCGCACCGACAATCAGTCCGGTAAGTACGTATTCGAGTCCGGTACTCACATTTGACCATGATCATGTAGACGTCGATGGTGCAAATGAGAGGTTGCGGGAGGCGCTCGCCGCCTTCCAGGACGTCCGGGATGTCTCGGGCTGGTATCATGTCGTAAGGTTTGGCGCCAAACGTCATCAGCTCCCAAACTGTTACTCCTAACAGCAGGGGAAAAAAGCGACGTACAGGTATTTGTTGTTATTACATCCATTTTAATGGGTTTCACAAAAAAATCCACAAAAAAAGATCTGTGTTTCAATGTATGAAATCCATCTATGCAACAAATAATCCTAAAGATTGTTGATACATTGTTATTTGGACAGCCAACTTAATCATTCAGACAGCCTTTTGCATCTAAAATTGTTCAAAAGCGTTGAATTTTAGGTCAAATATTCCCAGATTTCTTCAGTTTTTGGATAGTGGATAGTCTTTAGCGCTAATAAATCAAAGCAATCAGTGAGTCATAATTCATAGTGTGTGTAAATGTAACGAGAGATACGGTAGATTCATTGATTTAAAAAAAAAAAATAAAGATCAGTGAATGAACTCATGAAAAGATTTAGCCATAAGCTGCTTAATTTAGTATGTTTTGGCATTAGTTTGTGGTAACACACCAACCTACTTTAGCACCAGAAAAATGAACTGCTACACTGTCTGATCCCTTTGCTCTTTTTTATTACTTGCGGTTGAATGTGACAATAACTTTTATTTTTTGACTAGAAAACTAATTAAAAATATAAAAATATCAAGTATATTTTTTCTTATTTAAATGGGAAACAAAAGAACTAAATTAAAATGAGCCAAATCCTGTAATATTGCATATCATTTTGTTCATTTTAAGTATATTTTTCCCATTAAAATAATTCTTAAACAAATATTAGAATAAGGATTATGTAGAATTAGCAGAAACAACTGCCAATTTTTGTAAAGATTTTTACTTAGCTGGATCCATTTTTAATTTGTACTTTCTAACTGGACTTTTTGCAATGATGTAACTGATTTCAGTCAAGACCTAAAAGTGTTTTTTATATTATTGTATTTTGCTGCTATCTTGACCTAGTTCTCAAAAAATGCAGTGTAAGACAATCAAGCTTAGCTTTAGATCTTATTTTCTATTCATTCATTAAATTTAAAAACTAATAGATTTTTTTGTGATGTGTTCACCCATTAAGATACAACACCATCCGCTAATTAAATCAATCCATCCATTATCTGCACCGCTTATCCTCAGTAGGGTCGCGGGGGTGCTGGAGCCTATCCCAGCTATCTGCGGGCAGTGGGCAGGGGACACCCTGAACTGGTTGCCAAACAGTTGCAGGGCACACAGGGACAGACAACCCACTCGCTCATTCACACCCAGGGACAATTTAGACCGGCCGATTAACCCGACATACATGTTTTTTGGAATGTGGGAGGAAACCAGAGTGCCCGGAGGAAACCCACGCAAGCACGGGGAGAACATGCAAACTCCACACAGGAAGTTCGATCTCATGACCTCAGAACTGTGCCGCACACCCGTTAACCACTGCTCCACCGTGCTGCCCTTAATTAAATCCACGTATAAATAAATAATAAGAAAATTGAAAACACGAACCATAACTCCAGACATCGCTTTGATGTGTAAACTTCCGGTGCAGGATCGACTCGAGCGCCATCCATTTAATCGGAACCTAAAATCACGGCCGCGTCAGCAAATCCTCTCAAAGAAAGATGTCAAATCTCATTAAACGACTTTACCTTCCCCCCATCGGCGTGATATTCCGTCTCGTCGATATCCAGCAGGCGTGCCAGCCCAAAGTCTGTGATTTTCACGTGGTTTGGGTTCTTGACCAGAACATTGCGGGCCGCCAGGTCCCGATGGACGAGTCGCACCTCTTCCAGGTAGTTCATGCCCTGCGTTGACACAATTCCAAATTGGTTCCAAATTAAGCGTTTCTTGGAGTGATTATTAGTCATGATATTAGCTGGAGAACCCATAAAAATATCATACAATCCAAATAGTTAACAACATTGCAGTTATGAGTAGATGCAGATATATATTTGACAAGAAATCCCTTCAAATGATGTACAGTTCTGTCATGATTACTGATTCGGGGCACCTGCAGCTGCCCGTTGGCGCCAACAGCCACGGGACCTGATTGGCTGTTGAACTCTTTTTAAACTCCTGTCTTCCGAAAGGAACCCGTCAGACGGTCTGCGAACCTATGCTCTCAGCTAGACAAGCTTTTGTACTCTCCAACATTATGCTGCCCTGTTTTCCTGCCTGATACCTGTTGCCGACCTTTATCTGGACCCGTTTCTGCTTTTGCTCCTCCGTCCCGGCCATCGACCTGTTTTGCCCTGTTTCCTGCCTGATACCTGTTGCCGACCTCTTTTCTGGACCGTTTATGTTTTGCTCCCCCGTCCTGGCAATCGACTACCCTCGCTCAACACGGAAGTGCCACTTCCGCGTTCCTACCATCAGCTACCCGTGACCGACGATCATCGGATCGTGGATGCAAGCGCTGCTCTCTTTCTTGATAAAAACTGAGTAAAACGAACGCTATTGGGTCCCGTCTCTGTTCCTGACTTGTGACAAGTTCACTAATTCTGCCTTAATTAGGTTATTGTAATGGGATTTTTGGAAACACATAAGAATAATACAGGATCACTTATTAAAATACAGAATAAAGCTTATGGGATTGTGCATTACGCTGGATATAAAGGACATTCAAACTGTATGTAAAATCCAACTGAAATCCCTATTATTAGTATACAAAGCAAGTAAGCACCAACGACAAACAGTTGTTTCCCACCAGAGCAGACACTCATTATCTCAGAGGAATCCAAAAACTTTAAGGTCCAATATCCATGCGCAGCATTAAAAAGCCATTGTGCGACACCAAGAGCCTTTCATTTCTGGAACGAGTTAGATGACGACGACCTTAAAAATATCCCTTATTTCTATTAATTTGAATAAGGAGTCATTAGAAACACTATGATAACTTTAAAATGTCTTTTCCTTGTTTTGTAATTTTCCTAAAGTAAAGTCCAGTTTTTCTTCTTTTGATTTGGAATATGTCTTCCCTGCAAGGAAAAAATGTAACAGTGGTGGGCACTTAAAAGCCTAACTCCCTTTGGGTGCATGTTTATGCATTCCAGACGCTGCCCTACTTAGAAACGATCGTTCGTAAGTTGAATTTGTTCGTAAGTTGCTTCAGTTCTATATTTTGTATGCTTAAGGTTTATATAAGTTAAGGCTTGAATAAGTAACCTGTATTGTTTTGTACGAAAAAAAACCATTTCATAAAATAATTTGCTCTATAAAGATAAAGTTAGGTTTAACTGACTTTTAGAAGATGAGCTTCAAGCGGTCCTCTTCAGTGGTGAAAAAAGTGGCCGAAAAAAAGCGATCCAATCATTTTCTCAACCGCATCAAGCTTTCTTATTCCACTTTCATTTCAAAAGAAACGGCTCGCCTCTTCATTATTCTTTAACACCAACCGTATTGAATGGATACACGAGATAGTAATCAATAACGCAGGAGATACAGTATAGGGATGGCATTAGCTCAGTAGGTAGAGCGCTTGGGATCAAGAGGTCGCAGGTTCGATTCCCAGCTCCTTCGGTTATATGTCGAAGTGTCCTTGGGCAAGACACTGAATACCTTATGCCCCTCATAGCAGGTAGTTGCCTTGCACGGCTGATGCTGCTATCGGTTAGTTAAGTGTGTAAAAGCGCTTTGGGAGGTCTTCATTGACTTGAAAATGCTATATAAATGCAGACCATTTACATTTAGACAAGAACTAAGAAGAGGAAGCGGATTTCTTCTTCGGGGTGGATGCTGGGTGACCTCTCACAGCGCCACCACACGCCAGTAGTGGTGGAAAGAAGCACTACAGTAATGTCCTCTACTTGGAAAAGGTGATACACGATACATAATTTGACCTACAGCAATGTCCGGATATTTTCCAAAATCTTGAAAAAAATGTATCTACCGTTTATTGTAACAAAGGTTTGTAAGTAAGGGAGCGTCTGTATTACTATTATATTGTTCAGCTTTTTTTGTTTGTTCTTGTTTTGTGCAAATATTTTATTATTCTCCTTTGTTAATTAGTGGTTGATGCTGTTTACATTTTTATGCTGTGCCCAAATAAACTTCATTCATTCATTCAAATGAGGGATTAGAGCACCCACCTTGGCGATCTGGACACACCAATTGAGGAGGTACTGTGAACCGATGCAATCCTTGTTCTCCCGCACGTAGTCCAGCAGGCACCCGAAGGGCATGAGCTGCGTGACCAGCTGCACCGTGGAGGTCAAGCAGATCCCCAGCAGGCGGCAGACGTAAGGACTGGCCACGCCTGCCATCACGTACGCTTCCTGCAAACCGAAGCCAGCGACACAGTCGTTACCCTTCGTCACAAATCCAGAGAACCGATCGTCAAAGACTCACGTCGAGGATCTCTTTATTGGCTTTGGGTGAAGTGTTTTCCCGTAAAACCTTGATGGCCACCGGTATCTTTACGTTTTCCCCGTCGGGAGTCCACACTCCCTGCAAAGAAAGAAAACAATACTCGGCGTTCGTACACTTTTTCAAGGGAAGGTGTGTAATATTTAGTGCCTCCTAGTGGTACAAAAAAACCTTCATTCATTAAAAAAAAATAATTATTTGAATATATCATACTAATGTTATATTTATAAATGTTCATAGGTCGAGAAACGTGCATTTCTTTTACATAGCGGAATCCATACATAGTAGTCGCCACTGTGTTTGTCGTCTTGCTGCTGGGCTGTGCTGGTTTCATTTATTCAGGCATATTATTTTAGATCTTGAGTGAATCACAAATATATTTGTTTTTGAGAAAAATCCCTCCACATATAAGTGTAGAGTAAAAATGACAATAATATGTAGCTTACATTTTTAATTGCAGGAAGTTCTTCCCATAAAAATTTACCACTGGGAAAGGCTACTTTAATTTTTTGAATGCCCCCTAATATTTGTCCATAACTGATACGTAATCCTTGCACTCAAACACATTTCATGGTGCCTCGTTTAGATGTAGCATGCACCTGTCCTCCTGGGCACGACCTGTAGGGGGCGTTACCGCTTTATAGGATAACACCATACAAACTAATGCCTGCTGCAGTTACTCAAGAGTGAAAAGGAAATGCAATGACAAAGCAAACCCATGATAGAGCCCTGTTTGCGTCATTCTTAAGCAAATTTGTTGAGAAACATGGCAACAATTTTAAGCATTTACAGGCACTTCACCAAAAATTATCAATCCTTAAAGAGAAACACTAAAATTCAATAATTCAAGAAGAAGGATTTTCAAGAATTCCAAGCACCCGTAAGAACCCTGAATATTTAGATGAGCTTTTGAGGTCCACCAACCTTGTAAACCGTCCCGAAGGCTCCAGCGCCGAGAACTCGGAGCTTTTTCAGCTCGGTTTCCTTGAGGATGCGCATCTGAGCCTGGTTGGGGGAGGCCCCGCTTGGCGTCAAAGGTTCCACTAACTGCAAATGCAAATAGCGCTGTTAAAACCAGGGCGCCTTTCCCTGCACTTGTGCATGCCAGCTCACCTCATGCTCCTGCAAGATCCTTCTCAGTGTCTCCTTCTCTTTCAACTTTTTCTGCCTCCTCAGGTAGAAGATGAGGAGCGCCAGGAGGATGAAGAAGAGCACCACGCCGCCTACCGCAGCTGCGATCGTGGTGCCGGGTCTACAACAAGGTAGGGGGAAAAAAAGAAAGAAGAAAAAAAACATGCAATGATTGATAGACAATTAATAGACAATTATTTTTCATAATTATCTTCAAGAAAACACAAAATTAGCAGTGCTACGATTAAGCAGCAACTAAACACAACTCCAAGTGATTCATACTTTGATATTTGCTGAATGATGATGAATCAACAACAGATTGATAATCACAATACTCTTAACTGGTTTGATCTATCCATTCATCTATTATCTGCACCGCTTATCCTCAGTAGGGTCGCGGGGGTGCTGGAGCCCATCCCAGCTGTCTTCGGGCAGTGGGCAGGGGACACCCTGAACTGGTTGCCGGCCAGTCGCAGGGCACACAGGGACAGACAATTCGCTTGCTCATTCACACCTAGGGACAATTTGGACCGGCCGATGAACCTAACATGCATCTTTTTGGAATGTGGGAGGAAACCGGGGTGCCCGGAAGAAATCCACGCAAGCACGGGGAGAACATGCAAACTCCACACAGGAGGTTCGATCTCATGACCTCAGAACTGTGCCGCGCACGCGCAAACCACTGCCCCGCCGTGCTGCCCTGGTTTGATGGATTCTCAAGAAATTAGGACTAAATGTTCAAGGATGAACGTATAACCGTGTCGCTTGGTTGCTTAATAATGGGATCAATTTTTATACAATACACAATGCAAAAAATAACCAAGAAGAAATGTTTTGCAATTCTATAATTCTAAGGGATCTGAGTTAAATATCCAAGTGTAAGGACACTGAATCCCTAATACCTTCGATAAGCAGGTAGGAGCTTTACATGGCTAACGCCGCTATCGGTGTGTGAGTGTATGTGCGAAGCGCTGAGGGATGTCTTTACCATTTTAGTACTATATTTAATATTTTTCTGTTTTGATTTTTTTACAATTGAAATTAGGAATAAAATTGTGTTGAATCAAACTTCTGGCCAGTTTTACACCACACTGAAAAAAACAGTAAATAAATGAAGAAAATATTCTATACTTTAGCACTGCCAGCTTGGCCTGCTTAGAATCAAAATGAATATAATTTCAATTGGTTATTAATGTGGTGACTATTGTAGCCCCTATTATAGACCTCAGTTTTGATTGGTGGTCTAAATTTTGTCTCGTGACTTGGCTGGGGATTACCCGGAACTGATTCCCAATCATATGAAAGTTGTAAGGAAAATATTAAGCTGACGTCAAAGCATAATCGTACAGGGAGTGCAGTTTGCTGTGTTTTAGGGAAACGTGGCTCATGTCTAGCATCCCGGACGCTAACGTGGAGCTACCCGGCTTCAGCGCTGTTAGGGACAGAGACACAAAAGCCTGCGGGAAGCGGAGAGGAGGTGTCTCTCTAAGTGAACACGAGGTGGTGTAACCCTGGGCAAAGATTTCCATCTGCTGCAGGGACGTCGAACTTTTGGCCTAGCGTGTGACGTGATCCACTCTGCTGTTGCTAACTACAACACAGCACCAGGCCATCCTGTTAATCTCTTTAAACAACAAAAGGATTCTGCTGGAAGTGTGAATTTCCCTACGGGGATGAATAAAGTATCTATCCATCCATCTAATCCGCAATTCAGGCTTTTATTAGTAGCAATGTGTAACACACCCTGATAAGAGTGAAACCTTCAAAATAAAAGCAAACGGTAGCACAAAATACTTTGTGGCCATAGTGACTTTTATTCTAAAGCCTGACTTTTTACTGGACATCACACCAAGGCTGGGTAACATGCCGAAGGTTTTTTAGCTATGAATTGCTATTACCCAGTTTTGGGGTGGATTGGGCAGCCTCTCTCATCCATCTGAGTGCATCTGAAAGGAAGGAGAAAAAACCTGAGTCAGTTTGTTCCCTCGGTTGAGTACAAAGTGTATTCAGTACTCACGACAGGGTGCAGTTGGTGTTGCAGGGCAGACAATGTCCCGTGGCGTTGCCGTACTTCCATACGGTCTGCTGGTCCTCCTTGACGCCACTGGGGCAATGCTCCACACAGGAGTCGCCGTCCTGGAAGTTCCGGCACTCGCTGCACTGGTCTGCACCCTGTGGGAAGTCACACCAACATCCAATTATTCCGATGTAGGTCATGATGGTATAGATCAGTGTTTCTCAACTGGTTGGCCGGGACCCGAAAGTCGGTCGCGGACCTGTTACCGGCGGGTTGCATAGAAATGCTAAGTAGAAAAACGGAGGGTCAATTCCACTACTTATCAGTAGATTATGTTCTGCTCGATCTGTCCGAAATATCATGCCCTATATCATTAGTAAGCTTAAACTCTTGGGATTCAAGATATAAATAGAACAGGGAGTTTCAAAATGAACTCATCACAGGAACATCTTGATCAGCCTAGAAACTATAAAGCCAGTATAGCTCACTAGAGTGCTCTGGGAGTCCACTGATGTCACAATTCTCCACAGAAATGGTGAATCCAATCGTGTAAATGTTTTACTCCAAAACACATAATAATGCCGACAGATTAAAAAAAAAATCAGCCTGAAAGCATTCCTGCATCGTTTGACAACCTCTGTTGTAATCTGGCCGTTTTGCCTGATAATTCCTTCTCATAGTATAGAAACTCTCTGATTCTTCATAGTGCTCCACATCAAGGTTGCGGCAGGATTTGGATTATTCTTTTGGTATTGACTGTGGAATACTAATAGAATCAACGTGTGCTTTCAGCACATACCCATGGATTTTGGATACCCTAAATTGGAGAACGTTTCAGTTGTGTGGTTTTCTTTTTTGCTTTTTTGCTGAACCGTCTTGTCATTCATCTGAATTGTGTTTGTGTTATAATGGTCTGGAGTCTGTACAGCCCTTTGAGACTTTTTGTGATTAAGGGCTATACAGATAAACATGACTTGACTTTAGTCAATCGGCGTGTTTGAGAAGAACCACATCTCATTTTAAAGTGATTTTGTTGGTTTTATTTCTTTTTGTCTGCCCATAATAAAGGGTCCCAAGAAAGTAAGTGATAACAAGAGGGAAAACCGTGAAAACAACATCAGAGTTGAAGAAGGAAACATTTGCGAAAAACTAAAATGTTGTTCTGTGAGATGCCGTTGGAGAAGTAAATCATACTCACACTGGCACAATTATACTATTCTTATCTCATACAGGTACAGTAATACACCATGCAAACACTGCAATACTCTCTAATTCACACTGCTATACTCTCACACGTACTCCAATACTGAGAACAACTCCAGTTTGACGTCAAACAGTACAACATATACATACAAATCGGGGTGCATCGTCATGGTTACCTTAAAGTACCTCAAAGTAAAACAAAACTGAGAGGTCAGTATACTTGGTGTGAAAAAACCTTATAGTAATGGCAATTTTATTGGGGTATGAGAAAGAATAGTAGTGTGCGTGAGAGAGTATAACAGTGCGTGTGAGAGTACATAGTGGCATGTAGATGGGAATAAAGCCGTGTGTGTATGTGAGTGAGTGACTCTATAGTGGTTTATGTGTGGGAGTTTATTAGTATTTATGTGAGAGTATAGTAGAAAGCCAGTAAAAGCATAGTATTATGTATGAGAGTATAGTAGTAATTGAGTAAAAACATAGTATTGTGTGTATGAGAGTATAGTAGTATGTGTGTGACAGTACAGTAGCGTTTGTGCATGGGTATGACTATGTCTGTATGAGAGTATAGTAGTGCATGTGTGAGAGTCTGTTATACGTGAGAGCAAGTATGATTTACGTTTAATCGGCCGCTCTTAGTTTACGAGTGTGCCATTGAAGCGCCGTTTTTCTTGATTTGGGTCGCAGCTTGTCATTCGGGTGGAATGGTGGGTCCTCAAGTCAGACCAGTTGAGAGCCAGTGGTATAGATAATGAACTGTAATTATCATCTTACCCGGCCGTGACATGTGACAGAGCCGTTGATAGGTCGACACTCGGCGTGACAGGCGACGCACAGGAATCCTTCGATGTATTCTCGAACGGGCCTGCAGGATGATCGTTGCAATCATAATTACGAAAAGTCAAGACATTTTTATGACACAAGGACGAATATACACTTAATAAATACAGTAGTGGCTCTAAGTTTCAGCTTACAAAGTACGTGAACGGGAAAATATTGCCTATAGTTACAAAGGCGTTTCAGGATACAAAGTCAGCACTACAGTGCAGTACGCACTGCTATTAGCCGCTCCTAGAGTTTCCCACACATTAACAAACAGGCTGCATGTACCCCAGCATGCTCTTCGTGTCACCATCACGGTTCAGAGTCCAGAGACGAGGAGGAGTTTCGGACAAGATGGCGGGGAGGACGACACACATATTTTTCAATCGGCCCAAATTAAAGACTCTTAAGCAAAATTCTACAAAGTCACAGAATTTATTGTAAGGAATCAACCGGAAAAAGTGTTGACAAGTTGGGCTATTGTTCATTAAGATGTCTGCCTCGCCAGTTTCTGACGGATTGTCAATAGCTGGCAAAAGTAGACGTCATTGGATCAGTTTTTCAAGAAACGCGAGGCAAAAAGGTACATGAATATTTCTATTATTTCCTTTATTCTTTGTTGTTTTACATTACGTGCCAGTCATTTTGAGTTTATAGTGCGGTAATCTAATTTGAACACGTATTTGTTTTATGTTATACTGTACTTTTGCAGGTCTTGGATTGGATTTACATTCAAAATGCGGTTCTACTTACTAAGTTATCAGGTTACAAAGCTACTCCCAGAACCAATTCAAATTGTAAGTAGAGTGAAAATATTCTTCCCATGTAACTCAGGGTTCCTAGAGCTCAAGACAAGTTAAAATTAAGACTTTTAAATGTCTTTTGAGATCAAATTTAATGACCAATTTGACAAAAAAAAACCACAATTCAAACACGAATATTACCTTCACACAATACATTGTGCCTTATACACATTGCCTGGAACAGCAAAGAACGACAGCCACTGAATCATTCAGTGTAGACTTTTCTATGGTCCTAAGTGACCGCTGTCCGAAATTGCCATGTGTATTGTGGGTAAACCTAAAACATGGGCTGGCTCTGAAAGGCCCGACTGAAACCACATAGCCGTTTTGATAGTTCCGTTATGGTGGTCACGCGGTGCCGCAACCTAAGTAAATCGGTGAATTATTAAAAAAGACAATTCAGAATTGTTACAAAATCTTTTCAGTTCAAACAAATATAAATCTTATGAATGAGTTCACAATTTTAAGACTTTCGAATATGGATTTAAGACATTTCATGCCAATTAAGGCCTTATTTTTAGAATAATGAATTAAATGCCTTTTAAGACTTTTCAAAGATCCGTGGGAACTCCATAACTGTACATAAAACCCTTATTGTTAAAAGCATGTGCACGACACGGCCACTTATTTTTCAATTTTCTCAGAAGTTTGTGACTCTCTCTGCTTCCACATTTTGTGAGTCACTAGCCCGACTTTGGCTAATGTTTACCTGCTAACACTGGAGGGTTAACCATCTACAGTTGAGCCGTTTTAATCTGTAAACACGTAGTTTGCGTGGGACGATCAATGTGTTTGTCCACAAAGTCGGTCGGCTGGTGCTATTATTATTTTTCTTTGGGGAAGATCCGAGTGGACTTCACCGAATACCGTACCATCAGTTTCTTTCTACGTACGTTTTTGGGGTCACTCCTGTCCATTACGAGCTAAAATGCCACAAAAATATGTACAACAAAAAGGGAGATATTATGTAGTGTAGCATCTATGAAGCTATTTTTCGTTAGACCCTCATCACCTTAAACTTTCCTCTTTTATTTTTGTTTTCGATCTTTGTTACAGTTATTGATTTTTTAAAAATGAACACCAAATGGCTTATTAGTTGTTGACAATTTAATAACTGAAAGACTTAAAATTAGTAATGAGTAATATGCCTGTCAGGTATTTATAATTTTGAATAGTACTATTGTATTCAAATAAGTGCAAAATTATCACTGTGTAAAACAAAAATGTCCCAGAAATTTGCAGGTTTGCCCTATGATCCAGAGCGCATTACAGGCTGAAGAATAAGTTTATTTTATTCGGTGTTACAATTTCGACCAAGCCCTTCTCCCAGGGTATGTACACCTTTTTCAAAGCCAACTTTAAGGACTTTTTAAGGACTTTATAAGCCAAATTTCAAATGTCTCCAGTACCATTAAGAGAAGAAATAAGGTGTGAATCGTGTGTTTTGTAGAGGCACAACTACATAACAATATTAATTTTGTGTGTGCATTTTCAAATCATATGATATTCAAATCTTGGGTAAATCACAAAATGTTTTGGGGGGACAAAATAAATTGCTCCACATTTGGGTAAAAATGACTGTAATATGTACCCTACATTTTTAGTTACAGGAAGTTCTTAAAATGTAACAGTGGGAAACGCTACTTTCATTTTTGCATGGCTGAGAATAAATGTCAATAATTGAAACTTATTGCTTGCATAATACGCATTTAACAGTCCTGTTTAGGTGTAGCATACACCTGTCTTCTTGGGTGCAACCTGTAGGAAGCAATGATGCTTCATAGTAGAATGCCACACAAACTAATGCCAGATGCCGTTCATCACAAGCTAAGAAGGAACGATATGGCAAAGCAAAGCCACCGAAGAGAAATGCCAGCTGTCATTTTTGAAGCAAACTTGTGGAGAAACATGGCAACTATTTTAAGTATTTACAAGCACTTACCCCGAAATGAAAGCACTTTTCAATCTAAATTTAAACTTTTTCAAGGATTTCAAGAACCTGTGTGAAAAGTGATCACATTTTCGTGTTTGGCCCTCAATTTTCATTTCGATGGATCCCTAATCGCAGCTAAATGCGATCGATTGCTTGACAGCACAACTTCATATGACATTTTTTCGAACAAGAAACATAGCTCACCCCTGGTGGAGATCACACTGCTCGACACACTCGGTGCCGCGCCGGAAGGTCTTGCAGGCTACGCACTGGCTGGGGCCCGGACCCCAACAGCCGCCTTCGCATAGCGGGTGACAAATGCGGCCTTGCGCTTCTGAAAATTTCACAAGTTTGTGAATACTCCGTTGTCACATTGCATTGACGCATGACTAAAAACATTGACCCACCGCAAAGTTGGGGGTCCTGATTGTGGTTGACTAAGTAATGGGGCCCCTGAGTGGGATGGAGGAGGCTGTTCCAGGGTAAGGCGTTCGTGTAGCACAGCTGAGAGTTGTTGTGCAGCAGGATCAAGCCGCCGCTGATGCTCCGCAGTGAACGCAGCCCAAGAGATCGGATGGCCAGGTTTTGAACGGCTAGGGAAAACACACCCCTGGCCAGACAAAGCGGAAAATCAAATACTATACATGTAAAAATATACAGAGAACCCTAACTACTTTGCGCTTCGGTTATCGCTGGTTCACTGCTTTGCGGATTTTGAATTGAATTTTCTTTATTGGCATTGATATCAACGTAGTGTGCGTTGTGGTCAACAGACAGCACACATCAAATTCTATCACAGGGGCAGGTTAGGGAGGGCTTTGTGTGTTGGGTGTGCGTGACTGCGCAACGATGACAGGCTGGCGCATGCTGTCAGTCAAATAGCCGGGGAAGGCCGACGCACAAGTCAACGTCTCTGAACCAAAACACGCCGTGAAGCATGGTGAACGCTAGCTTTTAGCGACTTGTTACATTGAAAAGAAAATCATGAATTGAATCGGACTCTGAGGAAAGCAGAAGAACGCAAAGAAATGCTGATCACCAGCGGGTGGTCTGTGGATTATTACCCGGTTGCGGAAGCGACGTCAGGAGAGGAGCTTATAGCGAAACTCCAGGTCCAGGCTGCTACGGCTAGGCTAACAACTCTCTTAAAGGGACAGTGTTTAATATTTAGTGTCTCCTAGTGGCACAAAAAACTTTCATCCAGTAAAAAATAAAAAGTAAAAGAATAAAACATTGTTTTGAATACTTGGCAAAAATACATAAACTATCATAGGTTAAGTAATTTGTATTTCTTTTACAATGTGGAATCCCCACTTAAATCAGCTCCATGTTTGTCTGTCATCCAGCCGCTACGCTGTGCATCACTGGCCCTAGCTCATACCAGAAACACAGTGCCATCTAGGTGGTCAAATATTAGACATTGGGGCTTTAAGACATCCCTGCCGAGCCTGCTCCAGATCCATTACCCATTAAACAGATGACCTGAAGCAACAAATTGTGGGAAACCGCTAGATTTGAGACTGTTGTATTTTAACCATTGCGGAGACCTGGCTCAATCTGAGGACACCTGATGCTAGCTTGCAGCTAGCCATTCGCTCTCTAAATCGCTTTCTTCCACTGAAAGGAGAACAACTCTGAATTATGTTTTTACTCTCAGTCGGTAAGGACGTCATCTCGAGGTAGGTTTGACCCTTGGGGTTTTTTTGAAGGTGCGACGCTACTTCGCGGATTTTCACTTTCCGCGGGGGGGTTCTGGCCCCCATCCACCACAATAACCGAGGGATCATTGTGCACTGTTGAATGAATGACAGTTTGGCAAAATTAACTGATGGAGGTAAACAAGGCAAAAAAACAAGCTTCCTTGTAATATATGTCTAAGTGTCGTGACCTAGTTCGAACACGTCGTGCTTGTCCTTGTCCACACTGACTGTTACTTTTGTCCCGGCTGCCTCGTGTTGCCAGTTAACGCAGCTGGCCTGGCTAATAATTAGCCTTTATGGCCTGCAAAAGGGGTTTAACTGAAACGGAGACAGAAGGGGAGAAAATAAAACTTGAAATGTTTACAATCGGATGATTTTTCTTATTTAAAATTTGTCAAATTTGTATTTAGGTCGTATTCCTTGATGCATTTCCTCCTGAAATTACTTAGTCACTAAATGCACAATGATCACTATTTTTGCTTCGTTTGAATCATGAATCATTGACTCACTGATTTTTGATTGTTTCAATAACTTGAATTAAAATTTCTCAGAATTTAAACGTGTTTTTCCCTCAATTGTAAAAACAACAACAACAAAAAACACCGTTTTCTTCAAGTTGAATTCAAGGAGAAATATTTTGCCCCTGTCCAAACTAAACCTCAAAAGTTGTACTGTGTCATTCAGTTCAGTTTTATATATATAAAAAAAATCATTGCCCAATCTTAAGTGTTATAAATTAGAAAACTAATGGTAGGAAAATTATTTTTGGGGTGTCCCACTGATGAAGGAAGAAGGTTTAAGCATAAACCAGCGATTTTATGTTTCCATATTTCCTTACAGTTACCTCAATTGTTATACATTTATGTTTTCCATTTGTTCAATAAGATAGTGTTCATTCTTATAATACAGGGACCAAAGTGAATTGATCAATTCTAAAATAATAATTTCTTGCAGCCCTCGATGGGATTATCATTTATTTTTTGCACTGTTCATTTGAAATTATGCAGTTTTTTTTTAATAAATGGTTGGAAATTAGAGCAATTGTTCTCTATTCTCTTACAAAATCCAGATTGCTTTTAGTAGCCTTATATATTGTATTGAATTGAACAAAGTAACAGTTGAGTCCATTTGAGAAATTTGCAGTGAACCCTAACAAAAAGCAAAAATTGTAAGTATTACGAAAACTCCTTACTTGTAGAGCATCCTGCCTCGGATCACCTTCAGGTTCTCAAACACAGACAAGTCCGTCCAGCCGTCTGGCCAGCCGTCGATATACAAATAACCTGAAAAATGTATTTCAACCATGAAACTCGGGCTCGATTGTTTACCAAACAATGTCCGAATTCTATACCAGTAATCTCCTCCAGGTTCTTGAAGGCCGACAGGTGCTGGAGAGTCAAGCCCGACGTGTTGGTCACAGGGTCCCTAGTAAAAAATAATAACAGTGACCATACAGTACCTATCGAAAGAATCCCCTCCCCCAAGAACATCTCAGGCTTCAAACTTAAAACTGAAAATGTTTTCTAAGAATCAACATTGGCACAATCGTAAAGTAGAACCAAATTATTTCGACATTTTATATTACATTTACAAAAACACTTAAAAGGAGGAGCTGCAAAAATACTCCCCAACTGACTCCAGTAGTTCCCTGATCTGAATGTTCCATTGTCGACCCAAGTGACTAACAATGACAAATGGAGTCCATTAAGTTTAAATGCACCTTCCATGGGATGGGCTCAGAGCTCTATAAAAGCAGACACTGGAGATCAGACAGAATTATGAAGAACTAAAAACACAACAGGCAGGTCAGGTATAAAGTTATGAAAAGGTTCAGAGCAGGACTGGGATATAGATTTCGCAACATTTACACATCTTCCAGAGCACCGTGCGGGCAAAACTATTAAAATGAAGAGAGAACAAAACCTCTGGAAACCTACCAAGACCTGGCCGTCCCCCTAAACCATGGATGGCCAACCCGGTCTTCAAAAGCTGCATGTTCTGCATGTTTTGGAGGTTTGTCTTCCCCAACTCAGGTGATGCAGATGAGAGAGAAATGGAACTCTTTGGGCTGAATGCAAAGCGTTACGTATGGTGTAAACACTATCCCCACTGTCAAACATGGTAGTGGCAGCATCAGGCTCTGGGATTTTGTTTGTTAGAGTTGATAGGAATATGAATGGCGACAAATAGATGGCAGTTCTGGCAGAAAGTCTGTTGGAGTATCCCAGAGACCTGCAAATGTGGCGCAGGTTCACCATCCAACAGGACAATGAATCCAAACATAAAGCAGAATCTCATCTCATTAGCTGTACCGCTTATCCTTATTAGGGTCGCGGGGATAAAGCAGAATCTATAATGGAATTGTCCAAAAATAACAATATAAAGGTGGTAGAAGGGTTAGCTAAGCCAAAGTCCGGACTTGCATCCTCGAGAGCATTTGTGGAAAGATCTGAAAAATGCTGTGCACGAACAATCACCATCAAACCCAAAGGAACTCTTTTGTAAGGAAGAATGGGCAAATATTTAAGTTTAGAGATGTGAAAAACCTATTGAGATACTAAAAAAGACTCATGGCCAGTGTTCCCTCTAAGCTGCGCGCGTGCGCAATTGCGCACTGCTCGCACATTCTCAGCGCACAAGAAAATCGAGCCAGCGCACAAAAATGAGGGCTCAAAATGACTAATTAAGAAGCAACTTAAGTCAAAGTTACAGTGCATGAAGGTAAAAATACACGGGTTCCCCTGACGTTGTGTCCTAAATGCGGTATTTTGAAGTCGAGTAAAGTTGAGTAAAGTTAGTACAGTTTGTCGAGAACCGGCTTCTTCGGCTCGGCTCACTAAAAGGAACCGGCTCCTTCGGGTCCTAAACGGCTCTTCAGGTTGTTTTTGCTTCTTTAATCCCAACATGACCAAATATTATGTAAAATTATGCGCAAAATGACTTAAAGGAAGGGGGGAATAGAAAAAAAAAGAAAAAAATACCAAAGTGAAAAATAGTGAAAAGCTGAGAAAAAAAGAAACAAAAGGAAGTGAAAAAAATAAGGAAAAATTTCAGAAAAAAGCCAGAAAAAAAGAAAAGAAAGAAAATAGAGAACAAAAAGAAAAAAAGCAACAGCTCGGAAAAAATAAACACAATGAGATTTTTTTAAAGGAATTTTAAAAAAAGTTGAAAAAAAGCCCGGGAAAAAAGAAGAAAAAGTTTGTGTTGCATTCAAATAATTTACAATGATATCAAGTAAATCTTGTTGCCAAGATTGTCCTTCCACTCAAAAATGTGATTAAGTACAGTTCTGTATCCAACAACCGACTAAATAAGCCCCCAAAAATGTTAATATTATGCGACAAAATATACCAGGAAAAAAAAGAAATGAAAATCTTGTGAAAGAATTGTTGTAAAAACAAATTACGTTTGTAGGCCGTATAACCTTTGCAATAGTACATGAGTCAATTCATCCAAAAGAGAAAAATAATTTTGCATTGCCGGAAACTCGGCAAAATGTAACTTGATGTCAAGTTTTGGACATGTTTGATAATTAATTATCTTGCCACACTTATGATTATGGTTGCTCACTGTTGTTTCAAGCGTTGCTCACCGACTTTGTGTGTACGCTCAGACCCGTAAGGAAAATTACAGGGAACATTGCTTATGGCTGTGATCGCAGCAAAAAGAGGTTGTACTAAGTATTACCTCAAAGGAGGTTAATCATTTTGCAATGCCTACTTTTTCAATTTGTTCAAGTTTCTAGCACAATATAAAATGCTAAATACATATTGTCTATTTTCACGATTGTGTCTGTCATGTTGTTTCATTTAAAAAATATATTTTGAGTTTTTTTATCCATAAATTTGAAGCCTGACATACATCAATATGATCATAATATCGTAGCAGCAAATTCAAAGGAAGAAGTAATGTGTTTTCACACAGCTCACCCAACGAAGCTCTGAGGGAAGAAGGCCAGACTCCCAAACATCTTCCTACAACCGCTGAACTGCTCCACATTGGCGGTGGTTACCATGGCGTCACCGTGGTTGTCCATGACGCCAAGGTTGTCCATACCCAGGCCATAACACACTGCCAATTAAAGCCACAACACAGCGCGGGCAAGACGATTACAACCCCCTTATCTTGAGCGGCGCGTAGCCGAACCTGCCGGCGCCTTCAGAGGAATCCAAACATTTGCCCCGGATGGAAACACGCACCTTTGGGACAGTCGCCCTCGCACTTTTCACATTTCTGCGTCTCGTCCCCTTCGGGGTTGGGGACGATGACTTCCTGGTTGGCTTTGGGGCAGACTAACGTGCAGGCCACATCCATAGCCAGGTAATTGTCTAAGAGCCAAAAAGAAAGGTCATCAATTCAGCAATTAATTCAAAATGACGTCTTGATTTTAACTCATTCAATGCCAGGCGTTTCTCTCCAAATGGGAGGAGCCGGTGCAAGCAAATTTCTTTTTTGATGGCCTACAGAAAATAGTAGTTATATAAGCATAGGACATATCGAGAGAGAGCATCAACCCTCATGTTTTATGGGAAACAATATATATTTCTAGTTTTTACCATTGTTTAGTAAATTATAATTGAACACTGCCACATTTCTTAAAAATACTTGAAAAATAATACTTTTTGTTAACAACTGCATTTCAAGTACAACTTTCACGTCAGTGTTTTTTAATTGTATTTGTGATACCTCCAATATCTAAACAATGCTTTCCATAAACACAAGGACTCGTTGCACGGAAACTAACATTTTATTGCAAGAGTACTGAATTTTCAGCGCCCGATGTTTCCCATGACGTGATCACACAATTTCGGTCACCATGGCGTTCCTGCGGACGTGCATGAAACATCATGCAACTACTTATCCTTATCTTCGCTTTTCTCACCACACGGCTTCACTACGCCCAGTCGCCATAAGGGCCACTTACACACTCTTGATCGCTGGATATAAGAAGCAACCCTAGGAAGTTGGGCTTCCTCAATGTGTGATTTGATCAAAGCTGCTCCTGTGATCTAATAGTGATTTATCACACTGAAATCCTTCCCAGAGGCTTGATACTGATGAGCTGTGGCAAAGCCTTTAGAATAAATAAACAAAACAATAGTACACAAAAAAACATATTTTTTTACATTTGGGCTTCAGAAATCATATGTTATGGCACTGAATGAGTTCATCAACGAATGAATGTCATGTGTGATCTTAAAAGGCTGTGTCTTACAAGGACAAGTTTTGACGCAGGTGGCCCCAAAGTTGAACTTTTTGTCTGGGTTGGGCTTGGTCTGAAAGGTGACCGGGTCGTAGATGGTAGGCGGCGGGCAGTTGTCCTTGCAAACTCCGCTGTCGTTGAAGTGTCGGCACGCCTGCAGGGGGGGAAGACCGCGGCAAACGGTTTTCGACTTGAGTATTGTTTTCCCTCATCATTTATCACATGAATTTCAACTAACTTAAAATGTGACATCTACTTTGAAGATGATTCGATACAAAGTGGAATAAATGGATCTAACGCGCTCATATCTTGAATTAAACTGTCGTTATTGTCATTGATAACCACGCGATGAAACATTGTATGCAATATACTGAAACATTTTCTGTCCCCTTTTCGAAGAATGATACTAGGCTGAACATTTAACACTTGATAGCAAAAAGTCATACCACAAGTATTTTTTTAGAACACATAATGTACAATAAAGAATTATTTTGAAGAAAGATCTTTACACAGATGTGTCTAAAAGGGACAAAGTTAACCCATAACAGTAGCAGTAACATTTTGACTCCAACATCCATCCATTATCTGCACCGCTTATCCTCAGTAGGGTCGCGGGGGTGCTGGAGCCCATCCCAGCTATCTTCGGGCAGTGGGCAGGGGACACCCTAAACTGGTTGCCAGCCAGTCGCAGGGCACACAGAGACACACAACTTAGTCATTCACACTTAGGGACAATCTGGACCTGACATGCATGTTTTTGGAATGTGGGAGGAAACCGGAGTGCCTGGTGGAAACCCACGCAAGCACGGGGAGTACATGCAAACTCCACGCAAGAAGGTTTGATTCCATGACCTCAGAACTGTGCCGCACATGCCCTAACCACTGCGCCGCCGTGCTGCCCTGACTCCCAACATAATATATCAATATATAATATATGTATATAAAAACAACACCAAATTAGCCAAGTGATCTGGTAACGACCAATCCTGGCTGACGTTTATTATGAGATGGTTTCAAGGAAATTTTTGTTATGTGCATATTGCTTAAAATAAATGGTAAATTTCTCATTGAGTGTTAAACAGACAAAAGAGTAGTAGCCTTTGTATCGGCAGCAATACGATACCTGGGATCAGTACCTTTAAAATGAATCCCGTTTGGGGATTTTTTTCTGACAAATTTGTCACAACCCTAGTTATTACTCATCATAAAACATGATTAGGGTGATTAAAAAAACAAAAATGTGAACTAAAAAAGATTTTTGTTTATGATATTATATATATATATATATATATATATATATATATATATATATATATATATGTAAATGCATGTTACTTTTGTTTAAAACTACCTATAAGTCAGGGTTATTACAGCAAAACGTGTATAATTTACGTATGGGCAGGGTTGGGTAGGGTTACTTTAACTGCGATCTTGTTGCATACAATGTTTCACAACGTTGATATGAATGACAATAAAGATCATTTAATGAATTAGGAAAACCTATAACACCTGATTTTAATTGTTATGGAAAAAAAGGTTTCAATTGCTTTTGAGTCTCCTTAAGCAGTGGGTTCGGTTTACTTATTCCTCGCACTTCTGTCAGTGTTTCCATGCTGTCCCCAATTAAAACATGGAAACTTATTAGCAACTGACCTACAAATGTTTGGTGAAAATTGGTTTGGATTGCCCTTTGAGTCTTCTCAGGCAGAGGGTTCAGTTACTTATTCCTCCCCCGTCTGTCATTGTCTGCATGCTATTCTCATTAAAATACGTAAACCTGTCAATGTTTTGGTGGTTCTAGTTAAAGCAGACACTGTTTTCTTTCAAGTGTGTCTGTTTTGACACAGATCAAACGACATTTGATGATGATTTTATAAAATATTGTGAGAAATTCCGTAAAGGTAACACACTTTTTTTAAACTTCTGTGTATTGAAAATGAATTGGGCTTATAATGACACAGAAGATGAAAGAAGAAAAATTGCATTATTGAGACAAATCCAAACATGGGATTTACCAGACAATCGGAATCTTTGGGTCCCGTGCACCCGGCAGCGCACTGCATGTGGCAGCAGTCGTTGGGTAGCGGGCCTTTGCACCTCTGGCAGCCCGACGCGCAGCTAATGCGCGTCACTGTGGACGCACATGGGGAAAACAAATCATGTACAGAGTTGGTGATGAAATGAGTGACCGTGCAAAATCAACCCACATGTCTGGCAATCTCCTGCTGTTTCTCCCCAACAACTGTTCTTGCACGTAGGTGAGCAACTTGGACCTGAGTCGGGTACGCAAAGCCAAATACAGAAAGTAAATAACAATAATCAAACAAGCGCCGAACATTCTTCCTGGACTTCTCACAATTGGATGCCCTGGGCTGCAGTCGGTGGGGCCCGGCATGAATGTTCTGCTCATCCAAGGTGTCCCTCCAGACGATGTTCTGGGGGTCCGGGAAACAAAGCTTGGGGTTCCCCCAAATATAGACCCCGCCCAAAAGGATCTCTGTGGGGAGAATGGGTGTTACAACGACCTCATGGAGCAACTCAAGTGACTCAAAATCAGGGTTTGTACACTTTCTCATTTTTAAGGACTTGCAAAGCCAATTTTCCAATTTCTTAAGTACCATTAGAAGAAGAAATCTGGTGTAAATAATGTATTTTGCAAAGCCACAAAGACAAAGCGTAGCCTCGAGAGAGCAGTGCCAGCCTTATTTGTTTTGAGGAGCATGGATACCATTTCAAGCATTAACAAGCACTTCACCCAAAACTCAAGCACTTTTCAATTCTTGAAAACACAAGAAAATAATAATTCAAGCATTTTCAAGGATTTCAAGCACCCTGCATAATTCATCTGGAGTAAGATGACCTGTTAAGCTCCGAAGACGAAGTGTCCTGAGCCCCTCTTGGACGCCCCGGGTGTTATCCTGCACCACCAGGGCATAGCTGGTGTTATACAGTTGGCTGCCCCGGATAATCCGGAGGTTGTCCAAAGGGATGAGTTCCACGGTGACGTGAGCCACCAGCACATAGCCTTGAACCTCCACAATCCCCTAGACAACAAAATAGGAGGTCCTCAAGGTTGTATTCTAGGCCCATTGTGGTAATGTAAATATTCTGTCAGAGAGAGAATATGTTCAATGTCTAATACGACTTCCGAAAAGAAAGACCTGTAGGAAGGTCAGGTCCGGGTTCCCATGAAGGTGTGTGATCTCCAAGTTGCCGTGGACGACCTGGCAGCCGGTGTAAAGTAGCCTCAAGGTCTCATAGTGGTTTTCCAAGCTGGAGGGCAAGGCCAGCTTCATGTCCGTGCCGAGGCATACTGCAGTAAAAGGTAAAGATTGTGGATGAGTGGAAGAACAATTGAAAGGTGAAAAATATTCGGCCTGGCCGAAACTTGATCGACACTGCTCTGCGCTGTAATTGAAGATGAAAGGGTTTCCGATCCATGGAGTAAAAAAAAAAACAAATTGAGAATTTAATCAATCTTTGATTGATACTAACTTTGCTAAATCGATTGTAATTCACAACAACTTGTATTGCAGCAAATATCAACCTTTTATAAATGATCGTACTCAAGTAGGTATCAGATGCCCTACAGTTGACATTTAACAATCATGAAAAATGAATCAGAAGAAATTTAAGAATTTTTTTATGAAAAGGGGAGAAAATTGTATTTACAATTGGTATTCGTACCTGGTATCTGTATCAATAACTCAAAAAAAGTGGAATTCCTATTTGAAAGTATATATTCAGAAGAACAAAATTAAAGAAGATTCAAAATGGGTTTGTGAATAGGAAAATGATTCAATATTAATTGATTTTTTTTAACCTATTCTCAAAATAATGACAGTCATACTTACATACAGTGTATTATTATTTGACCACCACGTCACTGTATTGTATTGCGCAACTGAAAACGAGTGCTAAAAAGCACAAAGGGGAATATAAATACAGACTGAGGAGATCATTTCTCCCTCATGCCATGAGGCTCTTTAACTCCACCCGGGGGAGTCAAAGCCCTCATTGAACCCCAACCCCACATTTGCATATGACCCTATCTTTATTACAGTGTGTATTTGTTCGTAACACTATTTAAATGCTCTTTTTTAACACGTTATATTGGGTATTTTTGTATTCTATTTCATAACACGAGGATACTGCTGGAAGTATGAATTTCCCTACGGGGATGAATAAACTACAGAGACTCAAAGTGACAAAACAGCATTGTTTTTCCCTTTATGGGATTTTTGTTACCGTAGAAGCAAAATGACGATTATGTCATCTCTCTTTAGGTGAGGCTATTTGCAAATTTCTAGCACTGCGAATATGTTTTTAAAAAAATACATTTTTGTATCATTGTTCATGTATTTTATTTTTATATTTATTTATTGTTTCAGTTATCACCAGTAAGTGTTTAATAATAATCATTGTCCCTTTAAACTTTCATATTAATGCTGGGGCATTTTGCTTTATGATTATGACATTGGTGTATTTTTGGTTAGTATTAAATACTGTGTATATACAGGGTTGGGTAGGGTTACTTTAACTTGATTACTTTCAATTACTTTTGGATTACTCCAATACTAAATATGCTAATAAAAGACAAAAGAAACTAAATATGAATAAAATGACTAAATTTTGTGCAGGCTTGGGGAGTAACGGAATACATGGAACGGCAAAAATGATGTTGGCAAGCTGTTTGGATTGATTTTCATTTTGTTTCTTTCGCATTTTATGTTCGTTTTGCCGGAGATCAAAGCCAGGAGAGAAAGTTTACCACGTGTTATGAGTCATAATTTTATTCATATTTAATTTCTTTTGTCTTGTATTAGCATATTTGGTATTGGAGTAATCCAAAAGTAATTGAAAGTAATCAAGTTAAAGTAACCCTACCCAACCCTGTATATATATATATATATATATATATATTGTAATTTTGGAATAAATGTAGTTGGTTTTTTTACCACTATGAGGAGCTAAATAATACATACTGTGACTTTAAGCACAATTTAAGTTTTTTCTAAAATTGTAATATTTTTTTGGGGGTTGCGTTTAAAATATGTCCCATTTCCTAACTATTTCGTTGACCAATTTATGAGTAAACCGAAAAACATTGATTAGATTAGTCACGACTGCCCGTTTATCTCGTCTGAAAATACAGGGTGTTTCAAAAGTTTTGGGCACATTTTGACATTGATTATCTCGGGAAGTATTAAGGATATATGAACAAATCTGGTCAATTCCAAAAGCTTTTAATCTCAATTTTTACATGGAATGTTCAAAGATCTACAATGTTAGCACCATCGATCACACATCAAGCTGATGGTCAAGTTCTTGCCCAACGTGTCTCAGCATTGCATTGAAAATGGCTGCAACAGCTCCTGTTATTTCGTGCTTTCAGCTCATCCAAGTCTCTTGGAATTGGAGGGACAGAGACCAATCCTGTCACAAATCCCCACAAAAAAGAAATCGCTTGGTGTGAGATCTGGGTGGTCAGGACACAGGATTGTGATCATTCTGCCCGGATTGTCCGATCCATCTGTTTGGCAGTGTTGTGTTCAGAAACATTCTAACCCTGAGGCTCCAGTGTGGTGGTGCCCCATCCTGTTGGAGAACGAAGTCACCATTATCTTTATCACTCAATTTATCCATTGACTACTTCTCTGAAGGAATTTTATACATTTGACTATAAAGGATTTTGTACGATCAAATACAAATTACATTTAATGCAAAAGATATTCACTGGCTAGGCTGTGGGGCAGGTCAATGCAACGTAGTGGAGGATGATGATTACAGAAACAGCGGGAACTGGGACGAAGGGCTGATATGATAATCGGCACTTCCCGACGCAAGAGGGGCCCTGGTGACGCAGAAACGCTCAGGGTCCAGACATCGAGGCGAGGAAGTGGAGCCCACATGAGGATTCTCTGGCATGCCCATGGGAGGAGCCGGCGAGCCATTGTGCGGGGAGAAGATGGCCAATAAGAAGAAAGCTAAAGCTAGTTGCAGACACACATAGCAAATTGGAGAAGGGTGGGATGTCTTTTGATATGTTTGTTGAAATGTATAAATGATCCTGGAAACATCGGGGTGGGAGAGTCGTCTCCGGAGGGCACACTTACATCTGCTGTTGTGAATAAACCCGCCCCCGTGCGGAATTGAAGGCAGTTCGATTATTTTCTTTTATTCTCTCTCAAAAAACAAGCACGCATGATTGTTGGGTAAATGTAAATCGTGTTTGGTTATGGGAGTCAGATAACTTAATCTAAGATTTTGGTAAACATTTCGTACATTTTTATAGTTAGAAAATCAACATCTCTGTCATATCAATGTACGTCTAACCATTGACTCCATTGCTCTTTCAAATGAAGATTGGTCTGTAGACCGCTTCAACATAGCACAAAGCAGTGAAGCTCGAATAACAGATGCTGCAACCATTGACAATGCTGGGATTCAAGAATTTGACTCACGGCTTGAAACTTCTGACCAATGGCGCTCACATTGAACATTCTTGAACATTCCATGTAAAAACTGAGATTACAAGCTTACTGAATCCACCAGATGTGTTTTTATATCCTTGTTATGTTCAGAGATATTCAATGTCACATTCGGAACACCCTGTATTTTCGCCTCAGGCGTAGTGAGTGGAGATTCCCCACAGTGGGTCACTCCATTTGGGGGTCACGTAACGTTACAATCCACAGCTGGGGGCTCACACATGCACACATAGCTGCCATGCTTTAGCAATGGCTCATACCCCACTTCGCCCCTCCTACTCTTCTTGAGGTTATAAATGACTTCCTCTGGCATGTCTCCAGCAACCCCTCTATAGTTCACACGATTTTCCAGTTGGAACCCCCCCTAGCCACCTCCCCCCGCTTGTTCTATCGCCGAACAAGTTTTTTTCGACAGCGGAGTCGTAAGTTCCAATCTGCCACTCTCTTTCCAGCAAATGTCTGCCAAAAATACACGGCCGGCCGACACGGCTCGTGTCGGATGTCAATTCTGACGGCTGGCTGCTTGAGCGCTGACATCACGGTGAATTGTTTCACCCGGCAGATGTCACTTTTATGGTATAAATGGCTAACAGAGAAAATTATATTTCTCAAACAGAAGATCATAAACCCCTATCGGGCTTTCTGCATTCTGATTGACTAAACAGTCAGCTTTTCTGCCTGTGTTTGCCTGTGCGTCAATAACATTGCAGTCGTAAGTTGTACACGTGCGGGAAATTGCTTGACGGACGTACATTATGGGGCGGCATTGGCTCAGGAGGTAAAGCGCTCGTCTTGGGATCAAAAGGTCACAGGTTTGATTCCCGTCTCCTCTGAGTTATATGTCCAAGAGTCCTTGGGCAAGACACTGAATCCCTGATGCCCCCCAATAAGCAGGTAGTTGCCTTGCATGGCTGACACTGATATCGGTTAGTTAGTGTGTAAAAGGGAAAAATGTGAAGCACATTGTAAACGCGTTGTGGGAGGTCTTCATTGACTTGAAAAGCGCTATAGAAATGTAGACCATTATGTTCGTGCAAATCTTTCTCAATTTCAAGTTTCTCTAAAAGCCATTATGTCAGCGACAAAAGCACCAAAAGGCAAAGGAAGATGCTTTCTATCGCTCTCAAAGTTGGACTTTCGTCACGCTAAAAGAAGTTAAAAGCATTTTACGCCACTTTTTAATGTCCGCAAAATGGCGACAAATTTTAATCCCAAGTAAAAAAATGGTGCCCGGATATCATTTTCACCTCTTTTTGGAATCAATAGCAGCAAAACTATTTTTGAAATGATAATTTGACAGTACAGATGTTATTAGTAAAAAAAAAAAAACTAAAAAGTACAATGTAGGGCAGCACGGCGGCGCAGTGGTTAGTGCGTGTGAGGCACAGTTCTGAGGTCGTGAGATCGAACCTCCTGTGTGGAGTTTGCATGTTCTCCCCGTGCTTGCTTGGGTTTCCTCCGGGCGCTCCGGTTTCCTCCCACATTCCCCAAAAAATGCATGTCAGGTTAATTGGCCGGTCCAAATTGTCCCTAGATGTGAATGAGCGAGTGAATTGTCTGTCAAAGTGTGCCCTGCGACTGGCTGGCAAGCAGTTCAGGGTGTCCCCTGCCCACTGCCCGAAAATAGCTGGGATGGGCTCCAGCACCCCTGCGACCCTACTGAGGATAAGTGGTGCAGATAATGGATGGATGGACGGAAGTACAATGTATGTGTTGTATGTTTTATTCACGCTAACGTTTTTTACGCCATATTTTTGTTTTCCAATAGCATCCACAAGGTGGCGACAAAATATCATCTGAAGTAAAAAAGGGGGTGTCCTGAAATAATCCCCATGCCTTTTCGAAATTAGTAGTGCAATACAGCAGTAAGATTATTTCCAGATTATGAATCGTCAGTGCAGAAGTTTTTTTGATTTTTTTTTTTTAATGTTTACTGTTCAGAGATACCATAACCGCAAGGGTCATCAGGGCACCACTTCCTGTGGTGTGTCTTGGGCATGTACAGCCTGGCCATGCCCAATTCTCTCCAGGCTGGTACAGTACCTTTATTTGTTAAACACATGCTTGCATCTGCAAATAGGGTTTTGTTATTTGGTTTTAACATATAATGTAGTATTTAATGAATAAAATGCGTATTTTGACGATGGCAGGTCATTTTTGGTACGCAAGCCACGTGAAAATGAGGGATGACTATAACTTTATTGAGTTACAAAATCTCTCGTGGAAGCTTCAAAGTGAACCTTAAGTGAGATCTTCTATTGGCATGCTAGCAAGCAGCTGCTAACGTGAGCGCACAACAGGCAACTCGAAAAGCCAAGTTACCCGTCTCTAAGCGCTACGTTGTATATATTTTTGCCTATTTATCCTGACAGTCTTTTATCTTATTTTTCTCTTGAAAGTCTTGATGTTTTTACCTCGGAGTGCCATGTCTAATCTCATTTGCGTACGTTTTACGACGTTGTCATCGAGGGCAATAATGACAGTTCAAATGAATCCTTTGTTGCAGCCGCATTTATAACACAAAAAGAAAATCTAGAAAAAAGCCGTGGCGCTCTGCAAAAGTGCATTTCTGTTTAAAGGGTTCGTCTTTTCCGGAGAATAAATCGCATTTTTGGGTTAATGTATATCATAAAATCCAACATCAAAAACATACATGTCATCTTAGAAGGCAATTTAAAATAGGAAAGAGCTAAGGGCAACCTCAGTGGAACTGTTTAAATCTAGGCTTAAAACACACCTTCTATTCTCCAGCTTATGAAATATTTGTTGACAATATCTGTGTATTGTTTGTTATGGCTAATCTGTTGCAGCCTGGTCATCCTGGAAGGGGGATTACCTCATGTACAGTCCCTTTTCAAGGTTTCTTCATTCTCCTCATGTTGAGGTTTTTGAGTTTTTCCTTGCCCTCATGTAGGTTTTAGATCAGGGGATGGTGTCATAATAGTCTGTGGTTTGCAATAGTATGTGCAGCCCTTTGAGACTACTTGTGATTAAGGGCCAAAAAAATTAACAGGACTTGACTTGAGGTTTTTAAGTTTTTCCTTGCCCTCGTGTAGGTTTTAGATCAGGGGATGGTGTCATAATAGTCTCTCATTTGCAATAGTCTGTGCAGCCCTTTGAGACACCTTGTGATCACGGGCATCACAAATAAACATGACTTGACTACGGGCTGAATAAGTTCGTACGGTGTACGAGCATAAATAACATGCATATCGACACTCAAAATCACTAAATCCCCCGAAATGTTCATCCTCGGTGTCACAGTAAAAGATGCGCGGCTTACTCTTTCCGCATCTACGCCATCTCCGCTACAAGTGAAGCGTCTTGTTTTGGGGAGGGATATGGATCACTCCTCGGTGTATAAAAATACACATAGAACACTTAGGGCTTTGTTGGAGGGCGACACAATTGGTACCCCGTTTATTGAACACACGATAAACTCAGAACTCTCGCACGCAAACTCTTGCGACACCGGGCGCCCAGCTGAAGTCCTTATGACACACCTCAGTACACAAGCTTTACAAACATTCTGCTTTTCGGCTGCATATTTCACTACAGCTTGTAATCTATGGTATCCTATATTATCTCCGGTACCATTTCGTCCGATCTTCAGTTGCTTTGATAAATTACCGAAAAATAGGCGTGACAATGCCATACAAACTAATCCATGCTTCCATTTATCGCGAGGGAATAAATGCAATGGCAAAGCGTAGCCACTAGAGAGCAATAGCTGCTTCATTTGTTTTGAGAAACATGGCAACAATTTCAAGCATTTACAAGCATTTTTTAACCCTTGAAACCTCATTAAAATACAAGTAGTTGCAAGGATTTCAAGCACCCGTACAAACCCTGGCTTTAGTTGTCACTAATTGTTAGCGTGCTGTGTGCAACGTGCCCATGCAAATTCCTTCTTTGTAAATACTGAGGAATATAATCACCTTCCAATGACACAATTTACCACCTAGTACACTGGAAATTGAGGTCGAGGCCGCACCTTTAGCATTGCGGCCTGCCAGTCCCTGTAGCAGCAACACCGACGCATGATTATGGGTGCGTTTGACGACGTCTTTTTGTTTATCCGTGTTTGCTAGCATGTGACAAACAAGACTTTGGCGGCCAGGTGGAAAACTCTGCGACGTGAAACACGGGGAAAAGTCAACAGAGATCAGCTTGCTGGATATTGAGCTTAGCGGAGCGGATCCACAAACAGAACAGGACTTTCTTTTCGAATTTCGAAGACACGAGCGTCCTGTCCTGACTGCTTAACCCATTCAAAGCCAGACATTTCTCTCAGATGGGAGGAGCCAGCCAATTTTTGCCGTTTAAGAAGGCCTAGAGAAACTTTAGTTGTGTAGTTATAAAAGCATGGGACATATCAATGGAAAACATCAACCCTCATCGTTCTAGATTTTACCACTGTTTAGTAAAAAAAACAGTTGAACATTGCCAGGGTTCATAAAAATAATCGTTTCCAAGGAACTTGTTGTAAAATGATGCATTTCAAGCAGAATTTCAATTTGGGGCTTTTTTTAGTGATATCTTTAATATCTAAACAATGCTTTCCATTAACACAAAGGCGTGTTTCTTGCAAAAAAATTATATTGCAAGAACACTAAATTCAAGCATTAACGATGCATGCATGAACTTTGCGAGAACTCTTCAGTGCCAAATTTTTGCACCAAAGAGATCACATTCATTTTGCTCACCATGGCAATCACAGGAGTGCACAAAACGTCATCCCTCTCTGCCCCAACGAAGGGACTTTGTCAATCTTTTTCGAAAGAATAAGGCTTTAAGCATTACCCGTCTGTACCTATCTCTTTGCTTTTCTCGCCACACTACTTTGGTAAGCCTACACACTTTCCTTCACTGGATACAGGAAGTAAGACAAGGAAGTGGGGGCTTCTTTAACGTGTGGACAAAGATCTGATCAAAGCCACGCCTACCATCCATGTTGATTTTTCATACTGAAATCAGCCCCAGAAGCTTGTTACTTACTAATGAGCTGTGCCAAAGCGTTGAAATAGTTTTTTTTAATTAATACATTTTTTAAAAGAACATATTTGACCCTCAGAGACCATGCTTCTAAATGAATGCACTGAATGAGTTAACGTCCGAGAACACGTCTATCCAAATTTCAGAGTCGCTGCAGTGCGAGTAAGAAAAAAAAAAACAAGGGAGGGGGAGATGAGAAGTATTGCTCAACAGACAAGCTGAACAGGATCCAAACAAGATTAACGCTACATTCGTGTAGTGTGGAGATTAGCATCGGAAAACACGGCGACGCGTTCGCTGCCGCCCGAGTGTGCCGGAGCAGCTGCAGTCCGTTTTAAAATGGACTGATTGTACCAAAGGCTGAGACAAAGTCACGATTGATGAAGATGGTTGGGAGTTCGATCAAATGGTTCATCGAGAGGCATACAAAACACTGTAGTGATGTGTAACAGTTTAATGAAGCTAGCTTGTTAAAAGTACTCCATAGATTATCAGCAGTGCCTGTACAGATAATGAAGAGCCTAAAGGCTGTGATAAGTTTTGGGGTTTTAACATTTCTAGGAAAATTAGATATATATGTATCGTAATGTCTCTCTAATGGGTATATTTTGAAATGCATCATATCTTGAATCCCAAGAGTTGAAGCTTTCCAATGATATGTGGCATGACATTTTTAAGAGACTGATGACATCGTACAAACACCTATTTGTTACCGTATTTTCCGCACTTTAAGGCGCACCTAAAAGCCTTTATTTTTTTTCAAAAGCTGACCATGCGCCTTATAATACAGTGCGCCTTATATATGGATCAATATTAAGTCGCAAAGTCTTGCAACTAAGGCAAGCAGCCGCCGACTAGATTTTCCCCCGAAGGCGAAGTCGTCCGCGGTGTATGCTGGGATTTATATACCGGCGTTTCATTTCCTAACCAATGTGTCAATCATCATTTGAATCAGTCACTATTGGCTAAAGTTATTTGGAGGTAAAGGGGGCGGATCCTTTTTATCATTTACAGGCTCGCATAGGCTAAAGGGGCGAAACAAAGCCCGCAATTGGCCGAAAAAGATGAATGTGAATCGCACGTCGGGTTGCACTACGGCATAGAGAAAACATTTTTTACTATTCTGTATTTGTAAATATTTTACTCTCCTGGATTTACTACACTCACGGTTGTAAGGAGACCATGGTTACGTATCATTATTGAACGTGATGGCTGCAAGAGAACTTAGGTGAGCTATGCGGCTTTATATTTTCCCGGTATCTTGTTTTAGAACGATCTTAACGTTTCTGTGATGAGTCTATTTTTAAACTAAATTCAATTCAAAGTGTTTCTATGCACATTAAAGAACCCCGTTTCCCTGCACAATAAAATTCTTACTTTGCTGTCCACACAGTTGCCAGCAAAAAATAAAATGGAAACTAAGAAATGTTTGGCATTTCTTGAATCCCAAGACTTTAACCTTCCGAATGATATTTGGAAGGATGCATTTGAGTGATTGGTGACATCGTACAGACACTGTTTCCGTACATGTCTGAGACACGTATTTGCTTCTTTGCAAGCTTTGGGAATGTTAAAGGGGGAATAAGTTTGACTGAACTATCTGACTGTTTTGTCGACGTTCCCATTGTAGCGCCTTATAATCCGGAGCGCCTTATGCACGGAAAATATAGGACCAAAAACAATTTTTTGGGGGTGCGCCCTATAGCCCGGTGCGCCTTATAGTGCGGAAAATACGGTAATTTGTTTATCATTTTTGCCCATTATTCATGAGAGCATCCACACCTTGCTCTCCCCCTCTTTGGGTATTGACACCGCCACAAAGTCAGGTTGAGGACGCCCTAGCAACGCGTAATCAAAAGGTGACAAAAGTTGGTTTCTATTTAGCCAACTGCAGGAAAAGATATCCAATTGCTTCAACTACACCATAATGAGATTCTCTTTGTTTTGTGTTTAGTTGACGCTAATCAACGCATCCAAAAATTCCCTTCTAACATCACGGGGTGGCCCCCTCCTCAGCTGCAAAGTGAATTAGATCAACACCAGGGTCTAGACCAGTGAGTCACAGCTGGCCGGCTAATCCCGATACTGTGTTCGGTTTCAACTTGAATAATCCACTCGACCGCGTGCTTGGCGGTCTCGGTTACACCGAAGTCCGCCTCGGACAACGTCAGATTATCCTTGCGTAATCTGGGGAGATCCAGCAAGACAGCTGGAAACTCCGCAGTGTATCATTTTGTGAGGCTGAATTTTTTTTACTTTGCATTCATCTGAATTGTGTGTTGTCACCGTTAATAACAGCCCGATTGTCAGCACTCAAGCCCGGCAGATGCTTAATATTGACGCCAAGTTACAAAAGTGAACCTACCTGTTCCCGTCAACAATGCGGGCTTATTTACAGTGCTTAGCTTAAGTATTGGCCCCCTGATATCTTTTTGTCATTTTGCTACATTTCTGGTTTTAATTCTAAAACCTAAAAACAGGAGTGTGGTAAGACACAATCATGAAGTGAAACCAAATTATTTCAACATTTTATATTATATTTACAACGAAAAACTGAAAAGGAGGCGTTATGAAAATATTGTCCCACCGTTCTCTCCGCTCACCCGACTCCATAAGATTTATGATTACTTCTGAATGATCGCGACCTAAATGACTAACAATGACAAACAGAGTGCATTAAGTCTCAGTTTAAATGCACCTCCTCTGTGATAGGCTCAGAGGTCTGTGAAAGCAGACACTGGAGAACAGACCTAAGACCTTATAAAGACCTAAGAACTCACCAGACAGGCCCCAGATAAAGATATTGAAAAAGTTCAAAGCTGGAATGGGATACAAGAATATTTCTCAACAAAATGTAGAGATCATAAACCCACTGCAAACCTACCAAGACATGGCCGTACTTCTAAACTTTTGTCCCAACAAGGACAAAATGAATCAAATAAACAACCAACAGGCCCATGATCACATAGGATGATCTACAGGCATACACAACTGAGTTGGGAGAATCCGTGCATTAGTCATACTTGTATAAAAAAATATAAATTACACTTTATGGAAGCGTGGCAAGAAAAAGCCCTTTATGCAAAGAATACCATAAGGACCGTTCGGCATTGGCAAGAAGCCACATAGGAGACACAAATAACAAATGGGACAGGGTGCTTTAGCCAGGTGAGCTTTTTGGGATGAATGCAAATTGTTGTTTGTTGTAAGAGTCACACTGCACATCTGAAAACACCATACCAACTGTCAAACATGGTGGTGGCAGCATCATGCTTTGGGGTTGCTTGTCTTCACCAGGGACTGTGAAGATGGTTTAAGTCTTTGGGAAAATGGAGGCCAATACAGGGCAATTATGGCATAACATCTGTCTGAAATACTTTTGAAGGGACTGTATCATTTAGTGAGGCTGAATTTGTGAACCTCGCATTCATCTGAATTGTGTGTTGTCAACATTAATAACAGTCCAATTGTCAGCACTCAAGCTGGACTGATACTCAATATCGATTGACGCAAGGAACATAAGTGCACCAACCTGTTCCCGTCAACAATGAGGGCTTATTTCCTTGCGGCACACGGCTGTGTCAATGTACAAAGTGTCCCATATTGATTTCTGGTTACATGGTTTATTTTATACTACGTGTTCGTGGGTGACTCAGTTCTGTTGACCCCATTTTAAAATTGTGCTTTCAGCCATATTGATATTTTACTGAGAGACTTTAAAATTAAAATAGAAAAGGTTGCTACCACTGGCAGCGAGACGTATCATTAGGTATACCTGTACTTCTCATGTTGGAATAATTATTATTTTTCTATATTTTACAATATTTTTTTGCCTCACAGACATTAAGGACAAAACATTCTTACAAAGGTACATTGTGTAATATTTGACCACTAGATGGCACTGTATTGTCTAATGCGAAAGAAAACCAGGGCCAAATGAAAACATCATAGCAGCAAGATGCCAGACAAAAATGGCGTCGACTGCCAGGTATGGATTCGCTATGTACAAGAAATATAAACCTATGAATATTTATAAAAATTAACATTGGTATGGACAGCACGGCGGCGCAGTGGTTAGCGCATGTGCGGCACAGTTCATGTCTTGGGAACCTCCTGCGTGGGTTCAAATCCAGCTCCAGACTTCCTGTGCGGAGTTTGTATGTTCTCCCCGTGCTTGCGTGGGTTTCCCCCGGGCACTCCGGTTTCCTCTCACATTCCAAAGACATGCATTTCAGGTGAATTGGCCGGTCCAAATTGTCCCTAGGTGTGAATGAGCGAGTGAGTTGTCTGTCCCCGTGTGCCCTGCGATTGGCTGGCAACCAGTTCAGGGTGTCCCCTGCTCACTGCCCGATGATTGCTGGGATGGGCTCCAGCACCCCCGCGACCCTACTGAGGATAAGCGGTGTAGCTAATGAGATGAAAACATTGGTATGATAGTTCCAAGTATTTTCACTTATCTTTATAAGTCAATGTTCTAGTTTTTTACTAAATTGAGGGTTTTTTGGTACCACTAGGAGACTTTAACTATTACATACAGTCCCTTTTAAAGAATATATTACAATCTATGTTTTTAACAGAATAACATAATGCCTACTTTTTAACTGGAGTTTTTTCCTAGCACACAGTGAATTGTGAGTAAAGTCAATTAAAAACTTTTAATGGGTAAGAACATTAAATCAGAGGATATGAGACCCAGAGAGGGATGGGCAACACGAGGCTGTACTTGCCCAAGACACAAACAGGAAATGGTGCCCCTACGATGCTCATGGTTTGGGATCCAACCAACCAACCATAAGTACTGTATATGGAAACAAAATATATCAAATATTTTTTTTATCTATTTAAAAACCAGCTTGTAGTTCCTGCTATGCATTTACTATCGAGCAAGATACCTCAATACTTTTCTTTATAACTGATTCCAGCAGTTGCCGATGTTGGATCAATCTAATGATTGACTTTTAAACAAAATAATTTAAATCAGAGACATTCTTTCATGCTTCTTCTTTCAGTCTCTGTTACTCAATCGTAGCCTGTTGGGCAAAGAGCCACTCACTGAGCAAACTTATGGAGTATCGGGTGTGCTGAGGGTCTCTTTCCCTACAGGGAGTTTTTCCGTGTCTCTATCTGCGGCACAGTGCTTGCTCATGCAAGGTAATATGCAACGATTTAAATCCTCAAAACAGTAAAAAAAAGTATCCACCATTTACCCTATCACACAACTTCAACCTATTTGCAAAGCATCACGAATAATAGTGAGCACATTATCCGTCAATGAGGTGTCTTTTTGGAGTGCAATGCATGAACCTTTAAAATTGGATGTGGTTTGTTTACTCTTCCACTGTAACACAAGACTCTAGATAGGCAATATTTACAAGTCAAGTTTATTTGTGACACCCTTAATCACGAGGAGTCTCAAAGGGCTGTACAGACCACAGACTAAGTTCTTCATGTAGAAATTTAATACTGGGAAAAGCTATCTTCATTTTTTTGCATGGACCATAATAAATGTCCATACAGTGGAACCTCGGTTTTCAAACGCCTCTCAGTTCGAACAAATCGGTTCTCGACCAAAAAGTTCGAGAAATTCTTGCTTCGCTTTTCGTTCAAAAAAATCGGAGTTCGAACGCCGGTACGCTAGGGGCGATGCTGAGCGGCGTACGGGTGTAGATTGCCCCCACCCCTCGTAAAGAACTGCTGTCCCGTGGCTGCACACTTCTTTTTGCTTTCATTTTGAATATCGGTGAACGGAGTGTTTTAACCCCTAATTATGCCTCGGAAGAAGGGCGGTGCAAGCAACAAAGTTGCTACAGGTGAAAAAAAGAAGAGTAGTGTGTACAACTATTGCATTTAAGAAAGAAATAATAGCAAAATATGAAGAAGATGTGCAAGTTTCCCTTCTTTCGAGGGAATAGAGCATGGCTTCTGCAGACCACCACAAAGGTAAGAAATCCTATTCATAAATCTTTTCTTTATCCTTTAACCGCTCACCACTTGTCGTTTAAAAAAATCAGGTCGTTTACACGTCATTTAGCACCGGAATAACGTGTAAACGACCTGATTTTTTTATTTTTACACGTTCATGTTAACGTAATCTTTCGTATGGAAGATTACGCGAACGTACGATTAGCCTGGGTTAGCTTCATGTTTACGTTCATGGTAAGCCTTCAAGGATTTGGAACGGATTAAAATGATTTTAGATTACTTTTAATGGCAAAACGATTTTCGGTGATCGACCAAATCGGTTTTCGAACAGGGTTCTGGAACGGCTTATGGTCGAGAACCGAGGTTCCACTGTAGTTGAAAAGTAATCCTAACACTTTTCCCTGTTTAAGTGTAGCAGTTGAAATTTGATTGTTTTGAGTTTTTTCGAATTCTCACAAAATCTGTGTTTTTGTTGCATTACTGTTTAAACTCTGGTACCACATTCATTTGTGAAGCCATGGGCGTGTGCGACTGTCTTTTTTGTTTGCCACTTTATGCGCAGTCCCTTCAAGGTTTCTTTATTTTCCTCATGTTGAGGTTTTTGAGTTTTTCCTTGCCCTCATGTTGGTTCCAGATCAGGGGATGGTGTAATAATAGTCTGAAAAATTGTCTGTGTAATAACCTGTGAAGCCCTTTGAGACTCTTTGTGATTAAGGGCTATACAAATAAAAATGGCTTGACTTGACTTAAATGACTTTATTTGTTGGGAATGTATTACAACTTAATCCATTCCGTCTTTGTATTTATTGTGAATGTAATCGAATGGTAATGCACATCGTATATAAATCACTTTTGACAACTGTTATGCACTCTACCATAAAGCTTATTATGCTGAGATAAGCTATATGGTAGAGTGCATAACAGTTTTAATACGAGCGATTTGAGTAGAAAAGAGCAAAATTAACACGTTACCTGCTCAAAAGTGATTTATATATGGTGTGCATTACCGTTGGATTACATTCACAACAAATACAAGACGGAATGGTTTAAGTTGTATCACATTCCCAACAAATGCAAGACGAAGTGGTTTTGGTTATATGTTCGCCATTACATTCCTGAAAAGTGATATAAAAGTGAGATAAAACGAGGTAAAAGTGGTTATAGTAGCCAGGGGACGCAAATCCCTGCAGGGACGCATTTCTCGGCACAACACCGGTCCAAAATGTCCCTAGGTATGAATGAGCGAGCGAGTCGTCTGTCCCCGTGTGCACTGCGATTGGCTGGCAACCAGTTGAGGGTGTCCCCTGCCCATTGCCCGATGATTGCTGGGATGGGCTCCAGCACCTCTGCGACCCTACTGAGAATAAGCGGTGCAGCTAATGAGATGAGGATTTCAAGCAACCGTGCAAACCCTGCACTTTGCAGAAATGTACTTAACCAAGACTGGGAATCTCACTGACAGACCCAAAAACTTTTGAATTTAGTAGTTGAGCTCCACAGTATCGAGTTGCACCAATAGGACAGAAACTTAACCAGTTCGACGGCTGCACGCATGCAAGGATTCTTTCTCCTCACTGAACTCACTGCAGCCCGCAGCGAATGACTCTCCAATCGGACAATTGTTCTCCTGTTTTGGAAGCCCTGCTGAATAATTGACATGGCAATGATCCTCGATTGCACAAAGCACGTCTTGTTGTTGTTGTTGTTTACATGCAAGGCTAACTAGCTAGCTAGCTAGCTGACAGACTGACTGACTGACTGCGCAAGCCACAAGTAGCAAAGCAGGTTCTCATATTTGTGACTTGACCCATTTGTTCCTTCTCTCTTCTTTTCCGTGTATATTAAACGCGATACGAAATATTTATTTCACTTTTTATTTCGTATAAAAATATGTCGGAGGTGTGGAAGAGGGGGGGGGGTCAACAGGTGTGATTCACCTCTCATTAGCGAGCTTCTGTAATCACTTCGAACACTTCCAAAAGTCCCTTTTTAAACTGGTTTCACCGTTTAAAATGTTTTTTAATTCGGTTTAAATAGGAATACGGATCAAGCGGCGAGTGAAAGTTCGGTTTTTCGACGAGCGAAAGTCACCCACCTTCCCTGGCCGACCCTCGGAGCAGCACGGCCCCGAGCAACAGCAAACTTCTCACCGCCTCCATCTGCGGACTCCCCCGTAGGGGAAGGAAGTTAGTCCATGTTTGTTCACGGAGTCCTCGGAGCTGTTTGGCTAGGCAAATATGAAATATCTTTGTGATATTTGATCGCCCCGAAAACAATCTCGGACTTCCTCTGTGGGACTTCGTGCCTGTCAGCCGTAGAAGCGTGTCTGCGCGCGCACGCCGAGCCAGGCGCGCTCCCGTGGAGGCCTGAGAGGGGCGTGGCCCCATTGCCTGATTCAAACTTTTTGTGACGTCACTTAACCCGCTGCTGGATGAACTCATAACGATTACGAACCTGTCAACTTGTACGTTTTTGCCGTACAAAATACGTTTATTATGCATTTCGAGACGTGTACGACGTACAAGAAAATCCGTAAGGAAAAACGCAAATTTGTCAATGATGGGTACCATCCGGTAAACACCGACGATCACGAAACAGCAAATCAATCAAGTCAAACTAGTTCGCCGTGGTAGCCTCTATCTCGGTATCGTTTATTTTGTTGCAAACGAAGCCAGCGGTTTGATGCTAGTGTGTGCATGCGTCTGCCGCCTGGGGATTTCCCGTCATGCATCATTCCGGAAAAAAATATATGGGGTGTATGATTATATTGTATTTTGTACGGGAAAATAGACAGTTTGTACGGGCATGGAGCCGTGGAGGTTGACAGGTAGCCTCTATCTCGATATCGTTTTTTTTTCCTTGCAAACGAAGCGAGTGGTTTGATGCTACTGTCCGCATGCGTCTGCCGCCTCGGATTTCATGTGCTAGTTTGTGTAGTGAAAAGAAGTCCGTCTCTTTTTAGCGAACCGGCTTTTTCGGCTCAACTCATTAAAGAGAGCCGGCTCTCAAACGGCTCACTTGCTTTGATGCATTATATTATGAATTATAATGTTGTATAAAGACGTTAAGAAAAAAAGGAAATATAAAAGGAGAAAGTGAAAAAAGACAGGTTTGTGGGTATCCCTTTAATCAGTATATTACCAAAAATAATTTAATGCAGAAAATGAATTCATAATCTGAATAAGAAAATGTATTATTCTACTTAATTCTATTTGCATGTATTTTTTCCTTCTACAGTGAACGTCCAAACTACTTAATTTTTTCACTTTTTTCAAAATAAACCTCATTCATGTTGAGAAACTCAGTATCTCACAACAAAATGTTAATTAACAATATATATGATATAACAAAACACATGTACAATATAACATGTTAAACTACAGAAATAAACACGTTTGAAAAAAAAATATGGTGTCAGATTAATTTGTATTTTGTAAGGGAAAATCCAACATTTTTTAAGGGCATGGAGCCCTGGAGCTTGACAGGTATGATATAGAATAGAATAGAATAGAATGGTTGTTATTCTCATGGTTAACAATGTGGTGAATATTGTTTACAATGAGATTAGACGTGGCACTCTGGGATAAACATTTGATACAAGAATATATAAATATATTTGTGAATTGTGAACATTTTTTGAGCGGCAGTAATATGTAGCTGATATTTTCAGTTACAGGAAGTTCTACACATAACAATCTACCACTGGGAAACGCTACCTTCATTTTTTGCATGGCCCATAATAAATGTCCTTAATTAATGGGTAATCCTTGCACGAATACACATTTAGTAGTGCTCTGTTTAGCTGTATGCACCTGTATTCTTGGGCACGACCTGTAGGGGGCGTTGCTGCTTCATAGGATAATGCCATACAAACTAAAATTAGCTGCTTTTAGTCACGAGAGAAGAAGAAATACTATGGCAAATCGAAGCCACCAGAGATCATTTTTAAGTCAAGTCAAGTCACGTTTATTTGTGACTCCCTTAATCGCAAAATGTCTCAAAGGGCTGCACAGGTTACAATGAGACCATCCCCTGATCTGAAACCAACATGCGGGCAAGGAAAAACTCAAAACCTCAACATGAGGAAAATAAGAAAACCTTGAGAACGGGCCTCACAAGTGGTAATCCTCATTGCAGGATGACCACGGTGCAATAGATTTCATTGAGTAACAGTACACAAAACATCTATCTATCTATCTATCTATCTATCTATCTATCTGTCCGTCCGTCCGTCCACCTGCCGCCCGTCCGTCCGTCCGTCCGTCCGTCCGTCCGTCCGTCCGTCCGTCCGTCCGTCCGTCCGTCCGTCCGTCCGTCCGTCCGTCCGTCCACCTACCTACCTACCTACCTACCTACCTACCTACCTACCTACCTACCAACCTATCTATCTATCTATCTATCTATCTATCTATCTATCTATCTATCTGCCTGCCTGCCCGCCCGCCCGCCCGCCCGCCCGCCCGTCCGTCCGTCCGTCCGTCCGTCCGTCCGTCCGTCCGTCCGTCCGTCCGTCCACCTACCTACCTACCTACCTACCTACCTACCTACCTACCTACCTACCTATCTATCTATCTATCTATCTATCTACCTTGGTCATATCCCTCAAGAGGGATAAAACCTAACATAACAAAACATAGTAAATATTAACAGGGTTGGGTAGGGTTACTTTAACTGGATTACTTTCAATGACTTTTGGATGACTCCAACACCAAATATGCTTAAAAAGACAAAAGAAACTAAATAGGAATAAGATAACTAAATTTTGTGCAGGCTTGGGGAGTAACGGAATACATGGAACGGCAAAAAGGATGTTGGCAAGCTGTTTGGATTTATTTTCATTTTGTTTCTGTCGCATCTTATGTCAGTTTTGCCGGAGATCAAAGAGATCAAAGCCAGTAGAGAAAGCTTACCACGTGTTGTGAGTCATCATTTGATTCATATTTAGTTTCTTTTGTCTTTTATTAGCATATTTGGTATTGGAGTAATCCAAAAGTAATTGAAAGTAAACAAGTTAAAGTAACCCTACCCAACCCTGAATATTAATAAAAGAACAACAGGTAATATGTTAAAATTTGTTCAAAAAGTCTGTGCCAGAAATGACACAGCTTCCCATCTCTGCTGACTAATATAGTGGCAATTCTTGCTAACACACATAATATGAATAGACACCCCAGATGGGATTCAAACCCACAATCCCAGGATTAGGAGGCCAGTGCCCTCACACAGGGCTCACACAGTTAGCTCCGTGGAGAAACATTGCAACAATTTCAAGCATTAACAGGCATCATGAGAATTGACGCATTGTCAAGGATTTCAAGCATCCATACAAACCCTACCCATGGCGGGCGCAGTCTCGTTTTAACAACATTCATTGTGCTTGTGCCAAATGAACTCCCCGCTTCCTGCTGATGTTAAAGAGGCACCGAGTCACAGAGACAAATTATTCACCAGCCCCTCTTTCCTTTCACTTTTTCTCATGCCCTTCACTCCGCTGCTGCAGAGAAGAGAAAGAATAAAGTCCATTCATCCTTCTTTGCCCCCCAAATGTCTCCACCCACAAGAGCCTGGGTCAGAGTCCAAAGCTTTATAAACATATAGTTCAAGCGAAGTCATTTCCTGTACACAAAATAGAATAGAAGAATAGAATAAACCTTTATTGTCATCGTTACAAAATGGGTTAACATATTGTGACGACGAAATTGGGCATAGCACTCCAGGTTCACACATTCGCAGTTTGGTAAAAAAGCCAAGAAGATAAAGGAACAGAGAAGATAAGGTTATAAAACAAGGAGTTGTATAAAAGTGTATAATACTGTTTTGCATATTTAATCCTCACAAAGGTGTCGGATTAGCAAACTCATTCTTATATCACGGAGACAACCTGAGGAAATACAAAATGGAGTTTTGCAATGTTGATTCCATTTATTAAGGCAGGGGTCAGGAACTTTTTTGACCCAAAGAGCCATTAAAGAAACCAAACATTCTGTCGGGGGCTGGACTAGTAGATTAAAGGGAAAGAAAAAGAGAGATAAAGAAATAAGAGAAAGAGGGAGGGAAAAGAAGAGAGGGCGGGACAAAGAAAGAAAAAGAGAGAGAGAGAGGGAGAGAGCGTGAGAAACATAAGATAAAAAGTCGTGAGAGAGGGGGAAAAGAAAGGGAGAGGAAGAAAAAAATCCAAAGAGAAATAGAAAGACAGAAGGAGAGAAAAGAGAAAAGAAAGTGCGAAGGGTAGGAAGAGAGAAAGAGAAAAGAGAGAAAAGGAAAAAAAGGAAGTTAGAGCAAAAGAGGTTAAAAGACACAGAGAGAGAAAGAGACAAAGAGCAACAAAGGAAGAGAAAAAGAGAGACACAGAGAGTGAAGGAGACAGAGGGAGAGAGACAGAGAGAGAGAGAGAAAGAGAGAGAGAGAGAGAGAGAGACAGAGAGACACAGAGAGAGAAATACAAGTACAAATACAGGCACCTTTCTTTGGCAACATCAAGTTGACATATTTCAACCTGCAGCTTGTTTTTCTCTTGCGCTTCTCTGAGTGTTGTCTCGCGGGCCGGATTCAATCCCTTAGCGGGCCTGATCTGGCCCGCGGGCTGCCTGTTTGACACCTATGCTCCAGACAAAAGCTCATTCTTCAGCACATTTTATTTCACGGTGTCATTTGATGATTTCATCAAATGTATGAAATGATAATCATGCCAAATCCTGTGTCCCAAATCAATGTAAATATGCCATTTACAATTTGTCTTCCACCTTTACTTAAGAGTGTTGAGGCCATTTTTTTCCATGAAATTTTTCCTTATAAAGGTTTCAAAACAATGTGCATGCAAAGTTCTTTTGTAAAAATGTCACAAATGACTGCAAACGATAAGCGTATCGTCATATTCACTTTGGGTGTAGACTGCACTGAGCGAGAGAGAGAGAGAGAGAGAGAGAGAGAGAGAGAGAGAGAGAGAGAAGGAAGTGCCTTGCGCTGTGTGCAGGGATCCGCCCACCCGTAACTGCTCATCCAATCAAAATCGTTTGCCAGCGTTTTTATTTATCAGTTTAAATGGTTTCTTTCCGTGCACCTGTTTGATAACAGATAGGGAGCTTCCAGCTCTGTAAAAAAAAGGTCCTTTGTTACTTTTTTCTTTTTGTTCTCTATTTACTTTTTTCCTACATTTCTTTCTTTTCTTTTTTTCTGTTTTTTTTTCTAAATTTTTCCTTCTTTTTTTCTCAGCTTTTCACTCCTTTTTCATTTTGGTATTTGTTTTTTTTTTCTTCTATTCCCCCCTTCTTTTAAGTCATTTTGTGCATAGTTTTACATAATATTTGGTCATGTTGGGATTAAAGAAGCAAAAACAACCCGAAGAGTCGTTTAGGACCCGAAGGAGCCGGTTCCTTTTACTGAGCCGAGCCGAAAAAGCCGGTTCCCCGACAAACTCTACTAACTTTACTCAACTTCGTTCTACTTCGACTCGACTTCAAAATACCGCATTTAGGACACAACGTCAGGGGAACTCGTGTATTTTTCCCTTCATGCACTGTAACTTTGACTTGAGTCGCTTCTTAATTAGTCATTTTGAGCCCTCATTTTTGTACGCTGGCTAGATTTTCTTGTGCGCTGAGAATGTGCGAGCAGTGCGCAATCGCGCGCAGCTTAGAGGGAACACTGGCCATATGTACTCATGAAAAGAGCCATATATAGGTTCCCTACCTCTGTATTAAGGCCTAAAATCAAAATGTATCTGTCCCTGTGTGTGAAAGTTAAATCACAAAGTAACTGTGACTAACCACAGTTTTGGTAAAGCTAAGTATTATTTCACCGATCACACCGGAAATGGATTTCTTCCACCTGTATTAAATCAAGAATTCACTTAATTTGAATCTTTTAGACAAAGCGAGTAGGTTACAAAATATCAAGAAGACAATTGAAAAGAAAATCCAAAAGAAATGAGAAAAAAAATGAGGGAAATCTATTAGTTTGGAAAATGCCACGAAGCCATTTCAAAGGCTGTAGCGAACCACTGTCAGAGCCTTTGTGCACAAATGGAGAAAACTGGGAACAGTGTGAAACCTCCCCGGGAGTGGTCGACTAAGATGACTCTAAAAGTGCGACAACGGCTCATTCAGTAGGATACTGTTAGGTTCATGTCCCCAACATTTTTAATAAAACGCTCTGTAATAAAAGAAGACATAGAGAATCGGTTATTTTGAATTAGTTACTTTATTAATCATCATTTTGAGAGCCCCGGAGATCGAGCTGTTACGAATCTCCGCCTCGCTTGCTCGCTAGCTGGGCTCTGAAGAAATCTCCGAATCTCCTTCTTTTTATTATGTTTTTTGCCCTGTAATACATGAGTCTCTTTACTGAGGGGCGGGGATTCTATCTAACAAAGGAGACTGTATTCTAACTTTTGCTACGTAGAGTTAATCAGTCTTCTTTGGAAAGCCTGGTTTCCGGCCAGATGATGGAAGGTTTCCTTTTGTTTTGGGAGAGACTTCATTTCCTTCTTCTCACGGCTCTTTGGTGAAAAACAATCTTGAGTTATGGCATGAAGAGGTCATTCCAGGTCAGGCTACATCCGTTGGTATGTGAGAACAAAACACAGTCTGTATATCAAAACACAACTCATGGCCTTGGAGCGTAGTTTACAGGCTGAGAACTCTTCAAAATGGCTGAGAACACATATAACATTTTAAATATCAACTGTAGGATAAATATAATTATACAATCCTAACATTTCCCTCCTGTTTATCCAACTGGTGATATTAATACTTCATTCAACTGTCACTTTGCATTACGATTTTCAACAGAGAAATCATGAATAAAACAACAGAGGTTGTCGTCATAATGACCAGGATCTGAGTAAATATAAGGAAAATGCAGAGACAGGAAATCATCATCAACATTTGTGTCATTACAATTTTCACCATGTCATTTTTATGGTTAAGACAGCTGTATATGCGTTAAAATGAGCATTCTACCTGTAGATCTGCAATTCCTCCTAATACTTCCAGAGTTGTGGACAATCTTCACTAGTTTGAGATGACTGCAAACTATAATTACAGCCCCCTTTGTAGCCAGACTTCCTCTGAAAGTTTGTTGAGGAACTACAGCTCTACAGCAAGTACCACAATGCTATTACAATGACGCAAATGAGAACGGTTACGGCGTATGCTAAGATAGAAATAGTTATTTTAGTCGTATTTAATTACTTTCTTACAATGTGTCAAATGAACCCATATGTTTCGTTCTGCAATCTTTACTGCTGTGCCTGTGGTTAACAACACCTGGGAGGGCTCTTCCCACTTAGGTGAATACCAGTTTTTCTTCTTTCTGCTTTTTATCAAGACCCAATCTCCTGGTTCAACTAACTGGCTTTCCTATTCTTTCGGGAGAATAGATTAGGACATCATTGGCGGCTTTGATGCCGTTTTTCATGAGCATGGCCACCGTTAGGCACCCCGACGCCTCCTGGCGTGATGATGTGTTGCTTGTAGATGAGGTGACACCATCCAGTTGTCAACATTGGACTGCACCTCTTTTCGGATGTGGCAAGCTAACTTCTTCCATGAGATAGCAGCCTCCCCAGAGTCCTGACCGCTGCCCTTGGGAAGAAAAGTTAAGTTTGAAGCTCCCTGGGCTGACAGAAGTCCGTCATCTGTTCAGCAGGGGTCACCATCTCCTGTATGGATGAGAAAAGCTAAAGAAAAGTTAAGTTTGAGCTCCCTGGGCTGACAGAACTCCGTCATCTGATCAGCAGGGAAAAGCTATAGAGGGAAAAAAGAACAGACTTAAAAATATATATTTTTTTAATAGTTTATTCTATGCCTTCTTTCCCCCCTGTTGAGACTTTCATGGCTCAAAAAAAAAAAAAAAAAAAAAAAAAAAAAACAATAAATTCATTTATAGATTTGTATATTTTCTTAAGTCGTCTTATTTATTATACGTAAAAATCAAAATCCCCACTATAAGTTGCCCTATCAATTTTGAGCATTCTATCCCAAAACTCCAACTCGAAGATAAACAATTTATTTTTTAAATTGTTAGTTCTAAATCTCAAATTTTGCTTTTTCACTAAATTCAGTCACTGAATCAGTTTAACCATTATCCTTGTCAGAATCGTTTACCCTGATTTGAGTGATTGAGTATTTTCTCTTTTGCAGATTGATCATATTCGAAAAAAAAAAATTGTATGCACTTTTTATTTGCATTTTCTTTTGATTTTCAATGTGCTATTTTGCTGCTGGTCATTCCCCTCGAGGCAGATGACCAGGATAGATTGTTAAATTAACAATTTAGCAAAAAATCGTTTTTATTGTTATGATTCACTCTTTGTTTTACCTTTTGTAAAAATCATAACCTATATATTATCTTTTCAGTAAGTAAATTTGTTCAAAATAACAGTATTTTGCAAAGAAAGCAGGTAATTCACGCTCAAAGTGAATGATTTTGCCAAAAATCAAAAATACCATCCAAAAATGTTCTCAATGTGGGCGATAATCTAATGGTGAATGGTTATTTTAATTGATTTTTCTAAATCAATTTGACAAACATTATAATTTTGTTATATTACAACATTTCTTTTGTGTAATATTTTTTCTATCCGTCCAAATTTCGTAATTTGAATCTCAAAAAAAATTATATGGAGAGCTTATTCAGAAGACAATTTTTCATCAATTGCGGACAAAACTAGGTTTTAACTTATATTTTACTGAATGTCTCAAAACTTCCCCCCTGAGTTAAAACCTAAGTTCACTATCTATGAATACGAGTGAAATAAGACAGCATTTATAAATTTGCAAGATTAATTAAACAATCCTCCTCAGTACATTTACACTTTGTATTAACAAGACTCTATATAACTTCAAGCAGACGTATTCTTGAATGTTGTTGTCTTTCAGTCTTTTGATTTGCTTATTCCACATTTCATTCACCATTTGAATGTTGCTTTTGGCCCATCAAAAATACTTTTTCAAAAATGTGTCCATGTCAAACACAAAATGACTTTATTGACTTTTCTGTCAATTCCACTGGCAACGACTGCAGGAATCTCCTGTTAGCTGTCTGAAAAGCAGCTGGGATGTGCCCCATCACCCCCTTGATTTCGTTGTTGATGAGCGCAGCTGGGATGTGCTCCAACACTCCCTTGGCCTCGCTGTTGATAAGCGGCGCGGATAATGGATGACTGATGTCTTTGTCTCTTTCAGCAAATCTCTGTCCATGACTTCTTTTTTACATGTCCTTTGGAGAGTGCACCGACTTTCAAAAAGAAAGGAAAGAGTCTTTTTGTGGAATTCACTGGCACTTAAGAGTCCCGTTAATTTATGTGCTTTTCGTACTGGGATTTTTTGTAAATTAACCGGATTATTCAAATTTTTCTCAATTTAACTACTAGTAGACATTATCTTAGTTTAATTAATTTCTATCCATTTATTTCCCATGCAATTATTTTTAAATTAGCATGATATGTCTCGAAATCAACTAATCCGTTATTTTCATTCCTTATGAACCTCTTCAAGATTGTTCAATCTATTTCTCATTGTCTTCTAAAAATTCTCTTCCATAGAAACCGTTCCCTTTTTAACTTAACCAAACCATAAGTCAGTATTTGTTACACATTTGTTTATCACTTGTCAATCGTAACACTCATTCCAAAAAAATTCAGTGTGTAATCAATTGTCCTCCCAATTGTCCTTTGGGCTAAACTTGTCAAAATTCCAAACCCACACACTATCTAAACATCAAAAATCTCAAAAGATCTAAAAAATCTCTAAAAATGCCAAATCGAACTTAATGTCATAACTTTTCTAATTGTATTTTCTTTTCTCTGTAATCATAATCAATCTTTTGTTATTGATTCAATATAGAGCAATACATACCCGTCACTCATGAACCATCTTGTTGAGTGTATTTATTTTGTTTATTCATATCTTTTATCCTGCGCAACAATCTTTGCTTCTACGCATTAGTCTTTGTTCTATGCAGCCCTTCGAGATCCCTTGTGATCAAGGCTATTGTCAAAGCTAATCATATTTAGTTAATTGTGTATTTCTCTGTCTACTATGTTACGAATAATCCTGATGAGTTTGACCTGTATTACAATTCGCTTTCTGCTGTTTTGTACTATTTTTTAACCGAAAGATATATATATGACGTCGTTGGTTATTACTGCGCATGTGCGAACTTTGAACCGTAGACGTATGTGTGACGTCACTGATACTTTCTGCGCATGCGCACTTTTTGAACAAAACCCGTTTGCAACGCGGGAAACTTGTGAGACGGTGAGACTTTTTGAATCCGTCTGCCCACTGCCGTGAATAAATTCTAAAACTACATTTGCCTCTCTTACTGATCACTCCAGTTTAACCTATAACGAAAATATTAACCCTAACATTTTTGTTGTCGAAACCCGGACGGTACGTAGTATTTTGAAGTTGAAAACGAAAACGAAAAAAAAAAACAATCAATTCTACCGCGTGGTCTAGAACAAAGGAAACCCTTCAAAGTCCGCGTCACCGTCAACGAACCAGGATGAAGTGATCGGTAAGAGATGCATTTCTAATATAAAAATTTGGAATAATTCTAAGAACGAAGCCATTTTTTATAAAAAGATAAAGTTGAATTGGCCACAGAGAGAGACCATAGTGTTGACGGGCGCCATATGTGGGCTTGAGAAGCCATTACAAAATCTTAGCTAAGTAAATACCCAAAAGGAATCAGAATAAAATACGAAGTATTTTAAATACTCAAACTTTTTGTTTGAGACGGTTGTATTGATTGCCTCGGGACGGAAATGTCGACACTAACCCCAAGGTGGGGACGGTAGAATGGGAAAGAAAAGTAAGGGGGAGGGGTACAGAGACGACCCCCCACTTTTCCCATTGTCCTTTTTCAAAAAAAGGACGGGTCCCTCTGTGGTTATATAAAATAAAATAAGGTTTAAGTAAACTGCATGGCTTCATAAAAAAGTGTACACGGTCTAAAATTAAACTAATTTTTGTGTGGGCCCACTCTGTCTTGTCAAATGTTTTATGTTTGTTCAATGTGTAAATGTTTGTATTCTTTCCTATATTCTTATTCTTCCTGTCTCATATGTTTGTGCTGGTTTTTAATCGGCCCACGTAACTGAAAAGAAAAAAATATAGAAAAATACGAAGATTATTGCCGCAAACGAGAGAGCGCGCGCATTTTTAAAAGGAAAAAAAAAAGGAAGCGAAGTGCACATTGCAACGAGAGAAACGTTTTTTTAAGAGTAAGACGATTTAAAAAATGTTGTTTTTGGGTGGAACCGAGAGCACATCGCGTTAGGAATCGAAAACGTTCGTTTTTTGGGAAATCGGCGTTTGACGCTAAGGGTGTTCAACATAACGCCTGCGGGCCTAAGGGGTTCCAATAAATATTTTTTTTTCGGTCCAAATTTTTTTTGTTTTTTCAATTGGAAAACGATAAATTTAGGTGTGCTAAGTTTAGAAAACTTATGTTTGAGTTATTTTAGATGCGTTAAATGAGTTAATGCCAGAATAACACTTACTAAAGATACAATAACAAAAATAAAGATAGAATATTCCGGTTTTCAGTTCTAAATTAGAAAATTAAGGACTGTAAAGACGGGGGAAAAATCAAATTGAGCCAATTGGAATGGAATAGAGATAAAAGGTGTTTTGTACAAAATTATCGAAATAGAGCGAATAATTATTTTCAATGAAATATGGAGGGAAAATTCATTGAGGGGAATAAAAATGATAAAATGACTCGTAGATCAATACACGTCATTTTTACATTTAGGCTGGTAAGCTAAAAGGGGTGTTAGAAGGTGCAGAAGGAAAAAGTGTTGTGTAGGGAATGAATTGTTGGCAAAGCATGTAAGGAAGTTGTTGAGTGGAATATGGACAGTGAAAGTTCAGAGTTTTTGAAGAAAGGTTTTAAAGGAAGTAGGCACGAAGATCAGATTGAAGGCTGAATTAGTTCACGAAAGGAAAGAAAAGATGAGGAAAGGAAGAGACACAAGATGTGGACTGATCAGAGCGGAAAAAGAAGAAAGGATATTGCAAGTAAATAAGAGTTGGTAGAAGGAAGTAAAGGGTAAAGAAAGTGAATCGTTAAGGAAAAGAGCAAGTGGAATACAAGTAAGAGAAAGAAGGAATGTAAAAGGGAAAAGTTATTTAAAGAAAAAAATAATTCGCTGAAAATTGGATATGAAAAACTTGAGACAAAAGTATGAAACATCACATTAGTGTTTTTGGAGTTCCTCATGGTCTTGAAAAACACTATAAATGTAAACCATTTATAATAGATTAGAATATACCTTTACCGACATAGTTACAAAATGGGTTAACATATTGTGACTGACAATGAAATTTGGCATAACAATCCATCTTCAAAGTAAGGTAAAGGAACAGAGAAAATAAGGTTCTAGTTATAATTGAAACAATATTTACACAAAAATAATTGCATGTAAGATGTTACATACAATTGAGGTTTGTGTAATATGCATTTGGTGAATAGACATCACAGCAAAGAAGTTGTCAGCATTGTGCAAAACATGTGACAGTATTTTTATAGATAAGCTATACAAATTAACGCAAATTATTTAAAGGATGAAAATCTAATTAAGGCAAATGAACATAGATATTATCGAACACTACACTATTTCGTTGCCATAATGGAAAATATTATAGACTATAGAAAAATAGTTGGAACCATCATGAAAACACTACAAAGGACCTAAGGTAAAGTTTGATTTTACAGCAAAAGTGTTGCACTAACAATGTTTTGAGTTCTAGAATTTTGGTTCTTGTCTCATTTGGACTCAACAACCCGCTGAGGAGAAAATGGGAGAAAATGGGATCAGCGAAAGGTAGCACAAATAACATGATGAAGATATTCCATGTGATGAACAATGGTAAGTGAAAAACCAATTTTTATGATATTAAAGGAATATGTCATCAATAAAGGTGTTACAGGTGAGAACCAGAAAAGTTTTGTGTTCATATTCGGCCGGTATGAACCATAACTATGACGAGTAGATCTCATCCTATCAGCTACACCGCTTGTCCTCAATGGGGTATCAAGAATGTTGGAGTCCATCACAGCAATCATCGAGCAGCGATTGGAGGACACCCTGAACTGGTTGCAAGCCAATTGCAGGGCACACAAAGATACACAATTCACTAGCTCATTCACACGTAGGGACAATTTGGACCAGCCAGTCCACCTGAAATGCATGTTTTTGAATGAGGTAAGTAATCCGGATAGCCGGACGGAAACAATGAGATCATGCAGGCTCCGCACAAGAGCCAGTGGCTGGCTTGGAACACACACACCTGTTCCCAGGTCCTTAATAATGCCGCACACGTGCTGGCCACTGCGCCACCGTGCTGCACACACATATATAATATATATATGAAACAATTTTAATACTGAACTATCAATAATGATAATATGATAGGGATTTTGAATTCCCTGTACTAGCTTGCTAAAAGATTTATAGATCTTGGGAGAGATCTAATAACCCCTGAAATTAAGTGATACAAAGATATCTGCGTATTCATTCAGTTTTGATCATCAAATTATTAATTTATTTTCTGCATTTGTTGATGGTAATTGCAAATAACAGGCTTGTCTTTTTTCCACTTTTCTACTTTCTGTACTTCTCTCTTAAACATCTTAGTACAACATAATTCGTGATATCAATCATCAAACCAAATGAGCCGTAAAAGAAAGCTCTCTTTGATGAATTGAACAAGGAAAAAAGCCGTTTGTCTAATAAAAAGACTGACCTTCGCTCGACAAGAATTACCAACAACAATGACGTAATCTCGAAGCGACGAGATCTCGTTAGCTAAGATCGGCGTGCAGGAAAATAAAACTCGTATAACAAAACCAAATTAACGATTAGGCTTGTAATGTGTTAAATCTTTGTTAAAGAGTAACTAAATGATAATGACAATTTAAAGGGAAAAAAGTTGCGTCCCCAGCATAAATAACGTGGGGAAATGAAAACAATGAGTGTATAATACAAGATAACTATACAGAATAGTTTAAAAAGAAAGAATATTTGAGTAACAGAACTAATCATTTTTTGTTGAATATGCGAATAGCAAAAGGGTAATAACTTTACGACATGTAGTTTTGCTCCTGATAAAGCAGGGACGAAAAAAGCGATGAAGATGACTGGAAAAACGGTCCATAATTTTAGTGTTCTTCTTCTCGTTCGTAAATGGACAAATTCAAAAGAGGCGTAATATGTAAAGGTTATTTCCTTAGTTGTTCTCGTATTCAATAAGAGATTACTCTCAATAGGTCATTTGAACCATTTCAAATAATCAAAATTTTGAAGGAAGTTTGAAAATGACGACAAATTAACACAGAAAAGAATTGGAGACTAGAAATCATAACGTAGCTGAAGCTATTTCAGTCACTGAATCTATTTTTTTCTTTTAAACAGGAAAAAAAAAAGAAACAAGTATTAAGTCGGACCAGATCGTTAATTTGTTTAGCTTTAATCACAAGGGATCTCGAAAGGATGCTTAGAACGAAGACTAGTGCGTAGAAACAAAGATTGTCATTGTCATAAGTGACAAGTATGTATGGCTCTATATTGAATCAATAAAAGATTGATTATGGTTACAGAGAGAAGAAAATACAATTAGAGAAGTTATGACATTAAGTTCGATTTGGCATTTTTTGAGAATTTTTGGTTGATCTTTTGAGATTTCTGATGTTTAGTGTGAGAATTTGGAATTTTGACAAATTTAGCCCAAAGGAAATTGGGAGGACAATTGATTACACACTGATTTTTTTTAGAATGAGTGTTACAATTGACAAATGATAAACAAATGTGTAACAAATACTGACTTATGGTTTGGTTAAGTTAAAAGGAAACGGTTTCTATGGAAGAGCATTTTTAGAAGACAATGAGAAACTGATCAATCTTGAAGAGGGTCATAGGAAATAACGGATTAGTTGATTTTGAGACATATCGGGCTAATTTAAGAATAATTGCATGGGAAATAAATGAATAGAAATTGATTAAACTAAGATAATGTCTACTACTACTTAAATTTAGAGAAAAATTTAAGACATTGAATAATCCGGCCAATTTACTAAAAAAATCCCACTACGTAAGCACAATGGAATTAGCGAGACTCTTAAATGCCAGTGAATTCCACAAAAAGACTCTTTCCTTTCTTTTTGAAAGTCCATTTACTCTTCAAAGGACATACCACCCTGTCAAAAAGAAATCATGGACAAAAATCATTTGCTGAAAGAGCCAAAGACATCAGTCATCCATTATCTGCGCCGCTTATCAACAGCGAGGCCAAGGGAGTGAGACGGAGCACATCCCAGCTACGCTCATCAACAACGACATCAAGGGAGTGATGGGGCACATCCCAACTGCTTTTCAGACAGCAGTCGTTACCAGTGAAATTGACAAAAAAGTCAATAAAGTCATTTTGTGTTTGACATGGACACATTTTTGAAAAAGTATTTTTGATGGGCCAAAAGCAACATTCAAATGGTGAATGAAATGTGGAATAAGCAAATCAAAAGACTGAAAGACAACAACATTCAAGAATACGTCTGCTTGAAGTTATATAGAGTCTTGTTAATACAAAGTGTAAATGTATTTGAGGAAGATTGATAAATTCATCTTGCAAATTTATAAATGTGTCTGATTTCACTCCTATTCATAGATTGTGAACTTAGGTTTTAACTCAGGGGGGAACATTGAGACATTCCGTAAAATATAAGTTAAAACCTAGTTTTTTCCGAAATTGATGAAAAATTGTCTTCTGAATAAGCTCTCCATATAACTGTTTTTTGAGATTCAAATTACGAAATTTGGACGAATAGAAAAGTATTACACAAAAGAAATGTTGTAATATAACAAAATTTACAATGTTTGTCAAATTGATTAACAAAAATCAATTTTAAATAACCATTCACCATTAGAAAATCGCCCACATTGAGAACATTTTGGGATGGTATTTTTCATTTTTGGCAAAATCATTCACTTTGAGCGTGAATTACCTGCTTTCTTTGCAAAATACTGTTATTTTGAACAAATTTACTTACTGAAAAGATAATATATAGGTTATGATTTTTACAAAAGGCAAAACAAAGAGTGAATCATAACAATAAAAACGTCTTTTCTTGGGTTAAATTGACAATTTAACAATCTATCCTGGTCATCTGCCTCGAGGGGAATGGCCAACAGCAGGATAACACATTGAAAATCGAAAGAAAATGCAAATAAAAAGTGCATACAAATTTTTTTCTCGAATGTGGTCAATCTACAAAAAAGAAAACACTCAAATCAGGGTAAATGATTCTGACAAGGATAATGGTTAAACTGATTCAGTGACTAGATTTAGTGAAAAAGCAAAATTTGAAATTTAGAACTGACAATTTAAAAAATAAATTGTTTATCTTCGAGTTAGAATTTTGGGATAGAATGCTCAAAATGGATAGGGCATCTTATAGTGGGGATTTTGATTTTCACTTATAATAATATAAAGACAACTTGAGAAAATATACAAAACTATAAATGATTTTTTTTTAATTTGTTTTGAGCCATGAAGTCTCAATAGGGGAGAAGAAATAGCATAGCACAATTTATTTAATTAAAAAAAAAAAAAATTAGGTCCTGACTATCCTTTTTTCCCCATCTATAGCTTTCCCTGAATATTCAGTTCTATGGTATTGATTTATGCTTCTCTCATCCATACAGAAGGTGACCCCTGCTGATCAGATGATGGAGTTCTGTCAGCCCACAGGGAGCGTCAAACCTAACTTCTTTCCAAGGACAGCGGTCAGGATTCTGGGGAGTGTGCTAGCACTCGCGCCATCAACTGTGTCACACGTCCGCCTCGACGCAGGAGGCTGTTGTCATCTCAGGGAAGAAGCTAACTTGCCAGATCCAAAAAGAGGAGCAATCCAATGTTGACAACTGGATGGTGTCATCTCATCTACAAGCAACACATCATCACGCCAGGAGGTGTGGGGATCCTTACGATGCCCATGCTCATGAAAAACTGCATCAAAGCTGCCAATAGTGCCCTAATCTACTCTTCCGAAAGAATAGGCATTAGATTCTACAATGATATCTAGAGAAATGGTCGTAAAAGTACCAAAATGAGAATCCTAACAACTGAGGGAAGAAACGAGATTAGGTTCCATTTCTTCTATCGTAATGTTGAAAATTTTGGACTTTGCGGACTGCTTTGTTACATTGGTATCAGTTCCCATACACCAAATTTAAATGGACTTAGACAACATTGTCTAAAAAGACTTATCCCTAAAGGGAAACCTCCCCATTGCACACGCGAAGATCTGAGCGGGTAAGCTAATCGAGTCCCGCTCACCAAGTCATTCAGGCCCTGTGGAGACCAACGCACAGGCAGGGTTTTTTGTTTTGTGTTTTTAACCATCGCTCATTACTACTACATTTTCTAGCATAAGAAACACTCTCGACCTCATGAAAATGAGGTGGGAGGAGGGGAATTTTTTCCTTTACGAAGGTTTTTCGCCCCTCCACGAAACTACTAACCTGTTGTATTTCTTAATGATGTGTTAACTTGAAAATCTCTGGTATTATCCCTGATATCCTTCAAAATCCACAACAGGGGGGAAATGTCAAAGCTAATCATATTTAGTTAATTGTGTATTTCTCTGTCTACTATGTTACGAATAATCCTGATGAGTTTGACCTGTATTACAATTCGCTTTCTGCTGTTTTGTACTATTTTTTAACCGAAAGATATATATATGACGTCGTTGGTTATTACTGCGCATGTGCGAACTTTGAACCGTAGACGTATGTGTGACGTCACTGATACTTTCTGCGCATGCGCACTTTTTGAACAAAACCCGTTTGCAACGCGGGAAACTTGTGAGACGGTGAGACTTTTTGAATCCGTCTGCCCACTGCCGTGAATAAATTCTAAAACTACATTTGCCTCTCTTACTGATCACTCCAGTTTAACCTATAACGAAAATATTAACCCTAACAGCTATACAGATCAACATGATCTGGTCCGACTATTAATACGTTTCTTTTTTCCTTTGTTTAAAGGAAACATTTTATTCATTGACTGAAATAGCTTCAGCTACGTTATTAATGATTTCTAATCTCGAATTTTCCTTTCTGTGTTAGTTTGTCGTCATTTTCAAACTTCTTTCAAAATTTTGATTATTTTATTGAGAGTAATGTATTATTTAATACGAGAACAACTAAGGAAATAATCTTTTACGTATTACGCCTCTTTTGAATTTGTCCATTTACGAACGAGAAGATTGACACTAAAATTATGGACCGTTTTTAGTCATCTTCATTGCTTTAATCGTCCTTGCTTTATTAGGAGCAAAACTACACGTCTTAAATTTTTACCCTTTGCTATTCGCATTTTCAACGAAAAATGATTAGTTGTTTGCTCAAATATTCTTTCTTTTTAAACTATTCTGTATAATTATCTTGTATTATACACTCAGTGTTTTCATTTTCCCACTTACCTGTCCTAGACGCATCATTTATGCTGGGGACGCAACTTTTTTTCCTTTAAATTGTCATTATCATTTAGTTTACTCTTTGACAAGGATTTAACGCATTACAAGCCTT